>NC_136274.1:66127478-66549978 GCF_964187855.1 Myxine glutinosa | reverse complement strand
GCATGCACAGCACATGACGGCATATACATGCATCTCACTTTATTTTGCGATCCGATTAAAGATGGCCGACTAGTAGACTGGCGGCCATTCTAGTTTAAAAAAAACCCGGTATTGAACATGTCCTCAACCATGTCTCGGAAATGCATTTACCGATCTCGTTCAAAGAGGAAGAAGTTGTTTTTTGGGTTTGTTGATCTGGAGAAAGCATTCGATAGGGTTCCACGCAAAGTATTGACATGGGCATTGAGGAAGTTAGGAGTGGAGGAATGGTTGATCAGAGTAGTGATGGCAATGTACAAAAGAGCGCGCACAGCTGTAAGGACGAAGGATGGGAACAATGGTGAGTTTGAGGTGAAGGTGGGAGTGCATCAGGGTCCACTAAGTCCACTACTATTTGTAGCTGTGATGGAGGTGCTGGCTCAGAACGTAAAGGAGGGTTTACCGTGGGAGTTGTTGTATGCAGATGATCTGGTGTTGATTGCGGAAAGTATGGATGGACTGAAGGAAAAGATCAACAAGTGGTAGGAATGTATGGAGACAAAAGGTCTGAAGGTGAATATCGGAAAGACGAAGGTGATGGCAAGTGGTAAAGCATGTGGTGAGGTGGAAAGAACTGGGAAGTGGCCGTGTGCTGTGTGCAGGAAGGGTGTCGGAGTGAACTCCATTCAATGTACAATGTGCGCTGAGTGGGTTCATCAAAAATGTAGTGGTCTGAGAGGGTCATTTACAAGTGTGGCAGCTACATTCAAATGTAAGGTGTGCACAGAGGGAGCTGCAGATGGAGGAAATGTTGAGTTGGATCTTGGAGACGGCGTGAAGCTGGAAGGTGTGAAAACATTTTGCTACCTCGGAGACATGCTGAATGGAGAAGGTGGATCAGACGCGGCAACGGTTGCTCGAGTGAGATGTGCATGGAAGAAGTTTCGGGAACTGAGTGGCATGCTGATTAGGAGACACGAGAAACAGAACTGAACTCGAACTCGAGAGACAGAACTGAGAAAGCCACGTCTGACCAGACAACACCGCCAGCGCCGATTGCAGTGGGCCAGAGAGCACCGTCAATGGCAGCCAGGACACTGGAATCACATGATCTTCAGTGACAAGTCTAGATTTCTGGTTTATCGTCAATATGGCCGCGTCCGAGTGCGCAGACAAGTGCATGAAGCCTACAACGAAGATTGTATCGTGCCAAGAGTCCAAGCTGGAGGTGGTGGGGTGACCGTTTGGGCTGCTTTTCATGCAGGGGGCAAAACTGACCTGGTTGTTCTGAATGGAAACCTGAACCAGTTCAAGCACAGGGCCATTCTGGAAGAAACATTGCTTCCATTTGTTCGTGCAGCCTTTCGAGGAAACGTTGTCTTCTAAGATGACAATGCACGGCCTCATCGTGCTCGCATGATCCAACACTTTCTTGCTGACCGTGGTGTAGAGCATATGGAGTGGCGTGCCGTGTCCTCGGATATGAATCCGATAGAGAACTTGTGGGCAGAATTAACGTGTCAAATCGACAACTTGGACCAGCAGCCTGCCTCTGTGCGTGAATTGCAGCAGGCTATTGTAACTGCATGGCAAGCGATTCCTGTCCAAACCTTGGCAAATCTCGTGCACAGCATGCCTCGATGTGTACGTGCTCTCCTGAATGCTCGTGGGGCTTACACGAAGTACTGAACTGTAATTTTACTGTCCGTAATCCCAGTCGTAATTTAACTTTTGTTTAAAAATTTTTTTGGCGAATGTGCAAAATAAAGAGATACTTCTGGAAAACGCACAGAAGTTTACCACAGTACTGTCCGTGAATTGAGTTCGATATCAGTTTACATCACTTTCAGGGATCAATTTATTTGCTTCGAAATGTCAAATGTGGTTTTTGTTTCTTTTAAAGGTCACATTAACAAAATCTAGAATAATTTCAACATAATTCCAATGAACTTTTGGTTCTAAGTCATCTTGAAAAGTAAGTTCACCCCCACAAAAAAAATATTCCATATTAAATGCCAAGTCTGTATGATGGTGAGCTGCCCAGTCCCTGATGCAGCAAAGCTGCCCCAAACCATAATATTTCCAGCACCATGCTTTACAGTTGGTATCAGGTTCTTGTGGTCAAATGCTGTCTTTGGTTTTCGCCAAACATGTCTTCTGGTACTGTGGCCAAATAGCTCTACCTTTGACTCATCTGTCCAGAGCACATTGTTCCAGAAGTGCTGGTCTTTGCCTCGGTGTTCATTGGCAAACTTTAGTCTTGCCCTGATGTTCTTTCTGGACAGCAAAGGTTTCCTCCTGGCACACCTCCCATGTAGATCAAATTTGTGCAGCCTCTTTCGAATGGTAGACTCGTGCACTTTGACATCCACAGTGGCAAGAGCTACCTGTAGGTCCCGTGATGACATTCTGGGGTTCTTAGAGACTTCTTTCAGCATCTTGCGGTCTGCTCTTGGGCTGAACTTTTGGGGCGGCCTGGCCTGAACATGTTGGCAGTTGTTTGGAATCTTCTCCACTTGTAGATGATCTTCCGGACAGTCGAATGATTGATTTAAAATTGTTTGGAGATCTTTTTAAATCCCTTCCCAGACTCGTAGGTATCTACAACCTTCTTTCTGAAGGCCTCAGAGAGCTCTTTTGATCGAGGCATGGTGACGCCGCACACTTCAACAACAAAGAGCAAACCAAACTAAATGTCTGAGGTTTAAATAAAACAGGTTCCTCCAAGATCCTCTCTAACGATGTTCTAATCATTTGCACCTGAGCTGGTGCACCTGATTCTAATTTTAGGTATTTGAAGTAGTGATAAATGTAGGGGTGTACTTACTTTTTCCACATGCGAAATTTGCATTTATGTTTATTTAAATTATACAATGGACTACAAAATGTAAATGTGACCTTCCACTGAACTTGGGGACTAAGAAGAAGACCTCTGTTGGTCGAAACCTTGTCGAGAATTAAAGATCGACCGTCCTGAAGCTATGTCCGCGTCTGATTTAATCTCCCGATTTTTTATATATATATATATATATGCCAAAACTTTTTTAAACAAAGTCTGATTTTTGCTTTATTTTGTTCTGATCACTCTTCTTTTTCTCCATTTTCACACGATACGGGTCATTTGGCTGCTCACATCCCTCCAGTGCAGTTGGCTGTCTGCTATCATCATTTTTCACTGCATTTCGTGAAACACAAAAAGGAATTAAAAACATTGTAATCTTGAAAGGAAAAGTGGAGGCAGTTTAATCACAAAACTAGAGAACAGAAACCGAGAGCAGTCTCCAAGTTTTGAGGCAAGCAGTGCAGCACAATGCCTCGTCATCCTCCATCCTTCCCCACAATCATGTGCACCATCCCCATTGGCCCCACATTACCCAACCATCTTACTTGAAGGTTATGATATTTCCTTATAGTCAGGTTCACTATGTTAACAAATATAATTTCGTTCAAAATTTTGGTAGATTAGCAAAACTATACATTTTTGGAATATTCATAGCATGAGGAATCCAAAAATTAATGTTTACATTTGCGTAGACACCTTTGCGAAAATGACACTCAGGACAGTGATGAAGATAGTCAGGTTCACTATGTTTACAAATATAATTTCTTTCAAAATTTTGGGATTAGCAAACCTGTACATTTTTGGAATCTTCAGAGCATGGAGAATCTGAAAATCAATGTTGGCATTTGCACAGACACCTGCATGGCCGCCATTTTGGATTTTGAAAATGGCCGCCATAAAATACATATTTTGCGCGATCTCGGCTTCTAGTCAATCTAGAGACTTAATTAAATATGCTAATCCTATGTTTTCTGGGTCAAGGAATCCAATAAAGGCCTCAAAATAGTGCTCAGGATTATAGAAAAGCAACAAACAAAGGTAATTGAAAACCATTGTCTTTATATTTGTGATATAACTGTATTACATAATACATGATATTGCAAGTCCTTTGAAGTTATAGGTTGTTATAGGAAGTTATATAGGTAGTATCAGATTGAACTATAAGTCCTATACACAGGATCTACGAGGTCTATACCGTTCAGGAATATGCTTTTACAGATCTTCATCACTGTCCTGAGTGTCATTTTCGCAAAGGTGTCTACGCAAATGTAAACATTAATTTTTGGATTCCTCATGCTCTGAATATTCCAAAAATGTATAGTTTTGCTAATCTACCAAAATTTTGAACGAAAAAACATAGTGAACAAAACAAAAAAAAACTTCCTCTCTCTTCTTTCCCTTGTGTTTCCTTCGCAACCTCTCCTATTTTCCAGTTTCCTCATTCCCTTGCTCAATATGCCCAATTGTGGTCCTGTCCCAGTTTGGACATTGGTCCAATGCCCAGTTTGTTATATTTTTACCCTCTGTCACCTCATTCTGCCATGAGCCTCAATCTTCAATAAAAAACAAACAGATAAATAAACAAGAAAATGTCGTGCAAAACACAATACTTGCGAAATCCTTAATATAAGTTGGTGACCTTTGGCCTATGTTGATATTTTCAACTTTAGACCTCAAGAATATTTGTTGTTGGTTGAATTAAGTGACCAGATATGTAAATCCTGTTCAAACTTCAAGTCGATTGGATGAAAATTGAGGATTTTAGAAACTTCAACTAAGTTGTTGACCTTTGGCCTATGTTGACGTTTTGGCCCAAGCTTACCTCAAAAATAATTCGTGGTTAAAGTCAGTGACCTGAAATGCAAATCCCCATCAAATTTCAAGCCAATCAGATGAAAATTGAGGATTTGAGAAATTCCACCTTAAATTATTTACCTTGGGCCTATGTTGACCTTTTGGCCTATGTTGACTTCCAATACAATTGGTGGTTGAATTTTGTGACGTCATATGCAAATCCTCTTCAAATTTCAAGTCAATTGGATGAAAATTGAGGATTTAGAAATTTGACAAAATTGTTGACCTTTTGCCCTCATCATTAGCATATCGTATTCCCTATGGGGAGTACTTGACAGTGAGCCACGTTTCATTTTTTTTCCATTGAGCGGTTTCAGAGATATAGAGCTGCAACGTTTTTCCAAGATGGCGTCCGCACTACGTGATCATGACGTCAGAATTATGAATAAAAAATTGGTACAAGCAGATGCCCTGTCCTGGTGAGAACACATTTATAATATGGCTTGTTAAGTGAGATGCACACCGAGAATAATTCATCACTCAACATCTCAGAGCATACAGCATTTGTACAATGTTTCTGACTGCGGCTCAAAATGGAAATGTGACCGGTCCTCTAAAACTGCGGCTCAGTCCTCTAAAAGGTGGTTCTCACTGCGGCTCAGCATCCTCACTTACCGCCCTTAGGATGTGGTCAAAGATACAGCAATATGGCTTTCAGACAAATCATTTGTCTCTCCACCTTTTACCGCCTCTCACAATGACACATTGGTGCTACTGCCTTCCAGCCATGCACCTTAAGTTCCAACATCATGGCCATGGAGTGGCCTGGTTTCAAGGTTATGGAAGGAGCATTCGAAAAGTTAACCCTCCAGGGTAGTAGGGTGTCTTCTTGAATCCACAAAATGACGCAAAACTCAATGTCATTTCCATCACTGAAAAATAAAAACTGGAATTTTTTTCGATGCAGTTGTGAATACTCATGGAACAGCAGAACAGGAGAGTGCGATATAGAAACATTTGGTAAAGAATGCAACGATGCACCACAATCTTGATAAGAAGAGGTGGACAGGGTCTCAGCAGGTGAATTAAACATCAGTGGTGGAAATGAGATTAAAAACCATGAGAAAGTGGTGTGCAGCAAGTAAATGGATTTCCTGAAAAAGAGAAACGAGGTGAGGATACAGAGGATTTTCAAGGATACAGAGAGACCATTGATGAAGACCAGAAAAAGCACAGGGCCCAGAACACTGCCTTGTGGAACTCCAGCCTGAACAGGAAGAGGAGATGAGAGAAACCCATTCAGGGCCACACGTTGACTACGACTAGAGAGGAAGTCCGCCAGCCATGCGTGGAGATTTCCATGGATACCAAAAGAGGAGAGTTTGGTGAGCAGAGCGGGGTGCCAGACCGTATCGAAGGCACGTGATATGTCAAGGGAGACTGCTCTAATTTCCTGTTTGGCATTGAGGACCTCCATCCATTGTTGAGAAAGCAGAAGCAGCATGTCCAGAGTAGAGTGTCCAGGTCTGAAACCAAATTGATGATCAGAGATCAAGCCATTGGAGAAGAGGAAAGATTTCATATCTGAAGCAATGATGGATTCCATGACTTTGCTGATAATTGGGAGAAGGCTGATTGGTCTGTAGTTGCTGGGATCTGTTTTTGCACCTTTTTGTGCAAAGCGGTGATGTTGGCAGATTTCCAAGCAGATGGAAGATGACCTTGAGCAAAAGAGAGGGTGAAGAGAACAGAGAGAGGGAGTGAAAGAGCAGAAGAACAGGATTTTAGGACCCGTGGGCTGATGTATGGTGGGTACAGAGAGGGATGGGTTTGGGACACAAGATTTAGAGGCAAACACAGAGTTGAGGCATTCAGCTTTTTCACGTGCGGAGTCAGCCGTGTGGCCATTTGAGGTGAGGGAGGGGATGGAGGGGGAACAAACACCAGAAACAGATTTGACCAGATGCCACCAGGATTTGGAAGAGGGAGACAGATAAGAGAGTTCGGTCCTGAGAACGGAGAGATATTGTTTCCTGGCTCTCCTGAGGGTGGACACACACTTGTTTCGGGCTTTGTGAAAGGAAATGAGATTTCCTTCCGTTGGATTTGCTTTCCAGGAGACGAAAGCAAGTTGTTTCTGGGCAATAGCCTCACCACAAGATTCCGTGTACCATGGACGTGAGGAAGGGTATGACAACAGAAGACGAGATGGGATAAATCTGTGCATGAGAGAGCAGTTTGCTTTGGAAGAATTCCCAGGAAGAATTTATGTCAGAGGCAGTAGAGATGGGAGACCAGTCCAGATGATTGATGGCTGCTTGAAGACCGTGCCAGTTGGCCTGAGTGAAACGCCAGACTCGTCGACGCTGAGGAGGCTCTCTGAGAATGGTCAGAGAGATGTCCACTTTAACAAGCACATGATCAGAAGAGCCGATTGGAGCAGAAGAAGAGCAGCAGACATTTTCAGGGAAGTTAGTCATAACCAAGTCCAGAAGAGAAGATGCTCCGTTGACTGAAATCCGTGTCGGGAAATTGACAGATTGTGTCAGTCCCAGTGGACAGAGGATGCCCACGTCATCCAGAAAACACCAACATTTTAATATCCAAGTACAGGTCATTAGTAAGAAATACATCATTTCTCATGAATCACATACACTACATATATGGATATTTTTTGTACAGGGGTTGAGGCTCATGGAAGACCTAAATGACAAAGGACAGCCGATTCAACAAACTAGCAAAGGGTATTTGGGATGGAAGGCAGGGGGTGGTGGACATACACAAGTTGGAAAGGAACAAATTCACAAAACTAGAAAGCATCTGAAAATGCAAAGCCCGTCCACGTCCGTTTGTACTCGTTGTACTACAATGGACTACAAAATGTAAATGTTTCATGACATTTGTTATATTATATCATCTTTATCTGTCAATATTGTTGAAATGAAGATCAAATAGCTGTATGTTGAAATATGTTGAAAAAGTCAAAACTTTACATGGGGTGTACTTACTTTTTCACATGACTTTATGCTCATTGATGGTCGATGGCGGATGCTCCGTAACTGCAGGGTCTACTGGAGTGCTCAGTTCCTCAACACTGACAACAAGCTTGTTGTAGCAACTTTGAAATTGCAGCTCAAATCCAAGAGAATGCCTTGGCTGGATGTGGGCAAGCTCAAGGAGGAGAGGTTAGCTGAGGAGTTTGCGAGCAGGTTGAGTGGGATTTTAGGGGGTCTGGATGCTTTGGGGGATCCTGAGGAGTTGTGCAGTGCCTTCAAGACCACCATCTTTGATGTTGCCGGTGGCTGTCTTGGAAACCACTGTCAGACGATGAAGAACTTTGTCTCTCAGGAGACACTTGATTCCATCAACCAGAGTCGCAGGGCCAGTCTCGATGGCAGAGCTGAACTGTTCCGGGACCTGAGGCGTAAAACTGTACGCTCGCTGAGGGCAGACAAGGAGGCCTATGTGCGAGGAAACTGTGAAAGGGAAGAGGATCACTTGTGGACATGTGATTCTTGTCCTGCTTACAGAGGAATCCGTGCATTGCATTCCTCTAAGCCTGTCCCTAGGTGTACTGCAGTTAGAGCAGAGGGTGGTGGCCTCTTGACAGAGGAGTCTGAAGTGAAGGCTCACTGGGCTGGTTACTTTGAGCGGCTGTACCAGGCTGACCGACCGGCTGTTGAGTTGGATGTCAGGGATGTTGCTATCCCAAATGCTGACCCCCCCCCCCCCCAATTAACTGTGAACCACCTTCACTTGTGGAAACACAGGCGGCAGTGAACTGGCTGAAAGGGGGAAAAGCTCCTGGGATTTGTGGCATCCATGCTGAGCTTATCAAGGCTGGTGGAAATGCTGTACATGAGTCATTGCATGCAGTTCTGTGCTCTGTTTGGAGCAAAGGCATCATCCCAACTGACTTGAAGAGGTGCCTTGTTGTCCACCTCTGGAAAGGGAACGGTGATCACAAGGACTGCAACAACTGTCGAGGGGTGACGCTACTCTCGGTGCCGGGCAAGGTTTTTGATTGGATCATTCTTGAGAGGGTTCGCCACCATCTGCTTGAGCACCACGACCAGAGCAGTTGGGCTTTACATCAAAGAGGTCAACAATTGACCGTATCCTTGCGCTTCAGGTCATCACCAAACGCAAGCAAGAGTTTCGCCAGGGGCTGCTTGCAGCCTATGTTGATCTCCGCAAAGCGTTCAATTCGGTGAATCGGGATGCCCTCTGGAGGATTATCGGTCTTCGTGGGGTGCCACAAACGCTGATCAATCTGATCTCTGAACTATACTCTAGTACTGAGTGCTGTGAGGTGTGGTGGCTCCATCTCTGACTTATTGCCAGTTGTTAATGGAGTGCGGCAGGGGAGTTTACTGGCTCCCACACTCTTCAGCGCTTGTATGGACTGGATTCTGGGGAGTATGTTGGAGATGTTAGGCTGCGATGCATCGTTTGGGAGTGTCAAGATCTCTGACCTTGATTTCACCGATGATGCAGTCATCTTTGTCGAGACGCTGGATATTCTTATGGGGACCCTCCAGGCACTGAATGAGGAGGCGGAGCTGCTGGGATTACGGATTTCCTGGGTCAAAACCAATATCCAGGCTTTCAATGACATCTTGAATGCTGCTGTCTTGTCTGTGCCTGTTTGTAGCGAAGATGTTGAGGTCACAAAGAGATCCACTTACCTTGGCAGTGTTATTCATGTCTCCGCATGTTGTGAGCCAGAGGTTGATAGACGTCTGGGTCGGGCCTGGGGAGTCATGGATTCACTGGATCATGAGGTATGGCGCTGTCGGTATCTATGCAGGACGAAAATCAGTCTTTAAGTCCTTGGTGCTTCCAGTCTTGCTCTACGGATGCGAGACTTGGACCCTTACCAGGGGCCAGATAATGAGACTTAACTCCTTTGGAACCAAGTCTCTTCGGAGAATCCTTGGCTGTTGCTGTAGTCAGGCAGATAGGTGTAACAATTGTGGGTTTATACGTACAAGCATGAAATTTGGCACAGTCATAGATAATAGTCTAATGAATAATTCCAGATATGGACCCACCGCAAAAACGTCCTATGGTAGCCGTGGCGGCCATTTTACAAAATGGCCGCTTTTAGTCTAGTGGCTAGATAGGGGTCTCGTGCACCCCCCCCCCCCCGAAATATACTTCTCATTGGTGTCTATAGATAGCAAATCATTTTCTACACATTTTTTCCTATGTTAAATAGTTGAAAAGATGTCCCACGTATCATTTTAATGCAAATTAGTGCAAATTAGCAAATTAAATAAAGTGCAAATTAGCAAATTAAATAAAGTTTTTATTTATTTATTGCAACTTGTTATCGTATCTTATCTTTTTTTTCAGTTGGTGTTTCGAACAGCGAAATGTCTAAGAGTTATCAGCTAGTGGATCCACTGCAACCTGGACAATCAAAGGCGCAGGTACAGACGGATTGGAACAAGTGCGTTTTGTGCCAAAAAATCACACGAGAAAGTTTGCAATGCCCAGCAGAATCAAAACGGCACGATGTTGGAGTTGGTTATTCTACCATTGCCTTCAACATCAGACGTTTCAATGAACTTCACGAATTACCGATGCCACTAGAATTAGGACGCCTTGATGACGGGAATGGCATTGAAGCTACGTTTCTGGAGAACAATGCCAAGTGGCACAAATCTTGCCATACAAAATTCAATAATATAAAACTACAACGAGCAGAAAAAAGGAAATGCACACAGGGTTGCGACCCTGATGTTACTCCATCCAAGAAATACACTCGTCAAGTCGCTCATCATGAAGTGGCAGCATCGGATGTCTGTTTTTTATGCGAAGATGTGTCAACTTCCGAACCACTCCGTGAGGCATCAACTTTTCGTCTAGACTCACGCGTACGAAGATGTGCATTAGACCTGCAGGACGAGAGGCTACTTGCAAAATTGAGTGCTGGGGACATGGTCGCACAAGATGCAAAATATCATCCAAGGTGTCTTGTTTCACTTTACAACAAAACTAAATCATTACAAGATAAACAGAAGATGGACACAACTGATAAAGTCAACCATGGGATTGCACTAGCCGAGTTGCTGTCATTTATCGATGAAACAAGAATAGATGAAGAGCATGCCCCTGTCTTTAAACTTGCAGATCTCGTCAAACTTTATTCTAATCGTCTAGAACAACTTGGAGTGGAGCAGCATGTCAGACAACATAGCACAGAGTTAAAAAATCGTATCCTGGCCCAAATCGCAGACCTTACGGCTCATAAGGAAGGGCGTGATATATTACTTGCATTTGATAAAGATGTAGGACCTGCCCTCCGTAAAGTCTGCAAAGAAGACTACGATGACGAAGCCATATGTCTTGCAAGGGCAGCGGAGATAGTACGTAGAGAAATGTTCCAAACTGCAGCTACATTCACAGGTTCATTTGATGAGGACTGCCAAGTAAAATCAGTACCTCAGTCACTGTTGACTTTGGTGTCCATGATCCTCGACGGCCCCAACATCAAGTCTCAATCAGGTGATGGTGTAACCCAAGCAACCCTCAGCACAGCTCAGTTGTTGCAGTACAATAGCTCCATCCGTCGCAGAGTGGGAAGTACTACTGTGCGTCACAACAAAGACAGAGAAACCCCATTGCCCATCTACGTGGGACTCAGTCCATGCAAGGACTCGGAAACGTGACCTCATTGAGATGCTGTTTGATCTTGGACTGTCCATCTCCTATGACCGAATGATGGCAATCTCCACATCCATGGGAAACAGAGTGTGTGAGCAGTATCACCGAGATGAGGTAGTGTGTCCACCCAATCTACGCGAGGGCTTATTCACAACGGCAGCGGTTGATAATATCGACCACAATCCGAGCTCCACAACGTCGACAGATTCCTTTCACGGTACTGGGATATCACTTTTCCAGCACCCCAGTCAGCAAAATAATGGGACGGACCGCAGGGAACACAGCGTCCTTGAACAGCCATCTACTACCACTACACTGTCAGAGCTCCCAGAGTCCTACACCTGTGTTCGTCCGCTGGTGTTACCTCGGAAGGATCCTCCACTCCCAAAGGCTGATGATCCATTGAAGAGTGATGGGCAGGAGATCACCCAGGCATTGCACCAAGAGTATGGGTGAGTACTTGTAACATTCTAACATAATACCATGCCATAAGAACGTGATGCAATAACATTATTGTTATACCATGAGTAAATGTTTGCTTGTTTTCTGACAATTCTAATGCACTTTGCTTAATTTACAGATGGCTGGATACTGTGAAACAGAGGTATCAAGAAATCCCACAAAGTGACAGTAACTTATCATGGGCAACCTACCATGCCAGTAAGGAGTCAGGACAAGATAATCTGCCGGCGATCACAGCACTACTTCCCCTCTTTCCGGACGACTCCAAGTCTGTTGGTATGATACGGCACTCCATGGACGTGATTAAAAAAGCTGTGATGGAAGTCAACCAAGGACAGAAACCAGTGATCACTGTGGATCAACCACTCTACACCATCTCCAAGCAGATACAGTGGACTTAGCCATCAATGTATGGGGAAGATCATTTCGTCATCATCTTGGGAGGGCTGCATATAGAGATGGCTGGACTAAAAGTGATCGGAGACTGGCTGGAAGATGCTGGATGGCTGGAAGCCCTGGTTCAGGCCAAAGTTGCTTCTCCTGGAACTGCAGATTCATTTCTGCATGCATCTCATGTTACAAGAACCAGACATGCGCATCAAGTGACAGCAAGCAGCTTATATATCCTACTGACAAAATCTTACACCCATTACACAGAGTCTCTGGAGTCTGAAAGCCATCCTGAATCCTTTGATGACTGGTGTGGTCAACGAATTCGAGATGTGCCACAGTTCCAATTCTGGCACATCACTCTTCAACTGGAAGTCCTCCTCTTAACGTTTGTCAAGTCACTGAGGACAGCAAACTTCCCCCTGTACATGGACAGCCTCACACAGCTTGCACCATGGTTTTTCAGCATGGACCACACCAACTATGCACGATGGGTGCCTGTCCACATTCGAGACATGATGAGTCTTAGCAAGTCACACCCAGATATTGCTACTGAATTCACCAATGGCAAATTCACAGTTCACAAGACAAAACGAGTTTTCTCATCTATGGCCATTGACCAGGCTCATGAGCAAAATAATGCTGCTGTGAAGAGTGATGGTGGTGCTGTTGGACTCACTCAAAATCCAAATGCTCTTAGAAGATGGATGGTGGCTGGGCCGGAACTGGTTAGAATGACTACCGAGTTTGAAGCATCCATGGAGGGAAGGAAAATAAGGATTAATCAAGACACACGCCACCATGAGCAAACATATAGTTCACAGGTAATCTTTACTCAACATGTCAAACGTCTGGTTGAAGTAATAGAGGAAATGGGAAACCCCTTCCTAGAAGAGAGTACAGACTTGCTGCGGCTGGACACAAGAGAAATTGCTGACCCAACTGTTGTTTCTACTGTTCAACAGGCTGAGGAGATAGGTAAGCAACAGTACAAGACCTTCGTGGAAGACCGTCTACTGGAGCGAACCGTACCTCTTACTGAGTCAATAAAGAAGTATAAACTCCCATTGTTTAGTCGATCGTCTCCAAGAGAGAAATCCAAGACAAGTTTGCAAGTAACTTCGCTAAAGAGTGACTGCTCTTTATTCTCAAGACTCTACATTGCGTCTCAAACACGAGATGGTGATCTTGCAGAATTTTTCCGCCATGAAAACCAAGCATGTCCCCCGTCTTTATCTCAGCTTGGGAAGTTACGACTGGGAACCAAATCAGATCTATTGGTGTGTCTAGAGAGTTGCGCAGAGGTCAGAGGTGAAGCTCCAAAACCAGATACTGACGTCACTATCCTTGACGGGGCAGTGTTGGTGAACGTTCTGAAACCAGTTGCTGCCAAAACCTTTGATGATTATGCGCTGAAAGTATTCTTGCCACACATACAAGGTCACTTGCAAAGAGCCTGTCGTGTGGATATAGTCTGGGACCAGTACCGTGACAACAGCCTGAAATCTCAAGCCAGGGACAAACGTGGGAAAGGCATTCGAAGGAGAGTTGACGGATCCAATGTTCTTCCAGGAAATTGGCAGCAGTTCCTGAGAATTGATGCAAACAAAACAGAACTGTTTGCCTTCTTGACAAAACACATCACACATCTTGTATCAGATAAGCAGATAGTCACCACGGATGGTTCAGATGTGACGTGCATTCCCGCACGCGACACCAGTCATCTTGCCCCATGTGACCATGAGGAGGCTGATACACGAATGATGATACATCTCGCGGATGCAGTCCGTGATGGATTTCAGAAAATTCTTCTGCGTACGGTGGATACAGATATAGTGGTATTGGCTGTGGCAGCAACAACCAAACTCAAAATCCAGGAGCTTTGGGTGGCCTTTGGGACAGGCCAGCACTTCAGGTATATTCCAGCACATGAAATTGCAGCATTCCTCGGACCAGATAAGTCACAGGCCCTCCCGATGTTCCATGCATACACAGGGTGTGACACAGTCTCGTCATTTAATACACGGGGCAAGAATACAGCCTGGGATACCTGGAAAGTATTTGATGAATTGACGCCAGCGTTAGTTCATCTCTCCACGGGGACAGCAGACATCTCTGATGACGTTGTGGCAGTGCTCGAGCGGTTCACCATTCTTCTCTACGATCGCACCAGCAATCTCGTCAACATAGACGAAGCTCGACAGGCACTCTTCACGAAGAAAGGACGAGCCATGCAAGCTATTCCCCCTACCAGAGGAGCCCTGGTACAACAAATCAAGAGGGCTGTGTACACGGGTGGCCACTGCTGGGGAAACATGCTCAAGGTTGTTATGGATCTGCCCTCACCTGGGGATTGGGGATGGATCGATCCCCACAACTGGAAACCCCTGTGGTCCATGCTTCCTGAAGCCAGCATTTCATCAAGGGAGCTGATTTGTTGTAAATGCAAAAAGGGTTGCAAGGGACGATGCAAGTGCAAACAAGCTAGTTTGAAATGTACCGCTTTGTGCCAGTGTGGTGGAGAAAATTGTGACGTATAAACAAGATCAAACTGGAACTATCTAGTAATATAAGTTACCGTTACAGTGCTTGGTGGGTTAATTGACATGCTGGCAACACAAATGCAAATTGTGGTCATTTGGAGAACTAGGGCATGCCCGTACTATATATATATGTAAAATTATATCCCCCCCCCCCCCTCTATTTACATGAAATGGTTTGTTCCATTCGCAAAGCCAAAGCGAACGGCTTGCGAGTACGGTGACAATCCCCCCCCTCTATTTATATGAAATGGTTTGGTCCAAAGCGAACGGCTTGCGAGTACGGTGACAATCCCCCCCCCCCCCCCCTCTATTTACATGAAATGGTTTGGTCCAAAGCGAACGGCTTGCGAGTACGGTGACAATCCCCCCCCCCTCTATTTACATGAAATGGTTTGGTCCAAAGCGAAAGGCTTGCGGAGTTTGGTAAAGAAATCGCCATAGCGTGCACAAACGCGCAGGAAAGCGAAAGAATCGCAAATTAGTTTTAATTAGTTTTAAAACATAGTTTAACGCCAACATAGCGGCAACATAGTTTGCCAACGTGAAATAAATGAATACGTTCTCAAATGTGCCGTCCGAGGCAGAGTCTGTTCGGCACGTTCGGCACACGTGATAGCTCGCTGCTCTCTGATTGGTTGAATCGTTTTTTGGACATAGCTCGGTAACTACTTGTCCGATTAATATGAAACCTTGAAAAGGCACATCCTCGGGTCCCCAGCAATATACCTGGCAAGTTTCAAGTATATCGGACCCGTGGTTGTCGAGAAACAGCGGTCACAGACAAACACACAAACACACAAACACACAGACACACAGAGATTACTGGAATTATAGATAGATACAATTATGGCATATATGTGTATCTAGAGTCATTTCACTAGAACATAAAGAAGCATTTGTGTCGTCCGGAATTATTCATTAGATTATTATCTATGACTGTGCCAAATTTCATGCTTGTACGTCTAAACCCACAATTCTTATGATGGATACACCTATCTGCCTGACTACTGGTCAGACTTTGCGTCCAACGAGCGGTTGCTGGGAGAGACTCAAATGAGATTTGTTACCTGTATGGTCCGTGAACGTCAGCTGCGGCTGTATGGACATGTGGCTCAGCAAGGGAGTCTCTTGAGTGGAGGAGGCCAACGAGCCGATCGCGTGCGTCGTGGTTGCAGCAGGTTGATCGACATCTCAAGGAGAAAGGGATGGGCCAGGCATCAGCCTGGGGGATGGCCAGACGGAGGCCCCTGGAGTACCGTCGGAAAGTGGATGCGGAGACGCGCTGCCCCGGTGCGCGGTGCATGCTCCCATGCCTGACCTGACCTTCATCCTCTGGCTTTCCAATAACACTGCGATTGAGGTGGTTGTCCTGAATTATTGGTAGCTTGTGGAAGCTTAGCTCATATAAGTAAAACGAGGGTGGCTTGTCTTTGATGCACACCAGTTGGGAGTTCCAAAGACGATGTGACTGCAGTCCGTTGAAGGAATCATGGAAAGCTGGTTGTCCCACATCAGTTCTACAGGAGTGCGGAAAGTCTGCGTTCAATGTTGGCGTCCCTTGGTTTAGTGATGCTGCTCATTAGTGAGTGTGCATTCAACTTCATAATGACACCTTCTCCACTCGGTAAAACGATATGAAACAAACAGTGAGCAGTATTGAGAATACTAAATAACTTGGCTTCCGGTTCGATCGTGCCAATTTTCAGCTCCGCCGATTTCCTCAAAGACAAAGATTTTTTCTGTTCATTTTGCTGTCTCTGTGTTTACTGTGATTCTAGTTCGGTTTTGGTTAAAAATTTGCGTCAATTTGTTTTGAGTATTTGTCAGATTTTTCTCACTGGGTTTTTCAGGCCTACATTTTCCTAGTTCGAGTCCACTATTGTTTTTTATTATGTTTTCTCCCTACTACCTTCAGTCCTTTTACTGAATGAATCGAGACTTCATCAGCGAAGAGTACATTAGGACCCACAGCCTTGTGAAGAGCACAATTCTAGTTCCCGCCAAATTGGAACTATACGCAGCGAAGCATCATTTTGTCGGGACATCTCTTACGCGACCTGATTGTGGATTCTACTTCATCACTTGGATTTTCACCATACTTGTGCTTGCCAGAAGTGTTCTTCTTTTACTCACAGACGGATATTCAACATCTTTCCAGAATTTGTCTCTGAGGCCTCGGATTTTTATCACAAACTTTTCATGAGTTATTTCGTTTCCTCAATACTGCTCGCCGCTCGTTTCATATCGTGATTCCCAAGTGGAGAAGGTTTCATTATGAAGTCGAAGCCGAATTTTCTCTCGTGAACGTTTATCCTGACTATTCTGCAATCTACCTAATAAATGGTAAGTAGGAATTGTATTCACCATCTTCACACGTTCTACAGCACAAACCAAAGGTAGACCAGTAGAGCGATGCATTCCAACGAACAGATTTGGGCTCCAATGTTAACAGCAGCAGAAAAACTCAGATGAAGACAGAATTGGCGTCAGAAATTGGCAGGTCAGGTATTTACTGGCTTGGCCGAGTTGTCACTTCCCTAGTGCAGAGATTTTGAGAAGGTCGGCCACAGAGCATCGATTTTCGGAAGAACGCGCGCTGCGCCCGCTTGATGCCTCTCCTTGGAACCTGGCACCGTGGGCAATATCCCCTGCTGGTAATTTGAAGCTTATCGCATGGCAGCTTCACGTGAGGGCTAGTTATTCAAACTGTGCAGTGTGTCTTGGCAACGACCTGCTGCATCGCGAAAAAGGCCTTCTCTACATTCATTATTAATTTAAGGTGAGATGACAAAAAATATCAGATAAAAGGCGACGTGAATTGCAAGAGAAAGTACAATATTAAGGTTCCAATGTTTTATTAGTTTGAGTGTTTTTTTATATGAAAACTTGTTTCCATGAGAATGGCACATAATGACATGCAATTCGACAAGCCCATATATTGGAATCGACTGGCAGAAAAATATTTGATACATATCTAATCAGAAATCCCATTCTTAAGATAATTTCAAGTTGATAACGACAATAATTAAGAAGGCAATGATTTTCTTGATAATGCTTCGATCTCGTGTTACAGATTGATAAAATAATTTCAAGATTGTTAAACCACAAAAGTACAATTCTCAAAACAATACCTTTCGGCATTACATTGTTTTTTTCATTGTATTTGTTACGATTCCTTGAAAAAGTGCGTAGTGTTTGTTACCTCTACCACCGAAGGTTTTGTTGATGGAGGTTGTGTTTTCACCTCTGTCTGTCTGTCTGTTTGTAAACTGCATATCTCAAAAGGTTGTGGACGAATTAAGACAAAACTTGGTGGACCGGTTGGGTGTGTGACATCGACAAATTGATTCAATTTTGGTCAAGATCAGAATTTGGATCATATAATTTTCTTCAAGGGTGATTCTTCACCATTGAGAGATAGGACCAAAAACAAGACGAAGCATGATATTTCAAAAACATGAAGATGGATTATGACAAAACTTGGTAGGTGAATTGGTCAGGTGACAATAACAAGCTGATTAGATTTTGGTTCAGGTCTGGATCCTGATCCGCCCTATAAGTGGATACAAAACGTAAACCGTTCAACTGAGCGGAGGTATGTTCTCCACTGAGTGTCTCCTAGTTACAAATGGGAAGAGGAGTGAGGGTGGGGGAGATATGAGTACTGGTTCATTGGCAATGTTGTAGTCCTGAACCCAAGTAGTCCTGAGCCCAAGTAGTCCTGAACCTAAGTAGGCCTGAACCTAAGTACTCCTGAACCTAAGTACTCCTGAACCATAGTAGTCCTGAACCCAAGTAGTCCTGAACCCAAGTAGTCATGAACCCAAGTAGTCCTGAACCCAAGTAGTCCTGAACCCAAGTAGTCCTGAGCCCAAGTAGTCCTGAGCCCAAGTAGTCCTGAACCCAAATAGTCCTGAACCCTAGTAGTCCTGAACCCTAGTAGTCCTGAACCCAAGTAGTCATGAACCCACATAGTCCTGAACCCACATAGTCCTGAACCCACATAGTCCTGAACCCAAGTAGTCCTGAACCCGAGTAGTCCTGAACCCAAGTAGTCCTGAACCCAAGTAGTCCTGAAAAGCATTCCATAGCCACTGAAGAAGTGTCGGCTTTCCAACATGCATACCAGACTAGGCAAGACAGGAAGTTGTGATCAGTAGTAGAGAAATGGGGGTTCTAAAACACACTTGATTTTACATGTAAGTGAATGGGAAAAGTGCGTTGGAACTTATGCACCACCCACCGAAAAACACAAAAACATCCGTCTATTTCTCCCATTCCCATCTAAGCCATAAACAAAGGTTAAATCCTCAATAGACCCCCAAACCCTTTGTTGATTCTACAACACCCATATATTTTTAGCATCTCCTGAGCCACATATCATTTTTTCTAAGCCCCACCGACTTTTTCCTGAGCCCTGTGCACTTTTTTCTAAGCCACGCCCACTTTTCCCTAAGCTACGCCCACTTTCCCAAGCCCAGCCCACTTTTATAAATCCTACCCGCTATTACATCATTTCCAGTTAAGCCTTGCCCAGGTTTGCCCAGGCTTGCCCAGGGATTGTCTCAGGAAATTACCAAAGGAAACCATTCCCACCATCTATATATATAAAACACAGTTTGTGTGTGTGTGTGTGTGTGTGTGTGTGTGTGTGTGTGTGTGTGTAATGTTACCGATAGACTCCTAAACGGAGAGGCCCACGTGCTTGATATTTGGCATAGACATGGCCATTGAGCCTGGAAAGAACATGGCCTACCTAAAAATATTTGACGAGATCAATATTTTTACCTCAGCGCATTTCAGCGAGGAATATTATACACAGAATCTGAGCTGGTGGCAGAGCAGCGCGCTGATTCGCTCAGAGCGATCACGTGATGTTCCATCCTTGCCGCCATAATCTTACAGTTATGCATTCACACGTAATTCAGAGCGAAAAGCGATTGCGTTTTTTCACATTTCAGCGAGGAACATTGCCATTCACACCACATAGGTTTTTTTTTCTTTCATCTTTAGATCCATATTTTTAGCCATAACGTAGCGTAGCTAACGTAGCGTTAGCATAACGTAGCATAGCGTAGCGATCCTCGCTCAGGATCTTCGTCAGGTTCACGAGCGAGTTAGCCAAAACGTAAAAGTGAAAATATATCGAATGACCATTGCCATTCACACCACATAGGTTTTTTTTTCTTTCATCTTTAGATCCATATTTTTTGCCATAACGTAGCGCATTATGGCTCTCTCGAGCTCGAGTTAGCCAATCACCTGGGAGCATGAGGCCACGTTGGCCACGCCCACGACACGACGCAGAGTTGCAATCTTGCGTTTGCGTCGTATGCTTTGATTGCAGAAGTTGCATTCTTGCCAGCTCTGGTCCAGAAAACACCCATCGTCTCAAAGCAGCAGGATTTTCCAAGAGCCCAATTGCACCACCCGCACCTTTAACGATCCTGTTCTCTTGCTCATGTGCCTGATCGAAGGGGATTGAAGAAAACCTGTTGGAAGTTTTGGAGAGAACCCTAAGCTACCAGCATGCTCATACTCGTCCCTGATTGTGTCTGGCAAAGACTGCATATCCCTGATGTGGACAGGCATCCATCTGGCGTAGTTCACATGAGAAAAGGAAAGAATAGAGGAGTTAGTTCTTCAAGGACTTTCACATAAAATGGAAAGTTTTTCTCTCTTTGAGCCCTGATGAAGATGAGGATGAGCGTTTTTCTTTTTCTGGCCCTTTCAATCTTAGAGTTACTGAATTTCAAATGACAGGACTTGTGCCAAGAAGCAGCATGTGAAGCAAAACTGTCAGCAGTTTCTTCACCAAAGTAGAGCTCAGTAGGAAGAGCATCAATGGCTCGAAATGCTTCCACAATTAACAAAAATGATTTATAGGCATCTGCTCCATCAACGCCTTTATCTAAGGACTTCATGGGACAATTTAACGGTTCATCCTTGTCTTTCTGACAAATGATGCAGCAGCTCCAGTTGAAATCCATGGTGATACGTCGAAGCTGTAAGCACAAAATTGAAATGGATGGATTCAACATCAAAGGGCATCAACATCAAACATTAAATGATTCAACATCATCATCATGATTCAACATCAAAAAAATTCAGATGTCTATTTTATGCTACGTTGAAATTTTTCCTGACACAAGCAGAAAGATAACTTGGAGAATTAATGTTGCAACAAAGTGTCGCTGATTTTGTGTGGGCACCAAACGACAGACCTAATCCAAGTGCACCCATCATAAAACGAAAACAACAACACATGTTAACTCAGAAATAAATCTCTAATAACTGCGAACAAAGGGGGCCCATATTTTTGACATTGAGAAGTGGGGGGGGGGGGGGGGGGTCCCCCTGGCCCTTCACCTGACCTTTAGCCTCTGTTACAAGGGCCATCACATTCTAAAATGAAATGTTGTGCGTAACTTAGGTTATGAACCCAAAATGGTGTTAATAGACAATGTGAGAAAGGCATAAAACCCGTATTACAGCTACATGGGAGGGGGTTAGTGCCCCTGGCCCCCCTGACCCGGATCCATGACCCCGTTCCGGTGGCACCCCTTCTAAAATCAAAAGTTAGGCCACAAGGAAGCTCTGTACCAAAAATGACGCTTTTATCCACCCTGTAACGATAATCGACAAAACTGACGCGAAGCCACCCTACTACTTGGGTTTTCTTAGCGGTGCAGTCGCATTCCTCCCTGTGGCTTTCCTCGTCAAGATGCTGTTCTCTCTCCTGTCTCTCCTCGCGGTGGACCTCATGTGGAGATCGCTGGCAGTGCTTTGGGCCGCGTGGTGCTTTTAGGGCGTTGGACGCGTGGTGCTTGGAGTGGTGCTCAGTGCTCGGCGCTTTGGAGCTTGGAGCGAGGGATCTCGTGGTGTGCCGCTGAACAGACGAGGCCGGGGCGAGCGGATCGCTCGAAGCCTGGTGGCGCACGGGCGGGGGCCGGACACCAGCCGCGTTGGTCGACGGACGCAAGACGACAAGACAGATAAGGACGCACCATTTCACAAATACACGACGAACGTGTTTCTTTGGTAACTCATTCCCTCATCTCGTATCTGCAGTCTGGTGTGTAGGATCCCAATATAGGATTTAGTTTATCTGATTACCGTCGCGTTTCTTGTTATCGGGTTCCGTGGAATAAATCTCTATTTTTGTACATTAAATATTGTTGTTCGAGTTCATTAATTTCCCTGCAGGATCGAAGCTGCCGTCGGTTCGCTCAAGGTAAGCACTTTTACCACAGCTTCCACTTCCCTTCTTCCCGCGCTACATAAGCAAAATCCATGTTTTGTCGTCGCCTCCAGTAAATCAGTTCTGGTCCATCCGCGGTCCCTGGTCTTAACCAGAAGGGTCCGCGCGACAATATGTAACATATATAGATGCTTACATATGTAACATATTGTTACGGTTTTTAGAACCTTCACTTTGTAAAATAATAAGCCTTGTAAATAATTCCCTGTAAATATCCCCATCTTCCAAAGGTCAAAGGTTGCACCCTAGTTAGGCCATATTGCAACATGTAGGACACCATAGGAACCTTCTTCAGTTATTTCATTAGTATGTGTTTCAGGTAAGGATCTGTTTCCAATAGTTTGACTCTGCGTTGCATTAATCAAATAACCTAGGCCCCCTTTCAATTCTGTTCATTTTGCGGCGTAGCCTCCCTCCAAAGTGTATTGCGCGTCTCTGCCAGCCGCAGCGCTGGCTCCAAACGCCATTAACCACGCGGTCAAGCTGGAGAAAAAGGGGGAGGAGTTGTCGGGGCGAGGCGTGGCCCCATCAACGTGTCACAAAGGGAGGAGCCGGTGAACCCTCGCGACCTATCAGGGCCGAGGCGTGTTCACCGGTAGGCGGACATAAAAGGCATGCGCCTTGATACGCGAGCGCGTAATAAAAGCGTTCGCATGGGACTACTTGAAGAGTCGAACACAAAGAGAGGGCGAGGCGGTGAGAGAGTCGGTCCGCTACCGCGGCAATACCAACCGCGCTGCCTGCCGGGTTTCGCCGCGGAACCAAAGCATGGACCGGAGTGGAGCGTGAACCTGGAGCCGGACCTCAACGCCTGAACCATCTGCCCGGACCTTCCTCCCCTGCCATCTGCCTGGACCTTCTCTTCCTTCCTGCTATTCCCCTTTCGTGCAAGTCCGTTTGTGTTGTCCTGGGCGTGATAATTAAGAATGTATAAGATTGCCCTGTGTCCTTTTGCTCTTCTCCCTGTACATGCCCTTCTTTCATTTCCTCTTTCATTAGTATAGTTAATAAATCATATTTGTTCTTTCTTACCCTCTGCTTTCCTCTCATCCGATCGCTTTCGTGATTTCCTCAATTGAGTACCGGTGGCACGATTAGAACCGCTCAGAATTGGGTTAGTCTTATTGCTAACGGCTCGAATAGCGGCTTGCTAAACCGCTCGGCAATTTCCATCTGTCCGTGGTGCGAGCGGAAATTATCTCCCTGCTTTGCAGAGAGATTAGTAAGCAGGTAATTGGGAGTCCATCTTGACCAATCACCCTGGCCAATCTCAACCCCGCAAAGGAGCGTCATAATTTCCAGGAACGGAGGATCGGCCAGTGTAAAAGACAAGGGGATTAACCCCCCCCCCCCTTGGTAAGGGGAGCGCCGACCCCCGGATCCGCAACAATTGGTGTCCGGGAGTGAGATTTGAAGCCCGAACCAAATTTTATATATCACCTGGAAAAGATTTGGTCGAAATTACGAGCGGACAAAATTTTTACTAAAAACCAAATTAAAATCGTGCCATGGATAATCAAGGCGATCGGATGCCAGTGGGGGAAAATGAGGGGTTAGAGGCAACCCAGGACCCCAGGGAGGCAGTGGGAGTAATGGAAGCAGAGGTCGAAGAGGCTGCGGTAGAGGGGGTTGCAGGCGCACAAAATGGCGGCGCCTCGTACGTGGCGGCGAGAGCCGAGCCCGCAGCACCAATAGATATGAACCTCTTTATGATTCAACTCGCGGCAAGCCTGGAGAAGCTAAATTATGAGATGGATACTCAGGGGGAGCAATTGGGAAGCCAAATTGGGGGCCTAGAAGTCAAATTGGGGGGATTAGACAGCCAAATTGGGGGCCTAGAGGTCAAATTCGGAAGCAAATTAGGGGGCCAATTGGAGGGCATAAGTGGTCAAGCCCAATAAATTAACGAGGGGCTGGCGAGGGGGCAAGCCAGGTATGAAGCAAGGGAGTGTGAGGGGGAGGTTAACCGCAGGTTTAGCGAGGAGGTCGCATTGGTACGCGACGAGGTCGCGCGACTTGAGAAGCGCGGAGAAAGCGGGGCTGAGCAAGGCAAAGTCACGTGGACCGGGGTAGAGATAGCGACCCAGGGTATGGAAAAGCCAATGGCTGCAGAATTAAAAGAAATTTTTTTGAGCGCTTCGGCGTTTGTTGGGCTGGAAGAAGAAATCAAAACCGAAGCAATAGTGGAAATTGGGGCGGAAGAGATGCCGGACTTAGAAGAGCAACAGCGGGAGGAAGGAATGGAAATTGTGCAAAGTCTGTGTCCACATCATGCTGCTGTGCTTATTATCCCGAATAAAGATTTGCAGGTGTTGGAGCGGGGAGGAAGAAGAATCCCGAAGGTGAGTCGGGCTGTATATGGTGGTAAGAGGTTTTGCGGGAAAGTGTTTGCGCTAAAAAAAAATTCGTGCGCTTGGGATCGAGACAGCACCCGGGCACTCGTAAGAGGTCCGTGGTGCGCGTTATGAATGGCAATGGCGCGCGTGTACGAATGGCGTCGGAGCGCGAGTGTGTTACCGAGAGTGAGAGCGATACAGAGTGTGGAAGTGGAAGTGATCGTGACACGGAGAGTGAGTTGGTTGTGGCGAGAGAGAAAGAATGCACACCTGGAATGGTTGAGCGTTTGCGAGAATGCACACCTGAGTTGGTGGTGGAGCGCGTGATTGGGTGTGCGACAAGGGATTGCACACCCGTGAGTAGGTGTGCGCTGAATGGGTGGATGCAAGAATGCACCCCCATGAGGGGTACGGAGTACGTACCGGGAGAGTGTGCGCAAGACGGTGTGCAAGAGAGGTGTGTTATGGAATGTGCGAGCAGCGAGTGGTGTGTACGGGAGAGTGGAGCGAAAGAGAATGCACGAGGAGAAAGTGCAATAATGGAATGCCTGGAATGCATGAAGTGTATGGAAGGCGAGAGGACGACTTGGTGTGCGAATGCAAGTGTAAAAGGGGTCGCATATGCGTGTGAGCATGCAAGTCAAGCATCGACGTTGACCGGGGCAGCGGTTAGGCCGACATATAGCCGACGCGAGCGCTCGGGGCATGATGCTCTTTGTGTGCTGCGGGAGCCAGCCGGGATCGTAGTCGCGTCGCTCCTGCTCGAAGCGCCGTGCACGATTCGGGCCGGGCTCCGCCCTGTATGGTCGATTCCGCGCTTTGCCAGGCGAGGCGACCGGCCCGGTTCGAGGGGAGGTAGGAGGGGTCGGAGCAGCGCCCCCTTGTGGTGGCGGCGTTCCGGCCGGGCAAGGCTGGGCCATCGCGCTTGGGAGCGCAAGGCCCAGCGTAGGGATGGTGCTTGGAGCCTTGGCCCGACAAAACCTCCTCCCCTGAATCCGAATGCCGGACGGACCCAACCTGCAGGCGACAAACCACCCGTATTCATTGCTCGGCTTTGCGAAGCCGAGCTTTGATGATGCAATGACGCACCGAGGCTCATAGTACAGTGAACGGATAGGGATAGTGATGATGGCAAATATGATGTAGTGATGGATGGTAGTTTTACCATTCACATTACTCATTTGGGGCACATGAGCAGTAGTTTTATGGGGATTGGCTGTACAAACTAGCCAGGGAGGGCTTGGATAATCATTAGGGACCTAGAGATGACCATAGGTAACTGTAGATTTAAGTAGCGACATTGTACCTGTAGTGGGGACGCAGAATAGCTTAGATGGATAATAACGACGAGGGAGTGCTTAGTATAAGGGAAGACGGGGAGCATTAAGCTAGAGGGAAACCAGGTAGATTAGATGATGCAGTGTGTTTGGAGTGAGAGTGATGAATAAGGAATTGCGAATGGAAGTTCCCAGTAGTGCTGGTGAAATGAGGACTTGGTACGGAAGTTATTTGTGGTGAGCATGATGAATGGCATTGTATTGGGTGATTGACTTGCAAGGTGTGCAAGTGCAATACAGGTGTATGGAGAATGGTTGGATGGAATAGATGGTCTGGAATGAATGGAGTACGGAATGGATGGTGTGGAGTGAGTAGTGTGGAATACGTGGAGTGGAGTGTATGGTGCGAAAGAGTGGATGGGGAAGGATGGACCCCCTTCACGAGTACCCGGGGAGGGTAGTTTAAAAGTAGGCAGAGGGAGTAGGTAAATTGTGGTTGGATATTGACATCTGTGGTGGGAGAGTAGCAGAGTACTGCTTTGAGGGGTGCATTAGTGGAGTGAAATTGGCTGGGCGTGTGGCCTGTTAGTACGTATGGTTAGATGGGCACTCCGCCACTGTTAGTCTGTCGGCCAGGTGAGGCCGCAGGTAGGCTCTGGGAGCCAGGTAGAGCCAGTGTTCAATGGGGCCCGAGGATCCGGAGGACGGACCCGGGTAGCCCGACGCCAGAGAGGGCGGTAGTGGGGTAAGGGAGCCAGAGGGCCTTCCCCAGGTAGGTTAGGGTGAGGAGCAGGTAAGCTCGGGAGGCAACTGCAGTGGCGGAGGTGCGCAGGTAAGTAGGCCTGCTCGGGGAGCCACACGACCCAGCCCTGAAATTGTGCGAGGGCACAGGGAGTAGAATCGGGGGAGTGAGACCCCAAATTGGTGAGCGCCACAGTATGTTCAATGGGAGTTCGGTTCTTAGAACCACATAGAGTAAAGATGGCCAATGGTTTTGCAGGGAAAGACCCCGGGTAGTGTAAAGTGTGTTAAAGTCAGCTAGAAGGTATAGTTTAAGATGAAAATCTCTTCGCACCATCTGCATCCACTCACCTGAGGTGAGAAGACTCCACACCGATTTTTGAGCAAATGTTTGGTTGGGATGTAGGACGCATCACGATGTGGGGTGACATTGTTTATGTTCCATCTCTTCCTCTTTATGATTCAACTCGCGGCAATTTTGGGATTGATGGGGATTGATGATAAATTTGGTTTAGGTCGGAGTGATGAGAAATTGGGATCGATGACGAATTTGGTATTAGAGGAGATATGGGGAAGACAGGACGTTAGCGACGGATTTGTAAATTGTGTAAATACGGGTTAGGGGCAAGGGTAGATTAGGTGACAGGGGGGGAGGGGGGGGGGGGGAACGTACGCTAGGGACGAGCTTTCTCCGCTCGCTCTCCAGCGCACCTCACTCTGCATTGCCTTGTGTTAATGTGTACCCTTGCGATCTTGCCCCGCTGCTTTGCTTGTCCTCCTTCCCCCACTCACGCATTTGTTTCTTTTGGGCCCGGGGGGAGTGCGCAGGTGACCGCAGTTGTGTGCCCGCACCTCCGCTGCCTCCGGCCTGCACTGGTACACCACCTTATGGACCATACGTTCTGTGGCCTAGCACCACCATATGGACCCCACGTTTTTGGGCCTGGCACCTCTACTTTATTTCGGACCGGCCACTGTGGCCAGTATTTGCTTGCAGACCACTGTGTTGAAGTGGCACCTATGCAAGCAGGTGGACCACCTTAGTTGGCCCCTGCTGGCCGTAATAAAAAAAGAAAAAAAAAGTGGACACGGTTTGTGCCCTTTTATTATCAAATAGGCAGCAAGTGACAAGATCAAGGCAACCAGAACCAGCGGCCCAGCAGAGAAGACATCAGACACCTCATTTATTATTTTAAAATGTGTTGACTGTGCATTTTTTTTGGTGATGGTGCATTTTTTGTCATGGTGCTTATTGGTGCTTTGTGGTGCTTTTCATGCATTTTGCTGATGATGCTTGTGGTATGGTGCATCAGTGCAGTGGATGGCATGACCTTTCCTCTTTTCAAAAGTTATGCTTTTGTTTCCCAATAGTGGGGCGGCTTAGCCCAAATATTCAAAAGAATTGTGCATTTTGTGATACAAGCGCCAAATTTGGCACAAATGTACATTAATATGTTGCGAACATTTTCAGATATTGGGCCACTTGAAATTCCGTAATTTTTTTTTTCAAATTTTTTCAAATTTCGTAATTTCAAATTTTTCGGGTGACACCGTCACAATTTCGGTCTTCGTGGCCGGCCGATAGGCAAAGTGTGACCGGAAGGGACAAGGTTCTCCTGACCACGTGGCCCTCGATCTGGGAAGCGAGAGGCGTTCCATTAGTGGACGCGCCCCTCACGCCCGACTTTTGGGCGGCCCCGGCAGGCCGTTTGTTTTGACGTTCCGTGACAGGCCCCGCACCCCCACCTCCGGGCCGACCGGAAGCTTGTGCTGAGTACATCATACCTGAACAACTCAGTGAGGCAGAACACAGCAGTGCACACCAGGGTGACCCCTTCAGTGCATAAACCAATTAACCTGTCCACTGCAGGGCATATAGAAATGAAGTTATTTTCTGCATATAATAATAATATAAGTTCAGTTCTATATAACAATTTCTGTTATCACCACTACCACTACAACTACCACTACTACAAGCTTTGTCTGGAATTTTGTGGACTAACAGACAAACAGACATACAGACAAGCTGGGATCAAAACATTACCTCCTTCCACCATTGAGTGTAGAGGTAAACATCATGGAAATTATATCATGCCCTAGATTTAATTCATGCTTACCCGTGTATTTGCTTCACTGGTTCACAAGGTCTTTTGCATACATGTAATTCAGACTCTCGTCTTCATTGCTGACCACACAATGTTTGCAACATATTAATGTACATTTGTGCCAAATTTGGTGCTTGTATCACAAAATGCACAATTCTTTTGAATATTTGGGCTAAGCCGCCCCACTATATCGGCCGGCCTCGAAGACCGAAATTGTGACGGTGTCACCCGAAAAATTTGAAATTACGAAATTTGAAAAAATTTGGAAAAAATAAATTACGGAATTTCAAGTGGCCCAATATCTGAAAATGTTCGCAACATATTAATGTACATTTGTGCCAAATTTGGTGCTTGTATCACAAAATGCACAACAGGTTTGCTATGCTGCTACACTACAAGACAGGTCCTGGGTGCAGTTTTGTAAATAATCCAAATATAATACTCGTCTTTGTAAATAATGCTCCCCACCGTAAATGTTTAGTTTGGAAAATTAATTCCGCAATTCGGTTATTCTGTGGGCGTGAGTCAGTTAGGTAGAATGCAACGCAGCAGGCAGGACATGTCTAGTTTTTAAAATGTCGCACTCAGAGTGAGGTTAAAAGTAGAGGGTAACCACACCTGAGTGTCACACTAAGTTAAAGTTTTGTCGGCACGGGCGTGCCTGGAGGAGAGGAGGGTGCAGTGTTACGGTTTTTAGAACATTCACTTTGTAAAATAATAAGCCTTGTAAATAATTCCCTGTAAATACGCCATCTTCTAAAGGTCAAAGGTCGCACCCTAGTTAGGCCATATTGCAACACGTAGGACACCATAGGAACCTTCTTCAGTTATTTCATGAGTATGTGTTTCAGGTAAGGCTCTGTTTCCAATAGTTTTACTCTGCGTTGCATTAATCAAATAACCTAGGCCCCTTTTCAATGCTGTTCATTTTGCGGCGTAGCCTCCCTCCAAAGTGTATTGCGTGTCTCTGCCAGCCGCAGCACTGGCTCCAAATGCCATTAACCACGCGGTCATGCTGGAGAAAAAGGGGGAGGAGTTGTTGGGGCGAGGCGTGGCCCCATCAACGTGTCACTAAGGGAGGAGCCGGTGAACCCTCGCGACCAATCAGGGCCGAGGCGTGTTCACCGGTAGGCGGACATAAAAGGCATGCGGCTTGATATGCGAGCGCGTAATAAAAGCGTTCGCGTGGGACTACTTGAAGAGTCGAACACAAAGAGAGGGAGAGACGGTGAGAGAGTCGGTCCGCTACCGCGGCAATACCAACCGCGCTGCCTGCCGGGTTTCGCCGCGGAACCAAAGCGTGGACCGCAATGGAGCGTGAACCAGGAGCCGGACCTCAACGCCTGAACCATCTGCCCGGAACTTCCTCCCCTGCCATCTGCCTGGACCTTCTCTTCCTTCCTGCTATTCCCCTTTCGTGCAAGTCCATTTGTGTTGTCCTGGGCGTGATAATTAAGAGTGTATAAGATTGCCCTGTGTCCTTTTGCTCTTCTCCCTGTACATGCCCTTCTTTCGTTTCCTCTTTCATTAGTGTAGTTAATAAATCATATTTGTTCTTTCTTACCCTCTGATTTCCTCTCCGATCGCTTTCGTGATTTCCTCAATTGAGTACCGGTGGCACGATTAGAACCGCTCAGAATCGGGTTAGTCTGATTGCTAACGGCTCGAATCGCGGATTGCTAAACCGCTTGGCAATTTCCATCTGTCCGTGGTTCGAGCGGAAATTATCTCCCTGCTTTGCGGAGAGATTGGTAAGCAGGTATTTGGGAGTCCATCTTGACCAATCACCCCGGCCAATCTCAACCCCGCAAACGAGCGTCATAATTTCCAGGAACGGAGGATCGCCCAGAGTAAAAGACAAGGGGATTAAGCCCCCCTTGGTAAGGGGAGCGCCGACCCCCGGATCCGCAACAATATATAGACATAGCAAGCATGTCATTATTTTTCAAGATGAGATCCAAGATGGCTGTCTGGTGGCCATTTTGTTCCTTAAACATGTCTCCCACAATTTATCAGACGTGCATGGTCCAATTTTGTTCAAACTTGGCACAAAGACAACACATGAAAGTACACATATGCAGAAAAATTTGTTTTATAATCCAATTAAAGATGCCCAACTAGCGGCCTTTAACTCCACAGCAAAATTGCAAAAACCACATGCGCCATGACATTTTATGTCTTTTTCCCCTTGCTCCTTGTTGTATATGCCTGAACAAGCTCTACAAAGTGTCACCACCACTTCTGACACCAAAGGTGGTGCTAGACCCCCAAGTTGGACTCTCATAGCACCTCACCCCAGACGGAGTCCAAAACATGGTTGGGAGAAGTAACAACAAAATCCTTTGTGAAGATGTTGATGTGACCTGCTTACTGCAAAGAGCTCATTGGTCCCTAGTTTATTGCCGCCTTTTATCTCACTAGTTTCACATTCCCTGCAATTACACATCTTCCTTTTCATTCATAAATAGTTACGTAAATTAATTGATTCCATGTCCACACACCGATAAGTGATTTTTAATTTCCCCATTTTTTGATAAAATAATTGATTCACCCGCTCACCTTAACAGACCTTGTCTACTTTTTTTCTCCCAAATTGACTCCCCGGTCCTTCACTTGCCTCTTCTTTCCTCTTTTCAATAACCTTGATAGGCTCATTGGTAAGATAATTTTTTGTCCCACTACAAATACCTTTTAGGGAAGAAAAATGGCCTTGTTGTCTCTCTAAGATACACATTTTATTTATTAATAATCTTCACAAAGACGATTTTTTTTCCCTGATTCTGTATCATATTTCATGTTTTTTTTCAGACTGTAAGATAAGGTTGCAGTGTTTGATCATTTTATCAGTTGTTGATCGGTGTATTAGAGAACGACAAAGAGCACTATAAGGACGTACTTCAGTGTACTAGTCAGGTTCACTATGTTTTTTCGTTCAAAAATTTTGGAGATGAGCAAAACTATACATTTTTAGAATATTCAGGGCATGAGGAACCAAAAAATTAATGTTGGCATTTGCGTAGACACCTTTGCGAAAATGACACTCAGGACAGTGATGAAGATCTGTAAAAGCATATTCCTGAACGGTATAGACCGAGTAGATCCTGTGTATAGGACTTATAGTTCAATCTGATACTAACAAGGCTGCTTTCTTGCTTTATAAACCCATACCTATAACTTCAAAGGACTTGCAATATCAAGTATTATGTAATACAGTTATATCACAAATATAAAGGCAATGGTTTTCAATTACCTTTGTTTGTTGCTTTTCTATAATCCTGAGCACTATTTTGAGGCCTTTATTGGATTCCTTGACCCAGAAAACATAGGATTAGCATATTTAATTAAGTCTCTAGATTGACTAGAAGCCAAGATAGCGCAAAATATGTATTTTATGGTGGCCATTTTGAAAATCCAAAATGGCGGCCATGCAGGTGTCTGTGCAAATGCCAACATTGATTTTCGGATTCTCCATGCTCTGATTCCAAAAATGTACAGGTTTGCTAATATCCCAAAATTTTGAACGAAATTATATTTGTTAACATAGTGAACCTGACGATACACTCAAGTCTTGTGCCATTCCAGTCATCACCTGGGAATTTCAGGTCACAAACAGGTAATCTTGGTGTAACATTTGTCTCAAAGGCCTGGACCACTTTGAATGTGGGAGATTTGCTATCGAGAGACAGCAGAGGCGAGAAAGGAAAACCTGCCAATGTCCATCTCCGCAAGGACCAGTCCATACCTGCAATGTTGGCGGGAGATGCTGTGGGTCCAACGCGCAATGGTTCGTGGGAAACGCCAACGAAGGGACGAGATTCATCGAAAACAACGACTCACACCATCATTAGAGCGATATTAAAAAGCCATGAAATGTGATACAGAATCATGTTTGTTTACAAAGAGCATACTCGAAATGGAACAAATTATTTTCCAGGAAGACAGGATGGTCATTGATGCCAAGAAACAACGATGTCGTCCCACGAATATCACCTCGAGAGATGCCATTTTCCAAGGTGAAGATAAAAGAGAGATATGCCAGTGAAAGTGACTTGCTGCTCGCTTCTGCTGAGAAAATGAAATATTTAGGCTACTCCTGGAATGGAATAAACACAAACAAATATGAACCGAAAATGTCAGACCAAGGAAAACTCCGAGGATATGTCCATGGAGATTACTCTGACCTCTTGCTTGATAGATTATCTCACTTGGTGTTGTGTGAAAGAAACTAAGACAAACTGGTGATTGGAGACAGAACTTATATAGAGTAATTACTTTAGTACAGATGCAGTTCTCTATTTCATTGCATTGCTGATAATGACATAGAGGATTGACTTTTTACTCTGCGTTCGCTAAGCAAAAATCAGGGTTAGGCATTTGGTTGCGTACATGTGTGCAGTGCAGTACGTATGGTGTACGTGTCTGCATTTTTAGAATTCATTTTCTCAGCAACCGTTGATCCGATTGACACGAATTTTACCATAGGAGCGCATCTGCCTGTATAATTTCTTGTTCATAATTATGACGTCATGTCTCATGGGGGAGGTCGGCCAAATATATTTTGTGCCCTGATTGAATATATACTGTAAATCAGAAAACAACACATATAAATAAAAAGGAACTGAGTACAAATTTATATTTATTTTAAATTATCAGTTCGAGCTGGAAGGGAAAGTCAATACAAATTTATCAAAAACTGATTGGAAAAGTCAAACTTCCAACCTCATAGAGCAGATGTGCCCCCAATATACCACCTACCTGAGACTTCCGGCTGGGTTTTTACGATGTGATATATCTTTTATTTTGCCCATGGCACGATCTACATCTCGATTAATCAAGTCAAAATAACAAAAAAAGTAGCACTGATGAATACGGATAAGTCATGAATGTGTTTCTTAAGTTAGCTTAAAATATATAAACAACATGATGGAATTGTTTAAAAATTTGAAGAAGAATACATTTTGGTCACAAATATGCATACATAACCATATACGTTTAGCGCCATTATAATTAAAAAATATATCATTGAAACTTGAATATGTTGATTAATTACGTCCAATCAAAACCAGAGTACGTCTATTAATTACATGCCATTGAAAGATAAGTACAACAACAACAACAACATCCATTTTAAGGCCATTTTCCCTGATAGAGCGCGGGTATGAATTACATACCACTTGAAACCTGACTGTGTACGTCTATTAAATACATACTATTAGAGTATGAGTGCAGTACGTCCATTAATTACATGCTATGGAAACCTGAGTGCATCTATTAATTACATGCTATTGAAACATGATTACATGGGTCTTCTGTGTCTTTTCGGTCTTCGTGGTATGTTGGGGTCTTTTCAGTCTTTGCTGCATTTTGAGTATTCAGGGTCTTTTGGGTCTTGAGGGACTTTTGGGTCTTCAGGATCCTTAAGGGTCTTTGGGGTATTTTGAGTCTTTAGGGTCTTTAGGGGATTTTGGGTCTTCAAGGTATTTATAGGTCTTCAGGAACTTTTCCGTATTTTAGGTCATTGGGGTCTTCAGGGTGTTTTGGGTCTTCAGGGTGTTTTGAGTCTTCTGGGTCTTCAGGGTGTTTTGGGTCTTCAGGGTGTTTTGGATCTTCGGGGTGTTTTGGGTCTTCGGGGCCTTTTGGGTTTTCAGGTTCTTTTGGATCCTATGGGCCTTGAAGGGTATTTTGGATAGTTGCGGTCTTTAAGGGTCTTCAGGATCTTGAACGGTCTTTGGGGTATTTTGGTTCTTCGGGGTCTTTCGGATCTTCAAGGTGTTTTGGGTATTCAGGGTGTTTTGGGTCTTCAGGGTATTTTGGGTATTTAAGGGTATTTTGGGTCTTTGGGGTATTTTGGGTCTTTGTGGTCTTTAAGGGTATTTTGGATCTTTAGGGAATATGGTGGTCTAAAGGGACTTCAAGGGTCGTCAAAGGTCTGAGGGGTCTCAGCAGTCTAAAGGGTCAAAGGGTATATTCCAAAAGTACGTAATTAAGAGTTCATGGACTGTTTTTGGGTGTTACTTTAAGTTTAGGAAGAAGAAGATGTGTTGGTCACAAATAAACAAACAACCATATACGTTTGCTCTATTATAACAAGACTTTGTGGAATAAGTGCTGTTAAGGATGACATCATTAGTGCCTTAATTATGACGTCATAATTCGACAGGGACAACGCTTAGTCTGATCATTTTGAAATTTGTTGAGCGTGACCTACACAACAACAACAACAACATGCATTTTAAAGGCCATTTTCCCTACTAGAGCGGGGGTTAGCCTTGCGGTCCCCATGACAATCTTCTCCATTTTGCCCTATTTTCTGCATCTCTCCTTGTTAACCCCCTTGCCCGCATTTCTTCTTCCACCATATTTAGCCAAGTCTTTCTCGGTCTTCCCCGTCCTCTACTTCCTTCTACATTCATTTCCATCACTCTTCTCAACCAGTCACTTTCATCCTTCCTCAACACATGACCAAACCATCTCAACCTGTTCCTCTTCACAGCATCAATCACAAACTCTATTCCCATCATCTTTCGCAATTCATCATTTGTCTTCCTCTCTCTCAACGATACTCTGCACATCCGTCGAACCATTCGCATTTCCACCCTTTCCAACCTTCGTTGCTGCTCTACGTTCATTACCCATGTCTCGCTCCAATAAATCACAACACTTCTCACACATGCAGCATACACCTTTCCCTTCAGCTTCAACGACACTCCCCCCTCATCATCAGCACGCCACTCAGTTCCCGAAACTTCTTCCATGCACATCTCACTCGAGCAACCGTTGCCGAGTCTGATCCACCTTCTCCATTCAGCATGTCTCCGAGGTAGCAAAATGTTTTCACACCTTCCAGCTTCACGCCGTCTCCAAGATCCAACTCAACATTTCCTCCATCTGCAGCTCCCTCTGTGCACACCTTACATTTGAATGTAGCTGCCACACTGGTTAATGACCCTCTCAGACCTCTACATTTTTGATGAACCCACTCAGCGCACATTGTACATTGAATGGAGTTCACTCTGACACCCTTCCTACACATAGCACAGGGCCACTTCCCAGTTCTTTACACCTCACCACATGCTTTACCACTTGCCATCACCTTCGTCTTTCCGATATTCACCTTCAGACCTTTTGTCTCCATACATTCCTTCCACTTGTTGATCTTTTCCTTCAGTCCATCCATACTTTCCGCAATCAACCCCAGATCATCTGCATACAACAACTCCCACGGTAAACCCTCCTTTACGTTCTGAGCCAGCACCTCCATCACAGCTACAAATAGTAGTGGACTTAGTACCGACCCCTGATGCACTCCCACCTTCACCTCAAACTCACCACTGTTCCCGTCCTTCGTCCTTACAGCTGTGCGCGCTCTTTTGTACATTGCCATCACTACTCTGATCAACCATTCCTCCACTCCTAACTTCCTCAATGCCCATGTCAATACTTTGCGTGGAACCCTATCGAATGCTTTCTCCAGATCAACAAACCCAAGAAACAACTTCTTCCTCTTCTCCATGTACTTCTCCTGCAACTGCCTCACAATGAAAAGCACGTCTGTCGATCCTCTTCCTGGCATAAATCCAAACTGCATTTCGTCGATCTTCACTTTCTTCCTTATACTCCTCTCCAACACCCTTTCCAATACCTTCATTCCATGCTCCAATAACTTTATCGCTCGGTACGAGCCACACTCCAGAGGGTCACCTTTCCCCTTGTATAGAGGGATGAGGGTACTCAGTTCCCAATCCACTGGAATGCGGCCTTCTTTCACCACCAGTTACAGATCTCTGTCATTCTCTTCACACCCCAACTTCCTGTTGCCTTCAACATATCTCCCACAACTCCCGTCAGCCCTCCCGCTTTTCTACTCTTCATTGCTTTTATCGCTTCCTCAACTTCCTTCTCAGTTATCTTCTCTGCCGATCCTAAAACTGGGTTACTCTCCATGTTGCCATCCCATTCATTCTCTGTATTCAACAGCATTGCCATATATCTTTTCCATCTTCCTTCAATTCCATCTGGGTCGACAACGATTTGTCCCACTTCATCCTTCAAGCAACTCACCCCCATCACATCACACCTCTCTTTCGCTATCTGCTTTGCAATCCTGAATACTGCTTTCTGACCCTCTTCCGAATCCAAGCGTTCTCCGAACATTTTTCTACATGCCTCCTGCGCCTTTGCTACCTCTTTCTTTGCAGCCTTCCTGGCTGCCTTATAACTTTCATGCCCTGCTGTTTCTGCTCCCATACCCTTCACCTTCTGCCACTCCTTGAACTTCTTCCTCTTCTCGTCAATCTTCTTTCCAACTTCATCATCCCACCACCATGTTTCCGAGTGCCTCGGTGGTCCGTTTGTCCATCCACATACCTCACCAACGGCTCCCAACAGACTAGCTTTCATTGACATCCAACCACTTTCAAGCTCAACCACATCATCCTCGACCCGACTCAGGCTCTCTTTTAATGCCTCCCTTACTGTCACCTCGTTCAACCTCCACACCTTCATTCTCGGTTGGTACTTCACCCGCCGAGCTCTCCTCGCACCTTTCACCCTTATGTCGCAGACAACCAAGTGGTGCTGTGAAACAGCCTCCTCCCCCGGGATCACCTTTGTGTCCCGGAGGTGCCCCCTATCTCGCCTACGCACCATCAGGTAGTCAACGGTTGTCGTCGACCCACCTGACGTGTATGTAACAAGCTTATTATCCTCTTTCTGGAACTGAGTATTACAAATCAACAAATCAGCTCCATCAGCAAACTCCAAAAATCCTTTCACCTTCTCCATTTCTCACACCATATTCGTAACCCCCATGAACTCCGTCAAAACCATCCATACTCCTTCCCACATGTCCATTTAGGTCTCCTCCTACCACAACAACTTCCTCATCTTTCACGTTTTCCATCAGCTTCTCTATCGCACACCAGAACTTGTCCTTCTCTTCATCGCTTCGACCAACCTGCGGAGCATATCCCGAGATGACGTTCACCAAGAGCTTTCCAATTATCATTTTCACCATCATCAACCTATCACTCACTCTAGTCACACTCACCACACTGTCTACAAACTCCTCAGAAAACAGGACACCAACACCATTCACGCCCTCCAGGCACCCTTGCCACATAAACTTGTATTTCTGTCCCTGCCTACCCTTCACCATTCTCACACCACTTCCCTTCCATCTCGTCTCTTGCACACAACATATGTCCACTCTTCTTCTGACCAATACTTCCACCACTTCTCCTGATCTCCCTGTCATTGTCCCTACATTCCATGTCCCAAACCTCAGAAACCGATCTCCACTTCGGGCTGTACCCTGCCCAATGCCCATGTGTAGTTGTAATTGTCATGGTTCTCTTTTTGAGGCAATGTTTTTATGGCCGGATGCCCTTCCTGACGCCAACCCTCTTAGTCGTCTCTTACGACACGCAGGGATACGGTGTACCTATTCTAATCCAGGGTACACACTGGGAAACGTTTAAAACATGGAAATTCTGGGGGGAAGGGGGGGGGGGGGCGGCATCAGCATCACGGCTGCGGTTTAAACATATTTAAATAATATTTAAACAAAACCATAAAAAACAATCTGGGAAAAGTCTCTAAGTGAGAATGTGGATTTGAGAAAGGAGCAGAGGTGGAAGAAAAACGAGATATAGGGGCGGGGCACAAGTCGAGACGAGGAGGAGAGCGAACAAGCACGTGTCTGGGAGGAGAGAAAGAATTAATATAGAATTTTTTTTATTTTTTTGTTTTTGTTTATTTGTTTGTTCTGTTTTCAAAACGCTGGACAAAGGGTAAGATGTTCGTGAGAGGGAGGGGGGAGAAAAGAAAATCAAAGAAACAAGCAAATACTATGAAGGAAAGAACCCATATTCACAAAACACTGATGGGGAGGGGGGGGAGGGGGGAGGAGGAGGGAGGAGGAGGGAGCCTGGAGAGACCAGGCCGCACGAGGTGCGAACAAAAAAACGACTAATTACACACAAATTTGCAACAACTACAAAACCAAAACCAAATCGAAACACACAATAACACATACACAACAAAATACCCAGCGGAAATTTGACAAAGGAACGAACGGGAAAACACTCAAACTTTGATGCCGTGGAGATAGTCAGGTTCACTATGTTTTTTCGTTCAAAATCATGGTAGATTAGCAAACCTATACATTTTTGGAAACGTTATTACATGGAAAATCAGAAAATCAATGTTTACATTTGCCAATTCCGGCCAATTCCATTCGACCAATTCCATTCGACCAATTCGACCATTCGACGAATCGCTTCGATCGACCATTCGACCATTCGACCAATTCGATCGATTCGATTCATCGAATTCGATTCGATCGACCATTTGACCAATTCGATTTGCCAATCAATTTGACCGACCTTTGCTTGTGTGGAACGGACTGTGAAAACGATGCGGACTATATTGTCGGATACGACACACAGGACAGTGATGACGAACTCAAAATGGCATATTCTGTAATCGTGTATGTTTGATGCCATTGACTGCCTGTGCATATTTTGTCATTGACTGCCTGTGTAGATGTGAAGATATACTGACTGCATGTGTGTATATGATTTTGCTGACTGCCTGTGTATGTTTGGTGATATGAATTATTGTGACACATTTTGATGTTATTAACTGCCTGTACAAAATGATAACATGTATTTGATTATGCAACTTATCGCGAATATAAAGACAGTATTTTGCAATTCAAAACCTTTGATTCGTGTCTTACCATTCCCCATAGCACTAATTTCATACTTTCATTGGATTCCTTGTCCCTGAAAATATAGGTTTAGTATATTTTTAAAAGTTTTTAGGGTAATTAGAGGCAGAAATAGAACAAAATATGTATTTTACAGTGGCCATTTTGAAAATCCAAAATGGCCGCCATACAGGTATCTCTCCAAATGTAAACATTGATTTTTAGTTTCCTTATGCTATAACCTTTCCAAAAATGTATAGGTTTGCTAATCTACCATGATTTTGAACGAAATATAATTTATTGACAAAGTGAACCTGACTAAGAGATCGAAGCAAGCCTCGTCGCTCGAGGGACCGGAAGCATTCATGTATTTCATTGAGCGTGACCTACACAACAATTAAATTAGAGAATATAAATTTATGATGTCATCACTAACATGGTCAGGCAGCCATATTGGATCAAAGAAAGAAAAGTTCAAAAACAGAAGAGTTGGCTCTCACCAAGTTGACTGTGCAGGATAAGTATTCTATAAATACCGTCTAGTTTTTTTTATCGTATGTGTCCTGTGGCTGATTGGCTGCATCATTTTCTGGGGGCGTGGCTGTAGTTGTTGCAGTGCCCCCTTATCAGATATCTGGTACTCATTTTGCCGACCTCGGAAGAATGACAGTGAGTCAACCGAAATGGTTTTAATTCAACGGTACGACAGGGGCGTACTCAACACCCTGGGATCTTAAGGAGCCACCTTAACCGTTACACGAACACCAGGCTCAGAGGTTTGAATTATTTGGCATTTAAAGAAATTATTTTATCAACTAGAAATTGATAAGATCATGTTAACTGCTATGAGAAGCATTCACCTTTCCTTAGCTTACAACGAAAAAAAGCAAAGTATTTGTCATTCTGATGATCTCACATCAAGCCATGCAGGCTGAAAAAAAGAGGAAAACTGGAAAAGAGGACGAGAGTCAACGATTGAAGAAAGGTGAAAACTGCAAAACTAGTTCAGCTGGTTTTTCTGAACTAGTTCAACAAAACTAGTTCAGAAAAAAGGAAATTTCCAGGCAAGGGTGCGCAAACCTGGCAAGAAAATGTTCTGCTTTTTCAGGTGAGAGGTTCATCTGTGCAACTCTTTTTTCATACCTCTGCTCTTTTATCATTTTCCCAGTTGTCGGTGTATATTTGTTGATATTTCGTTTTCTATTTTTATTTTGTCTTTTTTTTTGCAGTCACCGGGGCTATATTTGATGCTGTTTCGGTTCGACATGTGACATCTTCCATTCGCAACTGTCTTTGGGAATTTTTTGCTTGGTGGATTAGAGATACCTTTGCTGCCTTCTGTCCGTATTTGTATACAAATTGGAATCAGAACTCTCGTGTTTAACTTTTCACTTCACCTACTCAACCAATCCCACATTTTTTACTCTGTGCACTTGCTTGAGCTCCACCAGACCACTACCTCCTAGTCTGGGCAGGTACGTTACCAGAATGCAATTTTTTTGTCGAACATTTTGTTGATATTATGGGGTTTTGTTGTTTTGATATCAAGTTTGTTGATTTCCAATTGTACCAGTTTATGATGCTGCACCAATATTGGACAACTGGCACTCCATGTTGGTTTACGGCTTTGATTTTGTTTCTTGGGGAGAGGTACGTTTTCAGAATCAGCTTCATTCTAGGTAGTTTCTTTGGTAATTTTGGACATTATCACTGGTGCAATTTACAGGGAGGGGTGTGTGTGTGTGTGTGTGTGTGTGTGTGTGTGTGTGTGTGTGTGTGTGTGTGTGTGTGTGTGTGTGTGTGTGTGTGTGTGTGCGTGCGTGCGTGCGTGCATGCATGCGTTTTTTGCAACTGAAACTTCAATGAATTTATCTTTGTTCGAAACTAACAGATGGATCACTTTGCTAATCATTCCTCTGACACCTGCTCATGGAAGAAACCATTCCTTTTTTTGCAGATGCCTGCCAAGCCAAGTCCAGGTCCAGGTTCAGTAATACTGCAACAATTTTCACCTGTGGAGTCCAAGGTAAGTAAGTTATGCTCCAAATGTTTTTACAACATGACGCACACGGACTCTATTTGGACAGTTGTTAATTATAATTCAGTAAGTGTTACTTATGAGTACCTTTTACAGTAAAATGTAATTTAGATGCATTTAGAAAAGTACAATGTGTTTGATTCCAAACAACTGCCCAAATACTTTATGAACACAAAAACAAAATCAGTTCACGCAAAGGAATGTACAACCACGATGCACAAAAAAATTAATGACAAAGAAAATTGTACAATTATGGACACTAAAGCACCCAAACAATAAAAAGTCCTTGAGATCCATGGTGACAAAAACTCTATGGAATGGCCAAACAATCCAAATACGGTATATATATATATATAAGCCTAAGGTATGTCTGCACGTCTACAAAGACACATCATAGAGGCCTGTGTAATATATGGATTGAACTCAGATACTGTTCTCATGCCGCGCATACATACCTCTCATTCCATCCGATCCAAATGTGTATTTTTTTAATGTCAAAGTTTTTTTTTTTTTTAAACGAAAATGCTACACCACCCACTATACCACCCGCTACACTGCCTGCTATTCCGCCCACTATATACTTGTATTTGCTCTTTTCGCCGAAACTCCACACACAATTTTGATGAAACTTGACCACAACCATCATCACCCATGATGTACCAATGTTTGTCCATGGCATAAAAAATCTAGGTCAAAGGAGGTCTGCAGGGGTTTGAGCCCTCCAAAATAGGTATTTGCTCTCTTCTCCGAAACTACACACGCAATTTTGATGAAACTTGACCACAACCTTAATCACCCACAATGTGCCAAAGTTTGCACATGGCATAAAAAAAAAATCAGGGTCTTGGGGTGTGCGGGCAGTTGGAGTGACTTGACTTGCTCCTGATCCAGGTGAGCTTCAGGACCCGTGGTCCTATTTTTGGGGAATGAAACCACCTCCCACACAAAGCCGAGGGGGTTTTGACGATCCCAGACGAGATTCAAGATTCAATTTTCTGCTTCCGGGTCACTCGCCTAGCAGGCTGAGCTGAGTCGGTCGTCCTGTGTATTTGATTGATTCCGTTGGATTTAGTGTGTGCTGTCGTGTTGTGCTTTGTGTGAATGACTGATGGATCCCTGTTTCGTTTCCTGGCTTCTGGCGGCGTGTCTGCCCATGAGATTTGCAGTACTTTGGTTTTTACTCGCCACCAAGTTGACAATTTCGAACTGTGAGTACCCGCCATGTTTTTTCGCTGCGCCTCACGCAGCCCCGGTGTGCGCCTCTCAACATGACTTATTTTCCCCATCTCGCCCCATCGCTCGTCCCACCTCTGCACGCACCGCTGCATGTACCGAGCTCGACTATCCGCTCTCACTCCTCTGTCCCGAGGCCTATTCGCTACACTCGGCAAAAACTTTTGTCGTTAAACAAAACAACTCGATTGACTCCTGGACTCGTCTCAGGCCTTAGAGAACTTGAAATCGGCGTTGGTCTCCTGAGAAAAACGCACAAAGCGAGGCGGGAGGAGAAAGCAGAGAAAAATACCGATTGTGATTTCTCTTCGCGACCAGTGATGGCCCGGCCCACATTTTAATAATTCCTGCGAAAAGGTGTCCCCTGACAACTTCAATAACCTCATCTATCCCTGTAGAACATACACAGCACCAAAACAACACCGTTCTGTCCTGTCTCTCGCTTTTTTCAATGCTCAGTCTGTAAGTAGTCCTGAAAAGTGAACCGAAATTACCTCTTTCATTCAAAATAATGATATCGAAGTGCTTTTTCTGACCGAAAGTTGGCTCCGACCCAGTGGCGACGAAGTGCGATGTGCTGATCTCACCCCACCTGGATACACCCTGCAGTCATTTCCTCGCTCCTCGAGCGGTGGGGGCGTGGCTGTTATTTACAGAGACAACTTCTCTCCCTTTGTCTCCTTCACCACGACTTTTTCGTTTGACCATTCATCCTACGAGCTAGCCCATGTCACCTTCACTCTGTCAGAAAACACTCTTCATTTCTTCTGCCTTTACCGACCTCCACCTAACCAGAAAAACAAGCTAACTGACTCGATGTTCGTGACCCAGCTTCCTAATCTGCTCGACCACTGCAATACGCTTCCTGGTTTCGTCTTGATTCTTGGAGATTTCAACGTCCCCTACGACGAACCACAACATCCTCTCACTTCAAAGATCATTGACCTCCTTTCTACTTTTAGTCTGTCTCAGTCTGTCTCCCAACCTACACATGTTAAAGGACACATCCTGGATTGGTTAGCGCACAGATGCGATGATCAGTTGGTGCAGTCCACGTCAGTGACCTGTGCTATCGCCTCGGACCACTTCTGTGTCACCAGCCACCTGAGTATTGCTGTTCCTAATCTTTAGCCCACCTTCATCACTGCCTGCAACATTCGTGCCATCGACCGTTCCGCCTTTAAAGAGGACCTTCACACCCGTCTCTCTGGCCGTTCCGACGTCACTGCAGAAGACCTCGACTCTTGCCTCCGCACATCGTTGGACTGTCATGCTCCAGCGACACGGCACGCCGTTCCCAGACGCAGGAGTACTCCGTGGTTCAGCGCAGTCAGCGACGAAGTCAGGGCTGCCAAAAAGGAACGACGACATGCCGAAAGACAGTGGCTGAAGACTGGCCTCACAGTCCATAAACAGTTGTATAACATAGCTAAAAGACTCATCATAAAAATCATTCTGAAAGCAAAAACGTCATATATTTCTGATCGGATTACTAGGAGCTCCTCCTGCAAGCAACTGTTCAGCATTACTCACTGCCTGCTTGCCACCAAAAATAAATCCGTTCTTCCCACTGTATTTCCTCAAAACGAACTACCCCAACGCTTCCTGCATTTCTTTCACAATAAAATTCAGTCAATAAGAAACAATCTTGACAAGCAGTCACTCCTTTCCTTCGATGATGCTGAACACTGCTTTCACGGACGACCTCTTCGTTCGTTTACTCCTGTTACTGAGGAAATTGTCAAATGTACAATCCTCAAGTCAAACACAAAAACATGTGATCTCGACCCCCTTCCCACCGATTTGTTTATTGAGTGTTTGAACACCCTCCTCCCATTTATTACTGCAATTATCAATGATTCTCTGACTACTGGTTCATTTCCGCCTCTCTTTAAGCAAACTCTTGTTAAACCACTGCTTAAAAAGCCCACCCTTGACCTTAACGACATGAAAAATTACCGTCCTATCTCCAACCTCTTTCCTGTCAAAGATCACAGAAAGAATTGTGCTATCACAGATGAATGACCATCTAGTTTCAAATAATCTTTTCAATTCTCGCCAGTCGGCATATAGACCAGGCCATAGCACCGAGACCGCTCTCCTAAGAATAACCAATGATCTTCTGACCTCTCTTGACTGTGGTAAGGTTTCCGTTCTTGCTCTTTTAGACTTGTCTGCCGCCTTTGACACCATTGACCATAGTGTCTTAATTAGTCGTCTTGAACTCACATTTGGTATAACTGGTACTCCCCTTTCTTGGCTGATGTCCTATCTTATTGGTAGAGTGCAAACAGTTATTGTCAATGGCCAGAAATCAGCCCCTTCTCCGCTTTCCTTTGGCGTTCCCCAGGGCTCAGTCCTGGGACCTATGCTCTTTCTTTTGTACACTCAGCCTCTATTTGATCTTGTTGCCAGACATTCAGTTGATCACCATGCCTTTGCGGATGACAATCAGCTGTACAAAGGAAGCACGATTCAACAAATCGTGCCCACTGTTGAAGTGTTAGAAGGCTGTATTGCCGACGTGGATGACCCAAAACAAACTTCAGCTGAATGATGTTAAAACAGAGTCTATGATTGTAAGATCGCACAGATGTCCTCTACAATGTTTACTTCCTACCACTATTCATGTTGGCCGACGAAACAAAGTTTACATCGGTTTCACCAAGAACCTTGGTGTTGTTTTCGACTGTAACATGACATTTTCCAAGCAAGTACTTCAAACTTGCAAATCAGCATACTTTCAGCTGTGAAAGATCGCATCCATTCGCCACTTTCTTACTCCTCAGGCTGCTCTAACTCTGGTCTGTGCCCTTGTCCTCTCAAGGCTAGACTATTGTAATTCTTTGTATGCTGGCTGCCCTCAGTTTCTCTTGGATAAGTTACAAAAGGTTCAAAACTCTGCCGCTCGTCTTGTCTGTAAGGTGAAGAAGTCTGACCATGTTACTCTGCTCCTTGAATCTTTACACTGGCTGCCTGTCTCTGCTCGTGTGCAATACAAAATTTGCACACTATGTTATAAATCATTGTGTGGAGCGGGACCTCACTATCTCTCCGATTTGCTCACTCTCTATCTATCTCGGCGACGGCTTCGTTCAAGCGACGACTCTATGACCTTAGAGCCGCCGTGCGCCAGCACCAAGTCATTTGGCGAGAAACCCTTTTCCTTTTCTGCACCTCTGCTCTTGAATGACTTGCCTTCCTCTGTTCGACATGTTGACTCTCTTCCTGCCTTTAAAACCTCCCTCAAAACTATCTGTTTCACAAGTCTTTCAAAGTCTAAGTCCTGTTTTCCCTTTGGTTTGAGGTGGGACAGAGATCGAGAGTATGTCTGTGTACGTGTGCGGGGGAGGGAGGGGGAGGAGGGGAGAGTACACATCTGTGGGTTTTGAATGGGGAGGGAGAGGAATAAGGCAAGAGTGAAGGTGTGTCTGTGTGTGTGTATGTTTGTGTATGTGTGTGCGGTGTGTGTGCGTTCGCATGATAATGTAAAGCGCCACGAGGGTCGTTAACTCTGCTTGATGGGGCTATATAACTCCTTTATTATTATTATTATTATTAAGAGCCAATTTGAGCTAAGTGCCACAAACTACACATTTATCTTCCAGTTATTATTTTCCCTTGTGTTGTAATCAAGTCTGTATGGGAGCACTCCAATTATGAATATAGTTTTATCGGGCATTATTTTGTGGACAGCATTTTCTTTAATAAATCCGGTATTTTTGTATATTTTAATTCCGTGTCAGTTTGAGTTGATTTATTGCAGGGTCGAGGACGTTGGGTAGACTCGTGAAGGTAAGCTCTTCGGCCTCCCTCCCCGCATGTATAACGAAGGTCCGCCATTGAATTTAACACCTCAGAGTTAAAGCTCGTTTGGTCATCTGTGTCGCTCTGCGGTGTTTACCAGAGGGCAGGCACACGGCAATATGTTGCTCAAGGTATGTTGCTTTCACATCTTCTCTTCTTCGGCGATCACTCGAAGCTGAGTATGATCGTTTTCCAGTTCAAGAGTTGTGGGTCCGCAGGTGGCTAAAGAGGCCGATCTTCGAGCCGCAAATCCTGCTGCACTGCTGCAGTGAGGACACTTGTTCCCAAGTGGAAGGGGAGCTGTTTTTTTCTTGTCTTTCTTTTCTCCTCCTCCTCCTCCTCCTCGTCTTATTCTCAACTGTTTGTCAACGTAATTTTTCAAAACGATGAAACAGCTCCCCTTCGATGAAAACTTGCCCTTCGATGAAACGATGAAAACAAAAATTGCCCTTGCAGAGCAAGTTGCGCCAAACAGATCTATCTTGCACGAAGGTCTCCTATGTATCTGTGTTGGTCTTGCATGTCTTCAGGTTGCCTTGTAATGTGTCTTTAAAATGCTTACGTTGTCGACCACGAGTCCGCTGACATTCTTTCAGCCGGGAGAAAAGAAGCTGTTTGGGAAGGTGTTGGTCAGGAACCCGGACAACATGACCTGTCCAACGTAATTGGTTTCAGATGATCTGAGCTTCAATGCTGGTCATTTTAGTTTCTTCCAGGACGCTGATGTTGGTACACCTGTCTCCCCAGATTATTCTAAGGATCTTCCAGATACAATGTTGATGGTATCTCTCTATAATTTTCTGGTGTCGTATGTACAGTCACGTGAAAAAGTAAGTACACCCCATGTAAAGTTTTGACTTTTTCAACATATTTCATTTACAACATTTGATCTTGATTTCAACAATATTGATAGATAAAGGTGATATAACATAACAAATATCATGAAACATTTGCATTTTGTAGTCCATTGTATAATTTAAATAAACATAAATGCAAATTTCGCATGTGGAAAAAGTAAGTACACCCTTGGCTCTAATAGGTGGTATTGCCCCCTTTGGCAGAAACAACCTCAAGTAGGCGTTTCTTATAACTGTGTACCAGTCTCTGACATCAACTGGGAGAAATTTTTGCCCACTCTTCCATGCAGAATTCTTTCAGCTGTGCGATGTTTGAGGGGTTTCTTGCATGCACAGCTCGTTTCAAATCCCCCCACAACATCTCGATGGGATTTCGATCCGGGCTTTGACTTGGCCATTCCAGAACCCTCCATTTCTTTCTTTTCAGCCATTCCTTGGTGGATTTACTGGTATGTTTAGGGTCATCGTCATGCTGCAAGGTCCACCTTTGGTTGAGCTTCAACTTTCTGACAGATGGCCTCACATTATCCTCACGCACCCTCTGGTACAATGATAAATTCATCGTGGATTCTATGATGGTGAGCTGCCCAGGCCCTGATGCAGCAAAGCTGCCCCAAACCATAATATTTCCACCACCATGCTTTACAGTTGGTATCAGGTTCTTGTGGTCAAATGCTGTCTTTGGTTTTCGCCAAGCATGTCTTCTGGTACTGTGGCCAAATAGCTCTACCTTTGACTCAGCTGTCCAGAGCACATTGTTCCAGAAGTGCTGGTCTTTGCCTCGGTGTTCATTGGCAAACTTTAGTCTTGCCCTGATGTTCTTTCTGGAAAGCAAAGGTTTCCTCCTGGCACAACTCCCATGTAGATCAAATTTGTGCAGCCTCTTTCTAATGGTAGACTCGTGCACTTTGACATCAACAGTGGCAAGAGCTACCTGTAGGTCCCGTGATGACATTCTGGGGTTCTTGGAGACTTCTTTCAGCATCTTGCGGTCTGCTCTCGGACTGAAATTGCTGGAGCGGCATGGCCTGAACAAGTTGGCAGTTGTTTGGAATCTTCTCCACATGTAGATGATCTTCCGGACAGTCGAATGATTGATTTCAAATTGTTTGGAGATCTTTTTAAATCACTTCCCAGACTCGTAGGCCTCGATAACCTTCTTTCTGAAGGCCTCAGAGAGCTCTTTTGATCTAGGCACGGTGACGCCGCACACTTCAACAACAAAGAGCAAACCAAACTAAATGTCTGAGGTTTAAATAAGACAGGTTGCTCCAAAATCCTCTCTAACGATGTTCTAATCATTTGCACCTGAGCTGGTGCACCTGATTCTAATTTTAGGTATTTGAAGTAGTGATAAATGTAGGGGTGTACTTACTTTTTCCACATGCGAAATTTGCATTTATGTTTATTTAAATTATACAATGGACTACAAAATGTAAATGTTTCATGATATTTGTTATATTATATCACCTTTATCTATCAATATTGTTGAAATGAAGATAAAATAGCTGTATGTTGAAATATGTTGAAAAAGTCAAAACTTTACATGGGGTGTACTTACTTTTTCTGGTGACTGTATGTGGTCCAGATTCCACTTGCATACAACAATGTGGACAGGACAACAGCTCTGTATATCAGAAGCTTGGTCTCTGAGTGGATGTATTTGTCCTCAAAGACTGCTCCTAAGGCGAGCAAAAGCAGCACTGGTGCAGCTGTGTCTGTGTTGTATCTCTGCATCGATATCAGCCTTGTTTGATTGCCCTTGAACAACAAAAGAACAACAATTGCCCTTGAACCACTTTTGGCATCTTTCAGGAAACGATTGCCTCAGGATATGGAGGTAGAGGGGTCAAAATTTGTCATAACAGCTTATGCTGATGACGTTTGTATTTTAATTAAAGGCCCGAGCAGTGTGGCTGCTGTACAGCAGTGCTTAAAAGACTTCTCTGCAGCCTCTTCTGGTGAAGTAAACTGGAGTAAAAGTGTAGCCTTGTGGTGCAGTTCAGGGAACCCTGAACGTGTGGCCCTGAATGGTGCAATTCAGGTCAACGTGTGGCCCTGAATGGGTTTCTCTTATCTCCTCTTCCTTTTCAGGCTGGAGTTCCCCAAGGCAGTGTTCTGGGCCCTGTGCTTTTTCTGGTCTTCATCAATGATCTCTCCGACTCTCTTGAAAATCCTCTCTTTCTCTTTGCTGATGACTCTACTCTCTGTCGCTCCTTTCTTCATCGCTCAGATCGGCAGTCTGCAGCCTCCTCACTCTCTGCAGACCTGGACAAAATCACAGACTGGGCAAACAAGTGGAACATGTCTTTCAATCCTGACAAATCTCACACTCTTACGATGTCTCTCCGAAAAGACCGACTGGACAACCCTCCCATCTACTTTCTGAATAATCCTCTCCAAGAAGTTCTGTCACTCAAACTTTTGGGTCTCACTATCTGCCATGATCTTTCCTGGGAAAACCACATTTCAAATCTGGCCTCCAAAGCCAGTCGCCGACTGGGCATCCTCCGTCGTGCGAAGTCCTTCCTTGGCACACCTGAGCTCCTCACCACGTACAAGGCTTTCATCCGCAGCTCAATGGAATACTGCTCTCCCCTCTGGGCTGGTGCTCCTGCCTCACACCTAGCTCGTGTTCACGCTGTTGAAAGCAAAGCATTCAGAATCATTGGAATCTCCCGCGATGAAGCTAACTCCAAGGGCCTCTCACTCACTCACCGCAGACAGGTTGGTGGTCTTTCCGTCTTCTACCGACTCCTTTCTGGCCTTGCTCCCCCAGCTCTCTCTGGGCTCTGTCCCACAAATATTCCTACAGGTCGCACAAGATCTGCCTGCAACCCTCTTATGGTTAAACTGCCAAAATCAAGACTCTCTGCTCACCTTCACTCCTTCATTCCTCTTTTCTCTCGCCTCTGGAACAAACTCCCTCACTCTCTTCAATCCCACTCCACCCTCCAGGTCTTTAAAACAGCTGTTCACCACCATCTTTATCTTCCCCCATCCAAAACCTTGATTTTTTCTATCCCCGATAATTTCACCCCAATTCCACTTTTTGAAATACCAACTTCTGTCCTGGAAGTCCTTGGTGTCCTTGTGTTTTATACTTCTCCCACCCCCCCCCCCCTTCCCACGCCTCCTCCCCCCAAGCCCTCTCCCTCCCACACATCTCCCACACATCTCCCTGCTCTTAAATGTTGCGTGCTCTCAAGTGTTTGTGTGCTTCCCATTCTCTTGTCTTCTGCTCCCTCTTTTTATATATTTTGTTTGTCTGGTTGATTTGTTTGTGAAGTAAATGTCAGCTCTTTCACGAGCCTCGATTCAGTATACAAAAAAAACCAAAAAAAAAACCTTCATTCACATCGCCACCATCACTCCCACAAAATCTGGTATGGAAAACAGATGGAGTCAAATATCTTGGAGTTTATCTTGGAAACCATGAAATGGAAATGGAAATGAGGAATTGGGAAGGTGTGGAACAAATTGCATACCGTTTAAAATCATGGAAAGGACTACTGCTGTCTCTTTCATATCGCGCTCTTGTTATCAATAACCTGATTGCAGCGAGATTGTGGCAAAAAGTCATCACCCTGCAGCCACCCAAGGAGCTGATCCCTGCCATCCAGAGGAAGTTGATAGACTTTTGGAGTGGCTACCACTGGCTGCGGCCCAGTATACTGTACCACCCTCGAAAGGAGGGGGGTCATGGAGTCATTGATGTCTCTGGTCGGCTTATGGCTTTTCGCCTTCAGTCTGTACAGAGACTACTATATGCGGAGGGGCTGCCCTGGCACCCATTTGCACATTTTTTAAATTACAACAGGCTGGTGAACTGAACTATGATCGGCACCTTTTCCTGGTGGACCTTCATTGTATCAGCAGTGCTTCACTTCCGGGTTTTATCGGAGTTTGCTGGATGCATGGAAAGGCCTTGAGGTTAAACGTTGTCTTGAGGCATATAATTGTCATAATTTACTCCAAGAACCTCTCTTCTACAACAGCTTTTTCCCATGTATTCCTCATAGACATGCCTTAATTGAAAAATTCATTCAAGGAGGTGTAAGCAAAGTGAGCGACCTACGGGATGCATCTGGAACCAAGTGGAGGTCTGCTGGGGTGGTGGCGACAAGTGTATGTGGAGCGTCTGTTCAAGTTGTTCATCAAATCAAACGTGGAGTCGTAAAAAAATTCAGGCAGCTAAACATTGGCTGCGAAGGCACGGGAATTGTTGAAGATTTTCGTCTATCTTTCCCCGAAATCAAGGTGCTGCTCTCTGTCCATTCCAATGATGGTTTTTCCTCTCCCTTTCACTTAGTAACTAAGGCTGGTGGCCTTAAACTCATGAGGGGGAAAGAAGTCTCATCCCTGTCTGGAGCGATGCGTGTGGCCTTGTGGTCAGAACGTTTAGGGCCGGGGTCTCCTTCTACTCCACTGTGGCATAACATGTTTGTTTCACACATTTATGGTTTCCTAGTGGATATCCAATGGAGGCTAACACGTTGGGCTCTCCCCTCAAGCACTTTTATTCACCACCTTAATGCCTCAGTGCCTGTAAATTGCCCCTTCTGGGAGCAGGAGGAAGATCTTTTTCATGCATATGTCCAGTGTAGGAGGTCAGCACCTCTATTTTCTGTGATTGCACACCTTTCTTATAAATTATCTTTCATTTTTACCTTGCATATGTTTATTTTTGGTGTACCCTTTACCTCTTCTTGTAAAAATGCTGGTGCCTTGTTGAATTTCTTCATTGACATTGCAAAATATGCAATTTATAAGTCAAGAAAAATTAAGATTGATAAATGTTATGGTCATGGCATCATTCCCATGTTTAAAGGGCTGGTGTCAGCAAGAATAAGGCTGGAATTTGATTACCATATGAGTAACGAGAATGTTGAACTTTTTGAATGGGAATGGTGCACCAACGAGGCCTTGTGTGTGGTTCAGGATGCGAAACTCGTTGTAATGTTTTAAGAATTGCATCAAGAGTGTGTAAATGTAAATGTTTTTTGTTGTTTTGTTGTAAATGTTGTTTGTTTTTTGTTTTTGTTGTACCTTGTTTTTTTTGTTTTTTTCTTCCCCCTGCTTGTAAATACTTCTGCTTTTCCATCTGCTGTATGGATTGACCTGCTTGTGCATTTATGGAAATAAACGGTTTTCAAAATTCAATTCAATTCTCTGTCTCTCTCTCTCTCGAGAAAACAACACAGACGCACATGAACTGTGGAGCAATGAAGCAACCAACTGCGTTACGATTACGCGTGCATGCCAGGTGTGGGCACATATACGACCATACTGGACGAAGAAGAGCCTGTTCAACGGTTTCGAGAAGGCCAACGTCTGAAAATGATTGACTACCTTCAAAAAGTCTTGATAGGTGCAAGCCATCCACGAGATGATCTTTTACGTCTGTCTCTCCTCTTTCTTGGAGGTTGGACTGAAAGTGAAGTCAAATTCAGGGCTCCAGGAGCCCTCCATCAAGCAAGGTGGATGGCAAAGGACATACATGCACTTAAGATTGTCCTATTCAATGAACAACTGGAGTTGACTGATCGAGAATTGAAGGGAATGAGAAAAGTAGCGTATTTTGTCAGCCTCGTATATGTCCGCTTTTGGCATGAGGCAATTGTGAGTCGATGGGCACCAAAGAATGACTTGGACATGATTGAACTTCTGAACTGTTAACCGGATAGAGATGTCAAGGAGAGTGCTTTGAAGCTGTCGCTCCATTCTTCATCCCTTAGATCGGCAGTCTGCAGCCTCCTCACTCTCTGCAGACCTGGACAAAATCACAGACTGGGCAAACAAGTGGAACATGTCTTTCAATCCTGACAAATCTCACACTCTTACGATGTCTCTCCAAAAAGACCGACTGGACAACCCTCCCATCCACTTTCTGAATAATCCTCTCCAAGAAGTTCTGTCACTCAAGCTTTTGGGTCTCACTATCTGCCATGATCTTTCCTGGGAAAACCACATTTCAAATCTGGCCTCCAAAGCCAGTCGCCGACTGGGCATCCTCCGTCGTGCGAAGTCCTTCCTTGGCACACCTGAGCTCCTCACCACATACAAGGCTTTCATCCGCAGCTCAATGGAATACTGCTCTCCCCTCTGGGCTGGTGCTCCTGCCTCACACCTAGCTCGTCTTCACGCTGTTGAAACCAAAGCATTTAGAATCATTGGAATCTCCCGCGATGAAGCTAACTCCAAGGGCCTCTCACTCACTCACCGCAGGCAGGTTGGTGGTCTTTCCGTCTTCTACCGACTCCTCTCTAGATTGCCCCCCCCCCAGCTCTCTCTGGGCTCTGTCCCGCAAATATTCCTACAGGTCGCACAAGGTCTGCCTGCAACCCTCTTATGGTTAAATTGCCAAAATCAAGACTCTCTGCTCACCTTCACTCCTTCATTCCTCTTTTCTCCCGCCTCTGGAACAAACTCCCTCACTCTCTTCAATCCCACTCCACCCTCCAGGTTTTTAAAACAGCTGTTCACCACCATCTCTTATCTTCCCCCATCCAAAACCTTGATCTTTTCTACCCCCCCTAATTTCACCCCAATTCCACTTTTTTGAAATACCAACTTCTGTCCTGGAAGTCCTTGGTGTCCTTGTGTTTTATACTTCTCCCTCCCCGCCCCCCTTCCCACGCCTCCTCCCCCCAAGCCCTCTCCCTTCCACACATCTCCCTGCTCTCAAATGTTGTGTTTGTGTGCTTCCCCTTCTCTTCCCATCTTGTCTTCCACTCCCTCTTTTTATATATTTTGTTTGTCTGGTTGATTTGTTTGTGAAGTAAATGTTAGCTCTTTCACGAGCCTCGATTCAGTATACAAAAAAACAAAAACAAAAACTCTGGCAGAGAAGGAAATGATGTTCCAGAATTTGGAGAAGCCGGAAAGGAAGAAAGAATCGAGATGATTAGAGGGAAAAAACCGAGTCTTTCAAGGGAAAAACCTGAGCGACTTCGTCACCCGCCGTAAAAAGACATTCTTTGGATTCTTTGGGGTCGGCGACGTGGACGAATACTGCAGCGATGCGCTAAGAAGCTCCATCAATGCCCCTAAAGTGGTGAATGACACTGCAGAAAGGGGAATTGCCCTGATAAAGAAATTCAACAAGTCAGTCAGGGACAAACAGCAGAAGCAGTTCCTGTTGAAGATCGTCAAGCACCACTGAAAAGCCATAACCAAGCGAACAAAAGCAGGAGTTGCATCTTATGAAATTATCCTATGGAGTTAACATGAATGTTAAGTTCAGTTTAAACTTTTTTGATATTTAGTTTTGTTGGTTGTATTCCAGAATAAAAAGAATCAATGTAAATCTTTATACTTTGTTATACTAAGAATCATTGTTATACTTTATATGAATTGAAAAAAAAAAAAATATATATATATATACAGTGAAACCTTGACTTACGAGTGCACCAACTTACGAGTTTTCCGAGATACGAGCCGTCGCTCGGTCGATTTTTTGCTTTGTGATGCGAGCCGAGATCTGAGTTACGAGCGAGCGAGCTTACGCCACCCGCCACTAGGTGGCCCAGCGAGCGTTCAGTTCACGTGGTTATCTTGCCGTGCAAGCATCTCTGCCGTATCGCTGTTGCTTTGTTTTCGCATTTTGTTTATTTTGGAAAATTTCTTAGTTTTAACCATGGGTCCTAAGAAATTGAGTGCCAAGGTCAGTGCTGAGAAGAAGAAAAGGATGATGTGCTTGGATATAAAACACGTAATCGTCGAAAAACATGAGCGAGGTGTGCGTGTTGTCGACTTGGCGAGGCAGTACGATCGTAGTACTTCTACGATATGTACGATTTTGAAGCAGAAGGAGTCGATAAAGGCTATAACGCCAGCCAAGGGCGTTACGATTATTTCAAAGCTCCGGACCTCTGTCCATGAAGAGATGGAGAAGTTGTTGTTTGTGTGGTTGACGGAGAAGCAGCTCGCAGGAGATACCGTGACCGAGAGCATCATCTGTGAGAAGGCACGAGACATTTACGGGGATTTGGTGCAGCAGACGGCGGGAACATCAACGGACGAGGCATCGGAAGAGTCATTCAAAGCCAGTCGGGGATGGTTTGATAATTTTAAGAAGAGGACCGGCATTCACTCCGTCGTCAGGCATGGTGAGGCAGCAAGCTCGGATGTGAAGGCAGCTGAAGATTTTATTATAACTTTTGCCGAACTGATAGAAGCCGAAGGATACATCCCCCAGCAAATCTTCAACTGTGACGAGACAGGGCTCTTCTGAAAAAAGATGCCGAGGAGGACGTATATAACGGCAGAGGAGAAGAGCATGCCAGGCCACAACTTGTTCAGAGTGCCGGTGATAGCTCGCCTTCTCTTTGTGGAAGACACGGTGAGATCCTTAACATCCAACAACTAATAGGACGCAAACGGGGCGCCCAGTTTAGCGGTACACACATTGATGAATCACCCTGCCTGTGAAACACCAACATGACAGGTTATAGCTGGGTCAGGATTCAAACCCAGGCTGGACAGTTTAGAGTTAAGTGTGCGTACCTCCAGTCCAGGCCATCCTGCCAACTTGTATGCTGCATACAGGTGAAATATAAAGCGTGAGATATTTTTATAAATACTGTATATTTTAAAAAAAATTGGTGTGGTTTTTGGGGGGCTGGAATGGATTAATAGCATTTCAATTCATTTTAATGGGGAAATTTAATTTGAGAAACGAGCAAATTGAGTTACGAGCTCGGTCACAAAACGAATTGAACTCGTAAGTCAAGGTTTCACTGTGTGTGTGTGTGTGTGTGTGTGTGTGTGTGTGTGTGTGTGTGTGTGTGTGTGTGTGTGTGTGTGTGTGTGTGTATGTATATATATATATACATATATATATATATATATATATATATATATATATATATATATATATATATATATATATATATATATTACGTTGCAGAAGGTAATCATCAACTACATAGTGATACTTACAAAGAGCTCCCATCCGACCCTACCCTTTTACATCTTGAAGAGGTTAAAAAGGTAGTAGATTCTATTCAGGTGGATAAAACCATCAAATCTCGCTTGGTTCCGAAAGATCCTCATTGCCCTAACCTTTATTTTCTTCCTAAAGTACACAAGGTAAACAATCCATGTAGACCAATCGTATCTGGCTGCACATGTCCAACTGTTCTAATATCAAAATTTGTTGACTGTCATTTATGTCCTCTCGTGATGAATCTCTCCTCATACCTCAAGGACACAACCAGTTTTCTGACCCACATCCAAGGATTGAACAGAATATACTCACCTTTCAACTCCCAAACCATTTTAGTTACAGCAGATGTTACATCCCTCGACACTAATATTCCACATTCAGAAGGCCTGTCTGCATGCCGCAAAGCCCTCGATACACGACAAGTCCCAATACCACCCACTCAAGACCTTATGCGCCGATTAGAACTGACACTCAAACTGAATAATTTCCAATTCAACGGACAACATTACATTCAAACTCAAGGTACCGCTATGGGTACCCCCCCTGTTGCACCGTCATACGCTAACATCTTCATGGGAATGATAGAGGCCAAGATCAATGCACAACCTCATCACGGCATCTTGGAAAAATCCTGGGTACGTTATATTGATGACATCCAGTTCATCTGGTCAAAATCCCCCCGTAGTCTCACCCAATTCCAAAATGAATTAAATTTGATTCATCCGACCATCAAGTTCACATTCGACAGCTCACAGTCCGAAGTTCACTTTCTAGACACATCACTCACGCTTCAAAATAACAGACTCGAAACAGAACTATACACCAAACCAACAGAGACTCACTCTTACCTTCTCCCTTCTTCATCTCATCCTAAACATACTATTGCAAGCATACCATACAGTCAAGCACTCAGAGTAAGACGCATTTGCTCAACAAAAATGGCAGAAGAAATTTCTCTCTGCCAATTAGAAACACACTTAATTGCAAGAAACTATGACCCTCACTCTGTGAAAGAAGCGATAACCCGAGCAAAACGCATACCGAGAGCAGACCTTCTGACTTACAAACCCAAACCTGCAACTAACCGTGTCCCACTGGTAACCACCTACTCTGCTACCTCATCCCAATTGCCAAGTATTCTGAATAAGGCCCTTCCTCTCCTCCATCAATCAGAAACACTCAGCACCACATTTCCTCAACCTCCACTGACATCATTTCGACGTGGTCAGACACTCAGGGACCTCTTGGTAAAAGCAAAGCACCCACAGCCCCACAACAAAGAAACTAGGATCCCTGGCTTCTATAAATGCACAGCAAACAAATGCATTATTCACAAGCATTTACTAGAAGGAAACAAATTTTGTAGTTCTAGCACTGGACAAAAATTCCCCATCACCTCCTATATGAACTGCAAATCTACATGGGTCATATACCTAATCACTTGCCAAAAGTGCACCAAACAATATGTTGGAAAAACTGAGAATACACTCTACACACGATTTAATAACACCCGGTCAGAAATCAATAACTTCCACACCAGTCAGGGCAAATCTCTACCTTACACGATACACTTCAATCAACCGGATCACTCTATAAATGACATTCAGATCTCTGCCATTGAATCAATCACAAATCGATCACACACCACGATTCTGAAACGTGAGTCCTTTTGGATACATAAACTTCGGACAAAAATCCCTCATGGCATAAATTTTTATGATTAAAGCATGTTCCTACATCAACCCAATCAAATTGTTAACCGTAACCCATTCATTCATTCATTCATTCACCCATTCATTCATTCTACCTTTGTATGTCATTTATATAAATATATAAATATATTATATGAATATAAATGGCATATGAATATATGCTTGTATGTTTATGTATGTATGTATCCCTATATTTGTATATGCACGTGCACCGGAAATGTAACGCAAACCGTAACTGTAAGCTGCGCTTCACTTCCGTTGAACTTGGGGCCGGTGAGTGAGCTTTGGCGTGGCTCTTCCTTCTGTTTGCATTTTCTACACATATCACACATCTTACACACATATCACAATACATACTTGACTGATGTACATGACTGCTGTTTTTGTAGACTCAAAAGAAGACCTTTGTTGGTCGAAAGCTTGTCGAATTAAAGATCGAAGCCCTGAAGCTACGTCCGCGTCTTATTCAATCTCCCGATTATTTATTCAATGCAAATGAGACGCCCTGCTCGTACTGTGGCGTTTCTACTATTTCTCACACTTATATATATATATATATATGTATATATAATATATATATATGTATATATATATATATATATGTATATATATATATATATATATGTATATATATATATATGTATATATATATATATGTATATATATATATATGTATATTATATATATATATATATATATATATATATATATATATATATATATATATATATATACAGTGGAACCTTGACTTACGAGTTTAATTCGTTCTGTGACCGAACTCGTAACTCAAATTGCTCGTTTCTCAAATCAAATTTCCCCATTAAAATGCATTGAAATGCTATTAATCCGTTCCAGCCCGCCAAAAACCACACCAATTTTTTTTTAAATATACAGTATATATAAAAATATCTCGCGCTTTATATTTCACCTGTATGCAGCATACAAGTTGGCAGGATGGCCTGGACTGGAGGTACGCACACTTGACTCTAAAGTCTAAACTGTCTAGCCTGGGTTTGAATCCCGACCCAGCTATAACCTGTCATGGGTGAATCACAGGCAGGGTGATTCATCAATGTGTGTACCGCTAAACTGGGCGCCCCGTTTGCGTCCCATTAGTTGTTGGATGTTAAGGATCTCACCATGTTTTCCACAAAGAGAAGGCGAGCTATCGCCGGCATTCTGAACAAGTTGTGGCCTGGCATGCTCTTCTCCTCTGCCGTTATATACGTCCTCCTCGGCACCTCGCTCATGTTTTTCGACGATTGCGTGTTTTATATCCAAGCACAAGTTTTATATAAAACACGACGATTGCGTGTTTTATATCCACAAGTTGTGGCCTGGCATGCTCTTCTCCTCTGCCGTTATATACGTCCTCCTCGACACCTCGCTCATGTTTTTCAACGATTGCGTGTTTTATATCCAAGCACATCATCCTCTTCTTCTTCTCAGTATCGTGTTTTCCACAAAGAGAAGGCGAGCTATCGCCGGCACTCTGAACAAGTTGTGGCCTGGCATGCTCTTCTCCTCTGCCGTTATATACGTCCTCCTCGGCACCTCGCTCATGTTTTTCGACGATTGCGTGTTTTATATCCAAGCACAAGTTTTATATAAAACACGACGATTGCGTGTTTTATATCCACAAGTTGTGGCCTGGCATGCTCTTCTCCTCTGCCGTTATATACGTCCTCCTCGACACCTCGCTCATGTTTTTCGACGATTGCGTGTTTTATATCCAAGCACATCATCCTCTTCTTCTTCTCAGTACCGTGTTTTCCACAAAGAGAAGGCGAGCTATCGCCGGCACTCTGAACAAGTTGACGGCAGAGATACTGTACGTGCACGGCAAGATAACCACGTGACCAGAACCCACCTGGCGGCGTAAACTCAAAATAACCAACATGCGAAAACAAAAATGCAGCGCTATACGACAGAGATACTGTACTTGCACGGCAAGATAACCACGTGACCAGAACCCACCTGGCGGCGTAAACTCAAAATAACCAACATGCGAAAACAAAAATGCAGCGCTATACGTCAGAGATACTGTACTTGCACGGCAAGATAACCACGTGACCAGAACCCACCTGGCGGCGTAAACTCAAAATAACCAACATGCGAAAACAAAAATGCAGCGCTATACGACAGAGATACTGTACTTGCACGGCAAGATAACCACGTGACCGGGTGGTGAAAGCTCGTAACTCAGATCTCGGCTCGCATCTCAAAGCAATAAACCGCCCGAGCGACGGCTCGTATCTCGAAAAACTCGTAAGTTGGGGCACTCGTAAGTCAAGGTTCCACTGTATATACATATATATATATATATATATATATATATATATATATATATATATATATATATATATATATATATATATATATATACAATTATATATATATATTAGGGTGGTCCTCAAATGTACACCAAAAAATTAAATTGGACTTTTTTCAGGTGCTTGTTGCTAAAATTGTTCCTTATTGTGAAAAAATGAAATGTGCCAAAGATGGTTTCTATACGACTTTATTTGCTACTGTCACACATGGGTTGAAAATTACAATGTTTCAGTATCGACACACAAAATTGTTTTTAATAAACTAACACTCAGATGTAATCCCAAATCAGTAAGAATGTATGACAATCATCATAAACACACAGAGTAAGGGTCCTCCAGACCATTGATTCCTCATTAATAAGTTCTGTGGTAAATTATTTCCTCCTTATCTTCTTTGCGTCGGGGAACTGATGGTGATGCCACTCAACAACTTGCAACAGGTACTGGTGCTGCTGTTCATCCTTTGTCAAGACTTGATTGTAGTCCTGCATTAATGCTACACCACGTTCTGCAAAGTCGTTGACAGTGGCAATACCGCGCAAGACTTGCTGTGATGACTGAAATGATGGGTCATCGGCCCACTCACCAGGGTCCTTTTCTAGGAAGTCAGTATTGACTTTGAATGCAGTAAAAATTCGCAGTGAGGCAGAAGTAACAAAATCTGCAACAGTCTTGGCAGCGATGGCTTCTTTTGCTGTAAGATCCACATGTACCCGTGGTTGAGGATTCTCTTGGCATTCTTCTTTAAGAGCAGCTACTATCATTCGCTTGACATCAAGCTCAACACTATCGTCAAACAGAGCAAGTCCTGCCAGTTCTTCGCTGAGGTACCACAAGTGATTGGAAAGCTTTTTGCTGGTAGCTTTGGCAATCACTGAATCAGGATAGAAAATGAGTGCTTTTAAGAGAGCTAGGTCTCCAGCGGGAGCACCAATGGCAGATGGAGTGCTGAACCAGGCTTTGGTATACACTGCTCCAACAAATGCTGTAAAACGCTTTATGCCAGTGAGTTCCTTTGGGGTCAGTCGAAACTGATCACGGAACAAGTAGATCTTGATTCCATAAATCACACGGGCCATCCATCTTGCCCGATGCATGGCTCCTGGCTGCATGAACCTGAATCCTCTCGGAGGACGCTCACCAAACAGAATAATAGTCAACTCAAGAAGTTCACGGTAGTCATCTCGTAGTTGGCCCGATTCCAGTTTCTGGATGCAGAATGAAACGACATCTTCTTTGCAACTTAAAAATACACCTGAAACTACAGAGTCCAGGTCATCAGGCATCATTGGCGTAAACTTGCTTTGGTCAATGGAATTCCAGTTTGACTGGAAACGCTTGAAGACGGCTATCTCAGGTCCTTTTGATGGACCAAGAAATGGTTTGAATGCTGCCATTGCTGCCTCTACCACTAGTTCCAGAATGTGATGCCGGCATGCAAAATGTAATAGTGGTCGTCCAAGCTTTTGCTGCAAAATAGTGCATGCACCAAGTGCTGAACCAGTGTTGCTGGCTGTCGTGTCAAAGCTCATACCTGCCACCATGTCTTGCAAATAAATGCCATTCTTCGAGGCATTGCATAACAGCAGCAGCTGTTGCTAGTCCAGTTCCTGCTGGCAGCTTTGGCACACCCAGAAGCTTTCCAGTTCCTTGTGGGTCACTGACAATGACAGGAAGGCGATCAACTTTTTTAGTCCCATCGTCTGGAAGGAGCTTGCCATCCCAATGAACCACCAGACTTGTGTTTGGAGCATAGGATGCCTGGATGTCACCTGCAATTGTCTTCCGTTGGATCCGCCTGGATTTCCTGATCGATGTGCGGTTGATGGCCAACTCTGAAGGGAGTTGGCCCTTCGGGCTCGTGCTCTGGGCTCGTGTCCCAGAGCAGAGGCTGCTGCTGACAAGATGTGAACAGCTGATCGATCGCTAACCTTGGTGCGGTCGAGAACTGCTGTTAGGTCCGGTGTAACAATGCTACTTGCACGCTTTCGGCTCTGCCTCTTTGAAGCAGATAGAACAGCAGAGTCGTCATGATCACTGGCTTCAGCACTGCTGTCTGTTGATGATGCTAGCTCAAGAGTCTCCTCTCGGGCTGCTTGCTTCTCTTTTTCATGCCGCTCTCTTTCAGTCAACACCTTGTCGCGTTGATGTGTCCGCTCCTCTTTTCCTGCTAGCACCTTGTCAACACCAACCATAAAGCCCCGTCGACCTGGCTCCCGTTGTGCCTTAAGGAATTCACGGTCCTCTGGTATTTTGATCAGATCAAGGACATCAACATGAGCAATGTCAAATAAGTCATGTCGACCGGTTTGAAACTGCTCTTCTTTCTTTATCTGAGGGACAGATCGCCGGCTCTTTCCTTTCAGGATGGATCTGTATTGTTCTACTTTTCTCTCTAGTTTTGCAATGATATTCCGCTCATCTGCAGTGGGGATCCGTGCTTTCTCCCAGATGCATAATGTCTCACAAACAACAGTTGTTGCAGCACTGCTTATGTCCAATTTCTCAGCATGATGTAGCTTAAAGTATCGCTGCAGAATCTCTTGCCAAGATGGGAGCCGAGTTTCTGGTAGTTTTTCAAGATGGCAGCCTATCAGCCACACATGGTTCTTTTTTCTGGTTGCTCTTCTTGAAGTACTTGCACTCGCCATCATAACTGAAACAAACCGAAATAATTTCTGTATAGTGCTGATTAGCAGATTAGCAGGGGCCATGTGACAGTGGTAAAAGTTTTCAAAATGAAATGAAATTTTACCCAATTTGTTCTCTCTACAGGTGTAATAAAAAAATGGAAAAGCACTTTAGAAAAGTTAATGTTTACATTTGAGGACCACCCTAATATATATATATATATATATATATATATATATATATATATATAATTATATATATATATAATTGTATATATATATATATATATATATATATATACATATATATATATATATATATATGTCGAGATCATGCCTTTTATTGTGCCTTATGTAATTGTGGTTTATGTAATTGTGCATGTTTGTAATTGTAATTACATAATTACAATTACATATTGCGTATTACGCATATTAATTACATATTACATATTACAAATTACATATTACATTACAATTACATAATGCATGCCTTATGTAATTGTGGTTTGCATTTAATAATGGTTGCTTTGTGAAAAGGATTATGCTTACTATGTTCCCTCTTGCTTTTTAACTATGTTTTATTGTCCAACTGTGCCAGAAAATGTAGAAAGATAGTGAAACTGCTTGCTCTGTTAGACCCCCTCGTGAAAACGCGTTTGTCTGTCCTTGACCAAAAGCCAACATGGAAGATAAGTTTTGAGAATGTCACGGTGCTCTTGTGCTCTTTCTCCCCATGCCAAAGAAGATAGGGTCACGGTGGAAGATGTCGAGCCAGTTTTCCTTTGTCCGTGCTCATTTTTCAGCGGAGATTTTTTGTATAATTTTGTGTATATAAAGAAACTCTTGGTTGCCAATTTTCTAGGAGTGTATGTGGCCATGCTGTTCAATTGTGAATGGTATGACTCTTACACCCTCCACAGCGCTGTGATATTGGTTCATCATTAAATCTTGTTATCTCTTGAACTCAAGGTGTGGAACATGGTTCTATTCTCCTCAGTTTGGTGTCAGAAGTGGGATCCGACTCTGAGCGATATTTGGGAGGCAGACCCTGTGGAGACAGCGGAGAGGCTGGCCAGCACTGATTCGATTAACGTGAGCTTTCATACTGAGGGGTCTTTCCAAATTGAGCTCCGTTTACTCACCCAGGCTCTGTTTCCCATTTCGTCGTTCCGTGCTTGGATCACGAACAAATTGGAATCTGGTGTGTAAGTACAGGCCTATTTGGCTCGGGTAACAAGTTGTCTATTGATGAACCAAGAAATGGGGGTCAGTTAGCAAAAAGGGGGGACTTCTTGGTAAAGCCAAGAACTTCCCAGGCAGGGCAGTCTAGAGACAAGATGGAGTTGATGGGGTTGATAGCCCGCAGCCAATACTTTCTCTGGTTACTAACGAAGACCCAAGGAGCATGGCCAGGATAAGTTAGACAAGTTAGAAGCGCTATACAAGCATTGACCGCGAGTTAGCGCCGCGGGAGGACCGGATTAGGGAAATATCGGCGCGGTGAATTAAAAGGCAGGATTTTTCGGTGGATGGCCTCGGGGCGCTTCCTTGCGCCTTGTACGCATCACGAGCTGCTTCTTGCAAATGGGGGTCGTGCTGCCGTGCGCTGGGAGCGACCGCCTGGGCGCATGGACACGAAAATGTTCCGTGCACGTTAATTAAATATCTTAAGGGAGATTAAGGTATGTCGGAGTAATACTCAATCTGAAGTAAACTAGAATGATTTGAGTTCTGGAGACGGAGTGCGTGTATTCGACGCATTCGGGTGGCCGAGTCAGGCGAATAAAGGATTAAAATGAGCCAGGTAAGAAAATGATGCAACCAGCCGCATCGGGTGGTTGCACCTTTATGAAAAACTGAAGATGAGGGAAAGAATAACGTGCGGAGTTGCCGCATGGGGATGCAGTCCGGCTAGCATGGAGGCCGGCGAGATAAGCAGAAGATTCGGAGAGACCCAAAAATCCTGTGAACAGGTGCAGTTGGGATTGAGACGGACGAGTGTGGGAGAGCCGTCTGGAGAGAAAGGCGCATTATGGAACAGGAAGATGCGTGAGTACGGGGGAGAACCCTGCTATGAGGTTGCTTGGAGGATGTGTGCCCAAATGCATTGTGGGCCACTTCAACTTTCCTACACGTGAGTCGTTCATGCCTTGCCAGCAAGGTGCTTCATGCGGTGTGCTATGCGCCATGTCGGTATAGTGGTCGCCTATGAATCCTGCCATGCAATATCATGAGGAATACATTGTTTGATAATGGAATTATAAGAGGAATGCTGAATTAACGTTGATAGTAACGCGAAGTATATTAAATGAGGCGATTGACGTGGTTGAATGTTGGATTTCAAGACAATAATGAATTTCCGGTGCCAACAGGAAGTCTTGTTCTTGTCCATTGTCCATACAATGAATGATGTTTTGTGTGGATGAGGTCTCTCTGAATGAGGTGAATGAGGTTGTCTACAGCGGATGAAATAGAGAATGGCAGTTACATTACAAGACCGAGGTACGGATGTGATGCGGAATGGCAGCTGGACGATGCATCGGCACATTTGTGTTGATCAATGCGCCGGACAACGGCTTTCCAGGCAAGCGATGGTGGTATGATTTAGTTATGAAAATGCATATGGGTCTCAGGGCAGATAATGCGAGACAAGCTGCCCCACAGGCGGATGGGGGAAAGTATTGGAGAAGATAATGTGGGTCGAACGCTCATCCGAGGGATGAAAACGGTCGAGGTTTCAACTGTCGGTATATGATGTGGCTCACACCGTGCGAATGATGTGTGGATGGGTTGCGTAATGCATCCTGGAGATGCATTGGTGCAAAGACACAGGGAAGGTGCTGAGAGTGGCACGGAGTACGAGTTGGTTGTGGCAGGTGAGAAGGAATGCACACCTGGAATGGAGTGTGCGAACGACGAGTGTGTGCGGAAGGTGTGCACCAGGTAAAGGGTGCTGCATGATAGAGCTCGCCTCCCTAGGAAGGCTGTGGGGAAGTTATTGGTTATTTTGAGGTCCATTTCGCTCCATTTCGGATTTTAGTGAGACTCCTCTTGCAGAGGCAAGTTGTATTTTTTAAGATGACGTCTGTTTTAATTTGTTTTGGGATTTGACTTGGGATTGCGGAATGCGTTGAATAAAGGTAAGAATGACATGTGATGCTGGCGTGTGCCATTTATGGGTGCTGAGTGTACATGACTGGTGAGCGGGCGGCATGTGTGCTGAGTCCAATCGGAAGGATGGATGGTTATGGTTTCACCCGGTCTGTTTATCTGTCTGTCTGTCCGGACACGGAGCTCTTGGGGAGAGCCAGGATGGGTTGGGGGTGACCAAGATGAATGTGGACAATATATTAATTGTTTGCCATTGTGAAAATTTTGCCCTCGATTTGAGACGAAGACATATGGCATTTGCTGTCCGGCTCAGGTTGGCTGGTTTCCTCAGCTCTGGAGGATCAGAGCGGGTGGATATTTTAAGCTGATATTCCTATGACAAATGTTGATACTCCTATGTGATGCGGGATATGTGTGTAGTGATGGTGTCTGGGGCCTCGGGGTTTGCCCCTGCCTATTTGCCGGTCTGTCTGTCTGTTACATTTGACCCTCAGAAAAGGTTTCGTGAGATTTCAGAATTGGACAGCCCATGTGTTATGACATGCTTGGGTGTCTCAAAAATTTGCTGAACAGACGTGGTGCGTCAGACAAATCGATTACATTTTCGTGGGAAAGATGACTGAGAAGGACTTCAAGGGCAGGTGGGTGGTCACCTGCTGTGAATTGTGGTGGAACATTCGAGATGTCCCCTAATACAACGAGGGGACGAATTGGTTTGTAAATGTGTTGTGCAAGTACTTTCTCTGTAGGTAGCCAAATTCTACCTGGGGTAAGTCCAGGTGGAGAGGGGAGTTGTCTCTGGTGCCTTGCTCCACGGAGCAGTCCTGGTGTTGAGTCTCATATAATCGTGGTTAAAGTACATGTGCAAACAAAAGTGTACTTTGGTTTGTATGACTGGAAAAAAAGACAACATGGGTTTGTTTTTGGGAATGCTAGCTTGGTGGGGGTGTGAAGGTCACGGCGTGCTGGGATATCTTTGTGTACAGTTGCTGGCTTGGACTGACTTGTGTGCGGGGGAAAAAGAAAAAAATTGGAACTGTTTCGGAGAAACAGTGGCTTGGTTGGAGGTTGGGATCCAGTATTCTGTTGGGAGCACGCAATCTGAACAGAATGGATTGCCATTGGCTATTTTTCAAATGATTTTATCAAAATGATGGCTCTTGAGTAAGGGGAGTGGGCAGGGGAAATATATTCACTGTAACAGGTGCATGTGATGCTGTAGGGAGGAATTGGAGGAAATCGGGTTGAATTTAAATTGAAATGAAGATTGAAAAATCCAGATGGGGCCATAACAGTGTATGGGGAAGCGTCGTTAAATGGTAGTAGGTTTAGACAGGTATTGAAAGGGTTCGTGCAATGTCATTTTGGGGGGTAACCATGCTCCAGGTGGTGGGGCAGCCGGGATACAAATGGGGGTCGGCCAATATAAGGATGTGGATGCGCACACACCTGGAACAAGGCATGTTCCTAAAGCTTAGGTGTAAATGTTGGTTGGAAAGGGGAATGAGTTCTGGGAAAATGAATTCACTTATTGGATGTTGTTGAATCTGTCTGTTTAAGAACATTGGGGCTTGTGGCTCGCCATTGTCTGTCTGCCAGTTATGGTGGGCAGAGGGAAGAGGGAGTAATGATGCTCCTGCCTCTTGCTTGGCAGAAGGTAGAGGTGGTGGTGGGCCAAGATGGGTCAGAATAGGCCATGGAACAAAATTGAGCTCTCAAGAGCTGAGGTGATTTTAACCTGAGGATGCATCTCTCAAGGGACCCCTGGCTGGTCCGAGGTGTGAAATATGGTGACGTTGTCTTGTGGACACTTTGTGAGTGGCTAGACAGACGCGCCTGGAAGGGGAAATTGTATTCATAAACTCATGTGGGTTGAATCTGAAGGAAAGGTTTGGGAGGAAGTGTGAAGAAGGTCGTGGAAAGTGCAAAGATGATTGGATTGGAAAGTCGACTCAGATGGATTATTTGTCAATGACAGGTGACTTTGTTGGGAATTGTTGAGGAAGTAGAGGAAAAGGTTGTAAAAAGTTAATGGAAAAGACAGGAAATAAAGGAAAGTGGTTAGTTATGGACTGTTGTTTTTGTGATAAGAAGGTGATACAAGGGGTTGGCTTGCACTGGGGGGACCAATGAATGTAAAGTTGTGAATTTCGTTTAATAACGTTGCGTTAGATTGCTACATGCAGAATGACCCCAATCGAGGAGGTGATTGGGGGCTGGTGAAGATTGGATCACGGCTCTGCAGACCAGGTGAACAGAACTCCACCAGGTACGTGGGAATCACATCAATTGAATTATTGCTCAAAGGGAGGTGATAGAGCAAAATGAAGAAGATTGTCATGGGGACCGCAAGGCTAACCCCCGCTCTTGCAGGGAAATGGCTTTGGGAGGCTAGTTGTTGTTGTTTTGGTAGACTCTAGGTCTAAAACCTAAGGCAAAATGCACAGGAGGGTAAAGTTGGTGATTGCGGATGGAGATTAGCTAGAGAACTTGGAGACGATTTCGTTATTTTTCAGATAATTTTTCCAGTGGGTTTATACTGGTGTGAAATTCGCGTATCTAGGAAAAAAGGGAAAAAAATGTCCAGGTATTGATAGGATAACAGTGAAATTTTGAAGGGGAGAATACCGATTATTTCCATTGACCGATTATGGTTGGGGGGGAAATGGTTGGTAAATCATGTATTATTAGATGTAGGGAAGATGATTAAAAGGAAAGTATTTTCGGAAATTGGTGAAAGTAAATATGGCATTTGAATTTCCAGACACGACACAGGAAATGCGGCTATGAATAAGCCAACCATCTGAGAGATAAGGTAACTAAATGCCAATTGGTGGGATGGGGGGCTAGGAATTTGATCATGGTGTGTGTAAGAAAGTATTTTTCAGGATGGACGATGAAGAAACCGCCGTCGGAAGACCATGATCTTGACCGCCGAGGCCGTCGACCTGAACGAGCCCCTGGGCGATGCCGATGTGACCGGCGCATCAGAAGACTGTTGATTTATTTGATTTATTGTGATGATTTTGTTGTAAATCCCCTGCGGGAATTGGCTAATGCTTCTTATGTATTATAAGCACACAGCTGCACATCTCCGCTTGATCCGACTATAGATCTGACTGCAATGCTGGGTCTGGCTGCCAAAGGACCTGACACTGATACTCTGGTTCCACAAGCTGATTATGCGTCCATGAACGTCTTTGACACAAAAGGAAGTCTCTCTCTTTACTTTGAATTGTAATGCTCTGTACTCTGACCAGGAACACGTGACACAAGATATTAATTACATTATGTATTCCTCAGAACAACAGCATGGACGTCGATTAACTTCGAAGATCGGCAAGGACCGGGTCTGTGCGAGGACGGGGAGCCCTTCGATTGGGGGGGATTTCAGCCGCACTCACGCTGCTCCAAGGGTGGGCTGTTAGACCCCCCCGGGCAACATCCTTGGCCGGACCAGGCGCCTTCGTTGCGGATCTGAAAAGTTAATAGATCTTCATGTTCTGGACCTTCATGTTCCAAACACGCACAACATGACACACCTTTCAAGCGTGCATGCGGGGTACTTTATGTGCGTGGCATGCCCTTGGGAGGCCACACATACAACACTCAATAAAGCCCGATGTGGCCACATATAACACTATTCTCTTTTGCTTTGCAAATAAAGCCGATGTGGCCTGGTCTCTGTGATACGTAGTCTCGTAGAGACCAAATGGGGGAATGTCGAGATCATGCCTTTTATTGTGCCTTATGTAATTGTGGTTTATGTAATTATGCGTGTTTGTAATTGTAATTACATAATTACAATTACATATTGCGTATTACGCATATTAATTACATATTACATATTACAAATTACATATTACATTACAATTACATAATGCGTGCCTTATGTAATTGTGGTTTGCATTTAATAATGGTTGCTTTGTGAAAAGGATTAAGCTTACTATGTTCCCTCTTGCTTTTTAACTATGTTTTATTGTCCAACTGTGCCAAAAAATGTAGAAAGATAGTGAAACTGCTTGCTCTGTTAGACCCCCTCGTGAAAACGCGTTTGTCTGTCCTTGACCAAAAGCCAACATGGAAGATAAGTTTTGAGAATGTCACGGTGCTCTTGTGCTCTTTCTCCCCATGCCAAAGAAGATAGGGTCACGGTGGAAGATGTCAAGCCAGTTTTCCTTTGTCCGTGCTCATTTTTCAGCGGAGATTTTTTGTATAATTTTGTGTATTAGTCAGGTTTGTTATGTAATTTCGTTCTTTTTTTGTGGAGATTAGCAAAACTATACATTTTTGGAAAGCTGATAGCACCAGGAATCCGAAAAACCATGTTTCCATTTGCGCAAATTTTTCTTTGGCGGCCATATTGGATTTTCAAAATGGCCACCATCGGAAACCTATTTTTCGCGATATCTCAACATCCAAACCACCTAGAGTGCTGATTCCAACACCTATACCCACATTTTTGGGGATGAGGAATCACATGAAGCCATCTAAAATAATCTACACCTACCCTGGGATACCAGGTGGCAGCCTACAGCGGATTTTCAAGATGGCCACTTTCAGGAAACATGTTTTTTTCTGAATATGTATACCACATTGAGTGATGTTTCGCTACATTGTGGCACACGGATCATAATTATGAAACCACATCCCTCATATATCCTAAACAGGTGATTTATGTATTCAAGAGGTAAGTATATAGAGATGAGGCTATACAATCCATAATTATACATGTAATAATTACTTTTATTTGAACATAGAATATTTCCCATAGATGAAATTTTATCTTTGTCAACATTCATCAACATTTTGTCCTCATAGGTTTTCAAATGTCCTCATCACTGTCGTCAGAGCAGAGAACAGGTTGACAGTCATCGTCGTTTTCACATTCGGAGCTGCACAAACACAAGTCTGTGCATGCCAAGTCATTGGCACGGCACGAACACCGTCTCGATGAGCAGTCTCCTTTGCACTGACATCTGACCATCTCAAGTATTGCTTTCGGTGCTGGTGGTACATCTGTCATTAGTGGTTTCAATTCCCCATCGTTGTCCTTGAAGTAGCCATGTTGCTGTGGATCCAGGAACACTTGATGTGCGATAGTAGCCTGAGCCCATACCCTTGCCTGAAGATGTACACGATCAACATGCTGATTTAGAGCCCCTAGCGTTGGAGGTAACTTGTGACTTTCAGTCATGTGTTTACAGAAGAGGTACCAGCGCAACTCCGGAATGCTGTTGATACATATTCCCTTTGGTACGTACACTGCACATACAAATCTTGCCAAGTTGGACATCTGATCTGCGGTCACATCTGCAGCATCACCGAGCATTCTCATGGCCTGTATCACGTCACTATCGGCTCTGACGAAAGCTTCAAACCATGTTGTTTTGCCTATTCGCGAAAACCGTCCAGTATTGTCTGCTCCTGTGAATGTGTGGAATGCTGGCAATGCCTTGGCCTTTTCGACGCCAAGATTGTTCCAGATTGGTTGTACTTGCACAAGGCCCGACACAAGGGAGACAGCAGTGTTTTTGAGCAGAACATCATAGTTAGCTATGACCAAGACCAGGACATCCGTATCAGGAGAGAAGAAGGTAAGCTGTTCTGCGTTGGGATTGCGGCGAGTTGCCAGCACTGCTTGGTGAATCATCAGAGTGTCTGCCTCCTCATGATTATTGTCTTCAAAATGCACGCCTTTGTTACTCTTGGCCTTTCCTGCTGCACATATAATTATCAGCTTGGAGGCATCTCTGTTGTACTCCAACGTTTTCTCAGCCAGATATTCTGCCAAATCTGACTTTGTCTGATCGTGTGACAAGAACCGCTTCATGGTGATGTGTTGGATCTTGGTATTGTCCTTCACTTGGTACTGGACTGGATTGTGCCCCCCTCGTCTTTTTTGTCTTGTGCTTTGCTTCAACGAATCGGCCTTGTAAGTATCAAACACGAGGATAACTTCGTCAAAATGTCTTGTCAGTGACATCAATCTGGTATTAAAGCTGACACTGAGATCTTCAACGGTTACTGTTGCAGCTGGTTTTGTCGACAATTTCTGTACAAGAACCATGGCGTCGACTACTGCTATTTTCATAGCTGCAGAGTTATGGACTTGAGCTTGAGGACTTGAGGTCGGAGCTAAGTCACCCGGAGCTAAGTCTCCATGTTTCACAAGGAGATGGATTAACTTTGACTTGTCAAGGCAAGGAAGCAGGTCACCGTTTGGTGCGAACAAGGCGCGAGGTGTAAGGGAGAATTCGTAGTTGCCTATTGCGTCTTTCTGGTCAACATCACGGCTTGATTTTGTCAATATCATCAGCCTTCCATACAAGTCTTTTGTTTCCTTCAAGTCGACTGACTTGTCCCTGAGCATGATCTTGGTCTTCTTCACACCAGACAAGTACATCGTGTTGTTTTCTTTTTTCACGGGTGCAAATAAGCTGACTGTTCCGTTGATTCTTTCGTCAACATACTCTTCGTACAAGTGTTGACCAATGTTGTCGATATTCAGGATTTGTGACGTGTGCTCCTCTGGGACATAGGCATGTGTGATCAAGTTGTATATGCTATTTCCTTCTGTGGTAAATGGATTGCCATGACTCATGATAGCAGCCTTGATCTTTTCAACCGCTGTATTGTTCAGATTCACTGCCCTCGGACTAAGTTCGTGGTGTTCTGTCACTTTGTCTGTTTTGGTGTCGAACTGATCTTTGAATTCTCTGGTCAGCCGTGACAATTCTGGAGAGGCCATAAAGAATCTCTGCCTTGCATTGGCATTATTGGAGATGCCTGGAAGTCCAGAATGAACCTTCATTGCTCTGTTTTCCTGTTCACAAGCGTGGTCTGCACCGATTGATACAAAGGGGATGCTAGATTTCGTTACTGAGATATTTCCATTCTCGAGTTCCCTGTATGTGGCCGGATGCGTCTTCCTCAGGTCATACATATCTGCTATGTATCGCGGCCAAAGACGTTTGTATTTGATACGATCCATGGAGAAAAATAGCTTGCTGAGTGCCTCACCAGATTCGAGGTGGAGTTTGAGATCTGCGTCCCGAGAAGCTTCCACAAAGAACAGAATTGTCTCCACTCGATGCAGGTAATTCATCAAGGACTTGAACATGGCTTTTTTGGATTGTTCTGTTTCCCAAGTCTTGAATATGTTCACAACATCAGCTGTAGTGATGACATTCAAGCGTTTTGTGTTGGCTTCTTTCACACTTGTGGCTTTGGTGAACTTGTCCTTTTCTGAACATGCCTCGTCTATTTCTTCTGACATATCTGAGCAAACGGCTTTCAACTGTGGATAATCTTTGAAGAACAGGTCCAGCGCCATTTCATAAAGTGCTATATATGAATAAATATGAGCACGGAGAGTGCGTTTGTAATGCGAACATCTCAGGATCTGCCTTGTTGTTGAAGGTCCGTAGAGGTCGGCCTCTATCCACGCGTCATCAATACCTGAGTTCTCAATGGAAGTACCCAGGGCTCTCAAAGCAGCCATGACCACATGCAGCTCGCCAAGCCGAGGTACAACGGTACCTTTCAGGTCTGGCCTTGCATCCAGCAGCCTGATCACCTTTTCATAGAGGGCCATATCCCAGGAAATGACTGTAGGGTGGCTTGTACCAACAACTAAGTTCTTTAGCTGAGTTGTCTGAGAGATGACGGTCAGAAGAGTCGACCACTCGTGTGCTACTTCAGGTAGAAGGGGTAAGACTCCGACTTGTGTCAAACTGTGACTACCCGACAGCAATGAGTGGTATCCTGCCCAACCAGGTATATATGTGCTGTTTGATTTCTGCATTCTGGTGATCATAGAAGCAACCAACCATCCTAGATGTGTAAGGTGATACGCTGGTGATATACCATCCTTGCTGATGTGGAATGTGTCTGTTCTCTTTATGGTTTTCGGCACCGGCTTGTCACAATGAAGCATAGGAACCTGGTACGGGGTCACTGACAAACTGGTAGTGTCAGCTATGCTCAGTTGTGGCGCCAATGTTTCTCCTTGAGTGTCACGTTTTTGATAAACAGCAATGATTGTTCCATGGGTTGTCCCTTTGCCATCCACGCTGTCTTCAGCAAAGTCTGTGTTATCAGCTGCAAAAAACACAAAAGTTCCCTTCTTCAAAAATGGAGGAACATAAAGCCCTTGGAACTTCAGGGTGTTTTCCACAATGGCATTTGCTAGGGCTGTTTCGAGGTGCATAACACGACTGTACGAGACACAGTAACCTTGAGAGCAGAGACTTTCCAGGAGTTTCTTGTTTCTTGTGTCATGGTGAACTGCCAAGGCTAATCCTAGAGACTGTGGAGTTTCTTGTGATTTGGTTGATCGGAAGGTCGCAGAATCAGTTTTGGGCCTATAGTTCACTTGCTTGTCAGATTTGAATCCACCCAATAGCATCTGACTAACAGTGAGTACTTCTCTGTTAACGTGAGTGGTTCGTTTTTCAGTTTCTAGTGTTTCTGTTGGCCCCACCATAACCCATCTGATCATTGCGTGGAGTGCTGCTGGAACATCATCTGTGCTGCTAGTGACCTGTATAGCATCGGATGAGTTTTCCTGTTGGTGGAAGTTCTTGATAATTCTGCGCAATGCCTTTGCTGCTTTATAGATAATATTCAGATCGTCTACTTCACTTTCTATCATGGCAGACTGAACCATATCGGATTCGCATGCATCTGGGGAGTAAAGAACAGAAGGTTTTCTCCTGTCCTTTTGCCTAACAGACGTTACGTGTGGTAGTTCTAGAAGAATTCTCTCCTTGAGCCAGTGTCTACTATATGCAGGGAAGTGGTGCGCCAATGCATCTGTGCCACCAAGCAAGTTGATGTATGTTGTTTCAATATGTGCCATGGATAAGTATTGTTTATTCTGAGTTTGACAGTCGACAAGGCTAATCAACTCAATCAAACATGATGTTTGAAACGGATGACCTCTCTCTGTTGTTCCCTTGTTATCCTTGGTACGTAACACATGGAATACATTTGTTGTCCAACATGATTTGTGGTATTGAACATCGATTGCATGTGCATCAGTGGGTGAGATGGATGTGTTTAACCTAGTTTGCAGGGTGAGATTTCCAGACAGCTCCACAGCATCGTGTAATGCTTTCCCACCGTTTTCTGTTCTCAATGTGTACAATTTTTGCTCGTTATCTTCCTGGCAGAAAAAGCAATGTTCCTTAATGAATGGAGCTGTTGCAGAACGTGTAAACGGACTGGTGGTGGAAGTTGATGGTTCGTCCAGTTCTGTGCTTTTTCGCTTTTGTCCACGTTTTTTCTCTGTGTAGGAGCCGGCTGAAATGTGATATTGATAGCGGTCTTTGGCACGTTGTACCTTCTCTTTGTTGGTTGCATTTGAATAACAGATACGATGCCAAACTGCATTATTGAATTGCAGACTTTCACTTGTTTCATCCTTTAAGCGACTGTGAATTTTAACATATTTTCCATCATGGTAGGCTGCTCTATCATTAAGGGTTTGTAGCAAGTGTTCAAACGAGTCCGGTTTGGGCTGCTGGACAAGCGTTCCATATTTTGCTGAAGCGGTTTGACAAATTATGCAGTGCTGCCACTGTGTGGGCTGAGTCGTAACTTCACTCATCTTCTCTCAAGACCTGCAAATATATAAAACGACAACAGGTAAGTAATTGTGAGCTTCATGAGGTTTATTTTAAATGAACTATTAGGTCTGATATAATGACTTTCCATGTACATGAACTGAACATGTTGAAATGATTATTTTCATGTACATGAATTATGAAATGAAATGAAATGAGTAGATTATTTTAGATGGCTTCATGTGATTCCTCATCCCCAAAAATGTGGGTATAGGTGTTGGAATCAGCACTCTAGGTGGTTCGGATGTTGAGATATCGCGAAAAATAGGTTTCCGATGGTGGCCATTTTGAAAATCCAATATGGCCGCCAAAGAAAAATTTGCGCAAATGGAAACATGGTTTTTCGGATTCCTGGTGCTATAAGCTTTCCAAAAATGTATAGGTTTGCTAATCTCCACAAAAAAAGAACGAAATTATAAATCTGAACATAATGAACCTGACTATATATAAAGAAACTCTTGGTTGCCAATTTTCTAGGAGTGTATGTGGCCATGCTGTTCAATTGTGAATGGTATGACTCTTACACCCTCCACAGCGCTGTGATATTGGTTCATCATTAAATCTTGTTATCTCTTGAACTCAAGGTGTGGAACATGGTTCTATTCTCCTTATATATATATATATATATATATATATATATATATATATATATATATATATATATATATATATATATATATATATATATATATATATATATATATATATATATATATATATATATATATATATATATATATATATATATATATATATATATATATATATATATATATATATATACACATATATACATATATATATATATATATATACACATATATACATATATATATATATACATATATATATATATATATATATGTATCTATATATATATATATATATACACATATATACATAATTATATACATATATATATATATATATATATATATATATATATATATATATATACATATATATATATATATATACAGTACATATATACATATATATATACATATATATATATATATATACAGTACATATATACATATATATATATATATATATATATATATATATATATATATATATATATATATATATATATATATATATATACATACATATATATACATATATATATATATATATAACATATATATATATTGTTACGGATTCGTCACTTCCGTTGTGGTGGTTTGCATCCACTGTAAATATTTGATTCCATGTATTATTATTGTTGTCATTTAAAGGGAATAGATATTTCTAGTTTCAAAAGTTAAAAGTTAATGTTAAAAGAAACAGGAAACCGGATCGGAAACCGGCCGAAAAACCGGAAAAAGACGAGGAGAGAAAAGAGGGCGGAGCGAAGTAAAGTCGGACAAGAAGCTGGTTGCTTTGCGGTCTGGATCGAACGTTGTCGAGCAAGAGTCACGAGTGAACTTTGGGTTTCCTGGGAAAAGGGATTCCTGCGATTGAGTTATCGCTGTGACTGATCAACCTGCATGTCAGGTTTGGCGTTGGATTCCGAGGAATCATCGTCGGGTTGTTGCGTCTGGAAAACGAGCCATCGGCCATTTTGACTCACGTGCTTTGCTCATCGCGAAGGTCTTTGCGTCTATCTGCGCTCATCGCGAAGGTCTTTGCGCCATTTTCACCATTCAGACGTCTATCTGGGATGTGTGTGTGGAACGCGGATTTTGAAGGCAAACCTGAGGTTCGCCGATTTGGAGCTGTAAAACATCCATACCCGAGGGTGTGATTTCCCAGTCACCTTGAGTGCGCTTTTACGCAGCTTTGGGCCGCGTGACTCTTTGCGCTGCTTTGGCCAAGTACGCCTTTGTGCAGTTTTGGCGGCGTGACTGGGCCCGTCATCTGAACGGGATTCTGGTTTCGATTCGACATTGCTCTGACGATCGCTGGAGGGGATCAACTTTGAGCTTGAAGACGGGAGGGAATATGGAGACATTGGGGAATGTTCTTTTTCACTCACTTGGAGCACAGTGAGTTACCTTATACTAGCTGATGGTACCATCATAAGATATACATTGATTGTACTTTTGATTGCTATTATTGTTGTATTGTTATTCTTGTGTGATTTTTAATACAATATTTGTTTGTTGGTAACAATTGGTGTGTTTTCACCATTGATTTTTGACACAGGATAACACACTTTTCTGCCGTGACTCCTCTCAGGGCTCAGAGGTACACCGTGACCAGGGGGTCGGGGAGGAGCACGTAACAATATATATATATTTATATTTTAATATATATGTTCAAAGCTTGTTTTGTGCATCACATAATCAGATAACTACAAGATAATGAACAATATTAATATATATGTACTTATGTCCATAATTGATAAGGTATACTTACAATAAATGATAACATTTGTGAATATTTGTATATGTTGAATGATATATGCCTATATTCATTTCATTATTTTGCATATGTTGAATTAATATTCTTATATTCATTTCATTGTGTTATGTTCAATGTTTTACAATTCTTTCGATGTCTTATTAATTTTTATTTTGCAAATAAACCTTCTTCTTCTTCTTCTTCTTACATGAACTGGAGTAAAATTTCAAAAGTGTGCAGACTGTGCAACCTCTAAATATTACCTGATCTTTCTCAAAATTGGCAGACATCCTTTCCATTAGAATAGGAATGAGGGCATGAGCAAAGTCAGCAAAAATGTCATATTTTAATTTTAAACCTACAATATGAAACACCCTGCCTATATTTGGGATGCAGGGTTGTGGGGATGTAGTTGGGTAGTCTGGACGTCAATGTGCTGCTATGGATGTACGAGGTGTGTGGACCATGTCTTCTGGGATGAGTCTCCTGGTGGAGCATGGCTGTTGACTGGACCTTGGCGTGGGGTCAAGTGTGGGTGGCCACTGGGGGCTGCATGTGAGTAGACTGGGGGATGTGGGAAGTGCAGTGGATGTGATGAGGATGTGATGAGGATGTCACGCATTGCGACCGTACCCCCCAGGTCCGAGGCCTTGGAAATGGTGGGGTTGGCGGCGGGTGCTCACCACATTGGCCAGCTGGGGCTAGTGGGGCTATGTTCCTCGCATGCGGTGAAAGATGGATGGGGGGTCGCATCCTTATGGACGCCCATGGGCCATGTTGGCGTTTCGGCTGCTCAACTTGTCCTGATGGCTCTTGCATGGTAGAGTGGGGGAGCTGTCGTAGCTGTCTTAGCAGTGTAGTAAAGAGCACCGGAGGAGGCGAATCCACATACTTGCCAATACAGTAGGATAACAGGAAATTTGGTGGAATTTGATTGGTCCGAAGGGATAAATTTTGGTATTCAGTAGGGTGGATGGCACTCTTGGACCTGACCAACATGCAAATACCTGCACTTGAGGTAAGTGATGATGTGTGATGTCCCAGGCTTCAGTACTTGCTCGTTTAAATTGGGACATGAGTAATTCGGAATGGGGAGCAAGTGAGAGTGATGGCATGGCCGGTGAGGAGATTGGAATGTGAGCCACAAAGTGTCTTGTGGCTGGCGTTTGTTGAAGTGTAGGGGTGTTTGTGTTTTTCTGTGGTCGTGAGGTTGGACATTGAATTATGAATGACTGATGATTATTGAAATGTGGTTAAAATGTGAAAATGTAAAATGTAAAAAACAAGGCAGAGCAAGTCACCCCTTTCAGGCGTTTTTTGGGAAAACTCCACCTTGTTGACCAAGCTGGGTCGGAAGATAACAGGCGACCATGCAATAGAGGTGTAAGGCTGAAGGAAAGTGGATCCATCAACTCATCCCTCTTTGCTCTCAGCAAGGTTGTGGATGCTTTGAATGAGGGCTCCACCTGTGTACCTTACCGGGAAAGCAAGCTGACACGCCTTCTGCAGGATCCTCTTGGTGGATCCGCACAGACTGTGATGGCCACAAACTTGGCCCCAGAACAGCGCTTCCTCTGATTCGACCTCTGCACTCAATTTGGCCAGCAAATCAAAACAGGTGGTCAATCGTCCACTCACCCTGCAGAGCCAGCAGCCAGTTATGAAGCGACGATTGTCCAACAGCAACGATGGCGATCTGGGCAGAGATGCCGTACTAGCAACACATCACGATGCAGAAAATACCTCGTTAATCGAGCCTCTCCTGAAACAACAAAAGACATTCCCAGATGGAAGTGTGGAAGCGTTTGGAATCCATAGAGCGGGTTGTCAGTCACGGGAACATGCAACCTGTAGAAATTGCACGCAACGCACTGAAGGAACGTAACCAGCAACAGCGTCAGCCATTAAAGTGTGGCTCAAATTCCCCGGTCGTGCAGGCGGGCACCGCTGGTGGCAATTCTATGCCAGTTGGTGTCGTTGCACCTTTTGGCAAACCCCAAGATGAACACCTTAATGCTTTTCTACACACTACAGTATGTGATAACAAAGGCTCCGTGAAGGTGTATGAAGCAGTGGATTCAAATGCCCCTCAGTTTAATGAGAACCGAAAGCAACTCGTCCTGGACATCATGAACCACGGAAATATGCGGCAGTTGAAGGCCTTGCAGAAGGTTGGTGAGAAACGTGCGAAGCTCATCATCAGCTGGCGTGAGGAACAGGGCCCATTCACCGAGATGGAAGATTTGACCAAGGTGGAGGGCCTCACATCAAAAGTGGTCAATTCCTTCTGGAGGCAAACATGACGTGCAACCCAACATGCGAGTGCTGGTCGGATGTCCATGGAGATTACATCACTAGCTGGACAACAGCGCCGGTGTCTTGATCAACTTTTGTACTGTTCTCTTGTTCATATGCACATTCAAAAGTTGTATTTTTTTTTTAACCGAGTAAGACAACATGATACTTCATCATTCTATAATTTGAGAAGTGTCTTTGTTTGACTTGTATGCACTCCTGGAGCGAATGAGTCAAACAGGTGGTTTTACTTGTGGTGAGCACAGGAAGGTTTTTCAATTCGGCTAAAACCTTTATCTTTTCTACCGCCATTAAGACACCCCAAATTACGCGCGTGGGGCCTGGACGATTCTTGTCGAGATACCCCAGCCGATTTGAGTTAAATCCCCCACATAAATCACACATAATTATTTTCCAGTTATTTTTACCTTTGTCTGTGATTGGGTCTGTTGTGGGAGCTCTCCATTTCGGAATTTAGTTTTATTTTATCGTGCATTATTTGATTACCGGTATTTCTTTAATAAAGCCGGTATTTTTGTACAGTACATTTTCGTGTCGTTTGAGTTTATTTATTACAGGTTGAAGACTGCGTTGGGACCCGCGAAGGTAAGCTCTCCGGTTTTTCCCCCGTTTGCTCCCCATGCGTATTAACCCTGCCATTGAACTGAACGCCTCAAAGTTTTAAAGCTCGTTTGGTCTTCCATGTGACCTTGCGGTGTTCACCACACAGGGTAGTCACGCGACAATAATGTTATAATGTGGGCGGAGGCATAAACGGTCGCCGTTGTGATGTCGAAGAGTGTCGTCATGGGTGTGTGTTCAGACAGCATGCATTTCTCGCAGAATCTTTAGGATATGTTTTCCAACTAAATGGAACTGTGCTGTGTTTGTGCAGAGTTCCTTGTATATTGTTAAGCCCTGAGAGATGACAGTTTCCAATACCTTCACCAACAAGGCAACAGAGGCATCATCACAGGTGATGGCAGGCAACTACAGGTGAATATAAATGAATATAGGTATTAGAGGTAAACGTACTGCTCCACGGAACTGTCTCAGGGATTGTGTGGTGACCAGCCTTGTGGCTGTACCTATATGTAGTACCTGACTGTGAATATTTAATATATCATGACTCATTTTGCCAACTTCAAAAGGATGACAGTCTGAGTCAACCCACTTGGTGTTAATTCAATGGCATAACGGTTTGAACCTGGCACCTTGTAATCTTAAACCAGCCACCCGTTAAGCCAACACCAGGGCAAAATTGGTAGGCAAAATTGGGGAAATAACAGTAATTGGGGGAACAAATAGATAAAAGAGGGGAAAAATGGATAGTCAAATTACGGACAGACAGGGTGAATTTGAGGGCAAATTAGCGACTAAATTTGGGGAAATGGAGGAGCCCATGGGGGTAGTAGAGTGCGAAACCCAAGCTGATAGACTTGGGCACAGGAGCAGGGATGGGCAACAGAATTGGATTCAAAACGGGAGGAGACGGAATGTTTGGAAGCAAATGGGGGAATGTTTGTTAAACGAGGAAGACCTGGAAGGCTATCGGGCTGGTGTGGACGTCACAATTCAACAACAGGGAGAGGAATCGGAAATTGTGCAGCACAAGGGGCCACAATATTGGAGGTCCGGGTAACGGAACCGGACCGGGAATGTATCGATAAAGACCTGTTAGGGCCAGAAGAGATTGGGGATGATAATGTGAATGATTTGACACAGCGGCTGGACACCTGGTGACAGTACCATCGAGGAAGAGGTTGCTCCAGGTCCAACAGAGCCTGGTAAAGGAGGCGAGTCGGTCAGTGAAGCATCTCCAGGACGAGATTAATTTGACCGAGGGGACCCTCACCACAAACAATAATTGGGTACAAGAGGCTCCGAAATTGCATACCCAGTTGGGGGGGGGGGGGGGGGGGGTGTTTTGGCTCCGAGCTGGATTCGGACATGGAAGAGTCGGGACCTAGAGCCTCGGAGAAACTGGTGCCCATAGAGAATTTGGAACAGCTGCAGGAAGGGGCAGAACAACCCGAGGAAGGGGTTGTTACCTGCAACTGTGGTGGTTGGGCAGACTGGGTTAAAATTTTGAAAATAAAATGTAAATTGAAATTGGAATGGGAAATTGATTTGGAGCAAGCATGGAGGGAGTTGGTCCCCAGGCTGCAGAATTTGGACCAGGAGAGGTCATTGGGGTCGGCCTCGTACAAAATTTGCCCCTTTGGAAATTAGGTTATGCCAGCCAGCTGGGGGGTTGTGCTGGCGAGATTTGTACATGGGGTCTGACTATGGGTGTCGTGGTATGGCCTGGGCCCCACGGCGGGGGGGGGGGGGGTGGTCAGGTGGAGTGTGGTGTCCCTGGTCCATCGGGGCGCCGCCCGAGCGAGCGTCTCGGGCCAGCAGGGTCGCCGGACCCTTGTGGGGTATAAGACATCCGGGGGTCTGAGGTGGTTTCTCACAGGTACCTGGGATGATGTATAATAAGGACCACTAGGGAGAGGAGATCTAGATCGCGCTTTGGTAGCTGCACCACGGACGGCCAACATGGGCCTGATATGGTGACTGCCCCGGCATGCGGCCTGGCAGCCTCTCCCTGAGACTCTGGGACAGCCAGCATGTGATGACCTGCCGTGCTGTGCTGGGCTATAGACAGGAATGTGATAGCCCACCGGACAACCTTTGGGGCATCTGTGGAGGGTGATGGTGTGAGAATGATCTTCCACAGATGTTCCGTTGTGATTTGTGGACTCTCGGCTTGGGAAGAGCCATGGGATTGATGAATAGGAATTTGTAACGAGCCGAGCATATGGGGCCATGCTCGGCATGGAGAAGCACCCTTCTTTGGTGAAATTAGTGAATTGTGAAAAAGAATTGACATGGGTAATCTGAGGGTTAGATGTAAATTTAAGGGTGAAATTTTGAGAGACCATGGTGGACACTGCACAGTGGCACCACCAAAGTGTTGGAGTCTGAGATAAAAATCGATAGAGTAGTAGGACACAGCCATCAACTGGCTACGGGGGCAACGACGCCGATACTTGGGATGCAGGGTTGTGGGGATGTAGTTGGGTCGTCTGGAGGTCAACGTGTTGCTATGGGTGTTCGAGGTGTGCGGACCATGTCTTCTGGGATGAGTCTCCTGGTGGAGCATGGCTGTTGACTGGACCTTGGCGTGGGGTCCAGTGTGGGTGGGCACTGGGGGCTGCATGTGAGTAGACTGGGGGATGTGGGATGTGTAGGGGATGTGATGAGGATGTCACGCATTGCGACTACCCCCCAGGTCCGAGGCCTTGGAAATGGTGGGGTTGGCGGCAGGTGCTCATCAGATTGGCCAGCCGGGGCTAGTGGGGCTGTGTTCCTCACAGGGGGTGAAGGATGGATGGTGGGTAGCATCCTTATTGACGCTCATGGGCAATGTTGGCGTTTCAGCTGCTCAACTTGTCCCGATGGCTCTTGCACGGTAGAGTGGCGGGGCTGTCGTAGCCAAATGTAGCAGTGTAGTAAAGAGCACCGGAGGAGGTGAATCCACATACTTGCCAGTGCAGTAGGATAACAGGAAATTTGGTGGAATTTGATTGGTCCCATGGGATAAATTTTGGGATTCAGTAGGGTGGATGGCATTCTTGGACCTGACCAACATGCAAATACCTGCACTTGAGGTAGGTGAATGATGTGTGATGTCCCAGGCTTCAGTACTTGCTCGTTTAAATTGGAACATGAGTAATTCAGAATGGGGAGCAAGTGAGAGTGATGGCATGGCCGGTGAGGGGATCGGAATGTGAGCCACAAAGTGTCTTGTGGCTGGCGTTTGTTGAAGTGAAGACGTGTTTGTGTTTTTCTGTGGTCGTGAGGTTGGACATTGAATTATGAATGAATGATTATTGAAATGTGGTTAAAATGTGAAAATGTAAAATGTAAAAAACAAGGCAGAGCAAGTTACCCCTTTCAGGCATTTTTTTGGGAAAACTCCACCTTGTTGACCAAGCTGGGTCGGAAGATAACAGGCGACCAGGCAATAGTGGTGTAAGTCTGAAGGAAAGTGGATCCATCAACTCATCCCTCTTTGCTCTCAGCAAGGTTGTGGATGCTTTGAATAAGGGCTCCACCTGTGTACCTTAACGGGAAAGGAAGCTCACACGCCTTCTGCAGGATTCTCTTGGTGGATCCGCACATACTGTGATGGTCACAGAGCAGCGCTTCCTCTGATTCGACCGCTGCACTCAATTTTGCCAGCAAATCAAAACAGGTGGTCAATCGTCCACTCACCCTGCAGAGCCAGCAGCCAGTTATGACGCGACGATTGTCCAACAGCAACGATGGCGATCTGGGCAGAGATGCCGTACTAGCAACATATCACGATACAGAAAATACCTCGTTAATCGAGCCTCTCCTGAAACAACAAAAGACATTCCCAGATGGAAGTGTGGAAGCGTTTGGAATACATAGAGCGGGTTGTCAGTCACGGGAACATGCAACCTGTAGAAATTGCACGCAATGCACTGAAGGAACGTAACCAGCAACAGCGTCAGCCATTAAAGTGTGGCTAAAATTCCCCGGTCGTGCAGGCGGGCACCGCTGGTGGCAATTCTATGCCAGTTGGTGTCGTTGCACCTTTTGGCAAACCCCAAGATGAACACCTTAATGCTTTTCTACACACTACAGTATGTGATAACAAAGGCTCCGTGAAGGTGTATGAAGCAGTGGATTCAAATGCCCCTCAGTTTAATGAGAACCGAAAGCAACTCGTCCTGGACATCATGAACCACGGAAATATGCGGCAGTTGAAGGCCTTGCAGAAGGTTGGTGAGAAACGTGCGAAGCTCATCATCAGCTGGCGTAAGAAACAGGGCCCATTCACCGAGATGGAAGATTTGACCAAGGTGGAGGGCCTCACATCAAAAGTGGTCAATTCCTTCTGGAGGCAAACGTGACGTGCAACGCAACATGTGAGTGCTGGTCGGATGTCCATGGAGATTACATCACGAGCTGGACAACAGCGCCGGTGTCTTGATCAACTTTTGTACTGTTCTCTTGTTCATATGCACATTCAAAAGTTGTAATTTTTTTTAACCGAGTAAGACAACATGATACTTCATCATTCTATAATTTGAGAAGTGTCTTTGTTTGACTTGTATGCACTCCTGGAGCTAATGAGTCAAACAGGTGGTTTTACTTGTGGTGAGCACAGGAAGGTTTTTCAATTAGGCTTAAAACCTTTATCTTTTCTACCACCATTAAGACACCCCAAATTACGCGCGTGGGGCCTGGACGATTCTTGTCGAGATACCCCAGCCGATTTGAGTAAAATCCCCCACATAAATCACACATCATTATTTTCCAGTTATTTTTACCTTTGTCTGTGATTGGGTCTGTTGTGGGAGCTCTCCATTTCGGAATTTAGTTTTATTTTATCGTGCATTATTTGATTACCGGTATTTCTTTAATAAAGCCGGTATTTTTGTACAGTACATTTTCCTGTCGTTTGAGTTTATTTATTACAGGTTGAAGACTGCGTTGGGACCCGCGAAGGTAAGCTCTCCGGTTTTTCCCCCGTTTGCTCCCCATGCGTATTAACCCTGCCATTGAACTGAACGCCTCGAAGTGTTAAAGCTCGTTTGGCCCATTTAAGATGTTATTTCGTAGTCCCCTCATTGGCAGAGGCCAAAAATCTCTGTCAAATGTTTGAAAAAATATAATAATCGCAAAATCGTTTTGTTCTCTCAATAAACATCCCGTCTCTTCTTGAAAATCAATAAAATAAAAGCTTTTAGTGCAGGCCCATATGTCATAACAATATTGTTTGTGTTTTTTGTTTGTTAAAATTGATTTAGCAATGGATTCTGCTTCAGAATATTATAGAGATGTAAAAAAAATAGGGTTCCATTTTTTCTTTTACGTCTAATAGGTAGTAATTCGAAGAAATCCAAGATGGCCGCCATAAAATTTGGAAAATACACTTTTGTGCATATCTTTGTATCTAGATATCATATAAACATGAATAATATGTCCTTTTATATGTTTTCAGACCCAAGGAAGCCATTTCTGCCATTGTTTTTACAGAAAAATGCAAGGAAAATCAAATAGTGGACATATACCAGCCAAAGTGGGGTCGGCCGGCATGAAATCGGTTAATTAAGTTTCCACCATCTAGTTAAGGTCTGGTTTTGACTGTGTTGACGAAATGTGAATCTGAATAGTAGTATCTATCTTTGCAGGACCGACGACAGTTCAAGAGTGTCTAGAAAATTACACCTACCTTCAAGATGAGTGACTCACCACCCAGGAAGATTGAGAAGTCAGTAGATTTCGGACTTTGTTTTGTATGCCAAATGGCCATAGGGCAAACAGACTATACAACCTTTGTAACGAAACCAAAACTCTCCTCTGTCGAGAAACTGATGGCAGGTGCTGAGGAACAGTACACGTATGGTGAAACAAAGTTTGCATCATTGAATAGACGTTTGCAATATTCCTCTGCTGAAGAATTGCTCGCAAAAGGTCTCCGCTACCATAAAGCTTGTTACAAAGATGTTACCAATAAGATGCACATTGATCGAGCAAAGGCTAGGTTTGAGAAAGGAACAACATCAGGCAGTGCCGCAGAAATCCGACTGAAAAAGAGAGGACGACCAAGTTCTAGTGATCTAGGGGAAAGCACGTCAACATCCAGAAGGTGTTCCCGAGAACAGACATTTGACGCGCTCAGATGTGTCATATGCCAGGAAGACAGAGGAAGTGAACTACACAATGTGTCAACAAAGAACATGGGACTCCAGATCAGAAACATTGGCCAAGAAACAAGTAATGACAATCTGAAAGTGAGACTGAACAGTGTCATAAGTTCGCCTGACCCATTGCAAGCAATGGCTGAGGACATGAAATATCATTTACCATGTGTAGTTAAGGCCAAACGTGCTATAGTTAAGACGGAAAAACAAACAGAAACAACCAATGTTAACTTTGGTCAGGTGTTATCAGACCTTGAACTCATTGAAATTGTTGAAACTGCGTTGAATGATACTACTGAAAATGCTGTGCTGAATATGAATGAAATTCATGTAACCTATGTCAATTTACTTAAGGAGCACGACTTTCCGGTCTCAGACAACCATAGTTATAAGCCATACCTGAAACAATTGATCCTAGACAACATTGCCGATGTTCATTTCAGCCGGCCCTCAAACAAAACAAAGCCAGAGCAGATTCTTTCCACAAAGCTCAAAGACCACATGATATCAAGCACAATTACAGCAGACAGCATCAAAGACGATTTTAAAGTACTTTTGCGAGCTGCGAAAATATTGAGGAAAGACATCGCATCTTCCCCAGCATGGAAATTTAATGGAACCTTTGCTGATTACAAGCCACCCCCGATGCTCAACATCTTCTGCAAGCATGCAGTCATGGGAACAAGGAAAGTAGGAAATAGCAACAGGGAGGACTCCATTGGTGTGAGTGCATCATTGTTGGCGCAGCACTTTGTCGGTGCTTATAAATCTGACCGACAGGTATCGTACGAACCAAGAAGCGAGGATGGATCATTCAAACAACGATTTGAAACTCCATTGAGTGTGGGCTTAGCTCTCGACATACACAAAAACACACGATCCAAGGCGCTTGTAGAGAAACTTGCACATCTGGACCTCGCCATCTCCTACAAAAAGGTCATGGAGATTGAGACCAGCATTGCCAACTCCGTACTGAAGCAAATGGAGTCCACCGGAGGCATCTGTCTACCACCATGGTTGGTTCAGGACACGTTCGTCTGGTTTGCCATGGACAACATCGATTTTCTAGAGTCAACTCCTTGCGGGATGAATACCCTTCATGGTACAGCAATTGCGATCTACCAGCCTGTATCACCGGAGAAATCACCCATGATACCACCAATTGAACTTGACCGGTCATCAAAAGCTCAAACGATACATGATGCAGTTGGCTGTAAAACGTTGACCTGCAAGAAGCCAGCACCCGAGAAGAGAAAGAGCGACTGCAAGCTGCTCACATCAAAACCCGAGACAGACAAGAACAAGAAAACCGATATGACCTGGATGATTGGATGCCTGAACTTCGAGGAAGAAGGAGAAGTTGACGTCAAACTCACAGCTCCGGGGACGTGGGGAGCCTTCAATTCCTTGCTATCTTCGTCCAGTGAGAAGACCAATGTTGCTCTCGTTCCTCCGTTGATAAGGTCGCCTCCTACAGACTATGATACACTGTACACGGGTCTGATGAGAGCTCACAACATCACAACTCGTGTTATGGGGAGTGAGGCAATCACAGTCATGACTCTCGATTTGCAGCTATACGACCTGGCGATGAAGCTGTGGGTGGAACGCGAGGACATCAGGAAGCAATTCCTCTTCCGACCTGGTGAGCTACATGTTGTGTTTTGGGCCTTAGCTGCATTAGGAAAATACGTGGAAGGGAGTGGAATTGATCAGGCATGGGTCGAGGCTGGACTTTTCTCGCCAACCACAGTGAGCCAAATACTAAATGGGAGGCACTTGTATCGAGCTCTGGAGGCACACATGGTAACACTGATCGCTTTGTACAACCTGTACTTCCAGAGATTCCTGGCAATGGAACCTGAAGAAAGGGCCTATCTGAACGAGTCATCTGTTCGTCTGGGAGAGGCATATCAGAGAGACATCAGCGGGAGCATGGAGCCAGAGAAGAATCTATGCGACATTCTCAAAAAAACATTGGCCATGATGGAGTCCAGAGATATGACCAAAAAACTGGAACAATTTGAGGTCAGCACAAACAAGATACAGCGCTTCATCCTGAACTACATGAAACAGTTTGAGACTATCCTTCTGTTCATTAGAAGTGGGGGATGTGGGATCAAGACAACGTGATCTGCTGCTGCATATGGAGAGCATCGAGTCTCTCACGAAGTACTTCTTCGCTCACGATCATCTAAACTATGCTCGGTTGCTCCCTCTCTACATTTCAACAATGCAGGAGACTGAAAAGCAGCACCCAGAACTGTGGAGGGAATTCATGAAAGGGAACTTCTGTGTGACAAAAGGATTGGCAGGCTTCACATCAATAGCCCCAGACCATGGCATTGAGCAAGAAAACCGTACACTGAAGGTGATTGGAGGAATCGTAGGGATAACTCAAAATGAGAAGGCGCTTGACAAGTTCTTCCTCATTGCACCTGAGCTGTCAAAGTCACTGCACGAGTTTGCAGAGGGATATGGTCTTGGTGAAAACCAGAGCAGAAAACAACACCACGAAATCACGGGGGGAAAGCTTTCCCGGGTGATGAGCCATGCCTCCAAGCTTTCTAGGGTGTTCCGTGAACATGGCGATCCATTTATGGAAGAGGAAGTAGACGAGGTCTACAACCTGCTCACCAAAGAAGTCATGAATGAAAAAGTGTCCAGCGACATCTTAGAGCGCGACGAGATCGGACAACAGATGTTCCAGCAATTTGCCACAGATCGTTTAGCTGAGGGAAAACTTTCTGTGTGGGACAAAATGACGAAAAGAAAACTTCGAACATTCAAGAGTTCGAATGCCACAACAGAAGGGAGATCGGGCGACAAGCTGATCAAAGTCAAAGAAGAGCGAGGATTGTTGCAGAGGTTCATCGTTATCTCACGGAGCCGACCAGAGCTCGACCTGAAAGAATGTATTGGCACCTATGAATTTGGCATCGTTCCACGTTCTTTATTTGCATCTGATGGATCCCTCTTGTTGGCATACGACAAGGCAAAAATCCTTCGTCAACTTGAGCATCTGGCTGAGCCTGAAGAGCAGGATGTACATGATCCACCAGGAGAACCTATTTCGACAGAAATCAATGAGCATCAAGACGCGGGAATTGCCGCTTTGAATGATGCAGCAGCACACGCTGGGGAAGAAACTAATGACCCATCAACTGACTATGAAATCTCAAGCCAAAATTTGCAGGAACCCTCTCAGATCAGCCAAAACCCAGACACAACCACAAGATCAGGAGTGATCAATGAAAACGAGACTACTTCTCGCCATAGAGTGATAATCATTGATGGCATGGCTCTTGTTAACGGGATCTCCAAAACAGAACAAATGATTACATGCAGTGACTTTGCTCAATCGTTCATTGAACGCCTCGAAAATATTGCCGTGCATTATGATGACGTGAGGTTGGTATTCGACCGATACATCGATAACTCACTGAAAGACAAAATGCGCCTAAAGAGGACAAAGGGGAAATCAACATACTATCACGTCAGGGATAGTACATTGATCCAGAAGATTTCACTCAAAGATTTCCTTTCCAATGTGAAGACCAAGGCAGAGCTTACAGAGTACTTGGCTGTGAAGTGTCTATCTTACAGCAAGGCTCATCCAAACAAGTTGAAGAAGTTCATGGTGACATCAGGAACTAAGACCACGGGCAACACTGAAGTTCCAGACAGTCTACTCACGCACAGCCAAGAAGAGGCCGATACACTCTTAATTCTGCATGCTCTCACAGTCGACAAAGATGCAGAAGTTATCATTGATTCGCCAGATACCGATATCTTCCTCCTACTGATTCAGAGATTTCACGATCTACCACCTGCTACGAGGTTTCTCACTGGGAAGGGAAAGTTGAGGAGGAGCATTGCAGTCCAACCTATTCATGGCATGCTAGGAGAGAAACGTGCGTCTGCAATACTTGGATTCCACGCATTCACGGGAAGTGACATGTCTGGAAGGTTCGCTGGCAGGAGCAAGGACTGGTGCTTTAAGGTCTTCATGACATGTGACAACAAGATATGGGAGGCTCTGGAGTCTTTGGGACAAACTGATCCGTCACCAGAAGTGTGTTCCCAGCTGGAACGCTTCGTCTGTCTGCTGTACAAGTCTAAAGTTCACACGAAAGTAAACGAGCTTCGCTGGTTCTTATTCTCCAACCGTGCTGCTGAGGGAGAGAGTCTTCCACCTACCACTGGTTCGCTAAAGTTACACGTTCAGCGAGCACATTATATCGCAATGATATGGAGAAAGGCAGCAGAAAGCCATCCGTCCCTTCCATCACCTGTCGAGTATGGTTGGCAGTTACTTTCGGATGATGGGGTTTATGCCCCAAGTCGATGCCTGAATCCTCCAGCCCCAGAAGCAATAATGAATCTCGTGAACTGTGGGTGCAAGAAAGGGTGTATGGGAAGATGTAGCTGTCGCAATAACAATATTCCTTGTACTGAAGTTTGTGGGTGTGTGGGTTACAGTTGTAACAACAAAGCAAACATCAATGAACCGCGTGTGATAGATATGGATGAGGATGAATGAGGCATTCGTTTATGTGATCGTTTATGTTCATTCATCGTTTATGTTTAGGTGTGTGTGTATGTGTGTGCGTGTGTGTGTGTGTGTGTGTGTGTGTGTGTGTGTGTATTCAAAATAAATGTTATCAGTGAAGATTGTTTATTGAATCGATTCTAATTGGGAAATTATACGATCCGATTTCACGACGGCCGTCTCCATTTTGGCTGGTATATTGCCCACTATTTTAATTTCCTTGCATTTTTCTGTAAAAACAATGGCAGATATGGCTTCCTTGGGTCTGAAAACATATAAAAGGACATATTATTCATGTTTATATGATATCTAGATACAAAGATATGCACAAAAGTGTATTTTCCAAATTTTATGGCGGCCATCTTGGATTTCTTCGAATTACTACCTATTAGACGTAAAAGAAAAAATGGAACCCTATTTTTTTTACATCTCTATAATATTCTGAAGCAGAATCCATTGCTAAATCAATTTTAACAAACAAAAAACACGAAATTACTAATCGCTCTAGACTATTTATTTGGTCTCGGAATATCTGTTAAAATCGGCTATAAATAACCCTGCATTGACGAAATGAACCAATCACAAAGCTGTTTTAGCATCCTCGTTCGCAACTGAAGAATACTTAACAACATGGCGGACGACGCCACTTCCGCGAAAGCCGTGGTAGCTGATAAAAACAGATGTTTCATTCACTTTTCTTCAGTAAATGAAGCCGTTCTGAAACCATTTACCGATACAACTTGGTCCAGAGCATTGGAATGTGCTCAGGTTTGGAAGAGTTCTGACGGAGAAAAGGCCAAAATCGCCACCGATTTCATAAGTTCCATCGACGGTAGCTCGGACTGTGTGCAATTAGATCTACCCATTACCAGTACGACAGCTACGACTACGAGTACGAGTGATCCGAAGCCTCATAATGCTCGATTCCATCGGCGATGCTATCAGAAATTCACCGATAAATCTAAGATAGAACATGCCCAAAGAAAGAGAAGAAAGCCTACAAATGACTGTCCTACAGAACTAATCAAAGGTGAGCTTCGTGGGTATTATATTTACTAATTTAGATGCGATCTAGTGATGATGAAAGCCTAGAAAATTTGGCTTAGAAAGGCAACATTGACAACTTCAATCACAGATTTTGAAGTGAAAAAGTGACATTTTACATTTTCCATTTATTTGCCATGGGTGCGGTCAGCTCTGTTTACCAATGTAAATATTGTTTCCCGAACAAAGAGTGATGATCTAACATTTCGTAACGAGCATGACGGAGGCAGTCGCTGCAGTAGACCACTCCACCACCATTTGTCATATTCAAGCTAACCATGTTTTTATGAAATATAATCGATATTCATAGAAACGTATTTAAAAGGATATGAAAAGATTCAAAATCCACCCTGTGGCATAAATTACCATCATATTGATATGGATCCAGCTTCGTCTCTGTGCTAGCGCACGGATACGACTTTGTGTTTATAGAAGTAAGCTAAGCGTTCAATTGTGCATGTTCTGTCCGAGAATGAATTATAACAACAATACTTTTTTATACTTACTCGGTAGGCTTAGTCGGTATGCATTTTCCTAAAATTGTGCAATGGCTGAGGTCTTCCAATTTTGTTCATTGAATATGTTGTTATTCTTGCAGTTTCTGTCCAGTGTGTGTTATTTTTTTTTCTGATGGCCTTTCCAATCAATAATTGTGATGATTCAATTTCTGCAATTTTTATTATCTTGAAATGAGCTTGATCGGCGGAGATTTTGCGCCTTAAAAATATTAGTTTCAGGTCTCCGCCTGCCTGACTTTTAGGCCCCGGACTGTGAGGCCTATTTTGAAATTGTGACATTTTGTTTTCAAGTTTCTCCCAAGCTTTAAAAGAATGAAAAATTGACACCGCAGTGCTCTGGCCAATTTATTTGTTTGTTTTTTTCCAATGAGCTTGATTAATAAAGTGGAACTGTGGCCAAATTTGGTCATTCTACATGTACTATTTATAATGCAATTTGAATACAATGAGACGAAGTTATTAATTGTTGCTTTACCTCACTATCATTTCAGGATCATCTGATGAGCCTGAACCAAAGAAGCAGCGCCATGGGCTACGGTCAAGCAGTGAAGCTAAAACAGATCAAAGACACAGATCCTCTCATGTGCTACCTCCAATATGCATCATATGCGAGGGGAAAAGGTACGTTTCAAACAAATTTAAAGGCACAAGGGTAGCGGAGCCCCTCACTTCATGTGAACTTCCGTTTCCGGTCTTGCTGGCGAGGGTTCGTTTTTTCGCAGCTCCACACGCTCTCCATCGAAATCGAAGTTAAGTAATTGTTCCCATTTTGTATTTTCGTTAAAACTGTATTTATTTTATGGTGTATGTACGTATATTGTCCCGACAAAGATTTTCGGTGCAAATCTTTCATACCTGTATTGAAAATCGTGTTAATTCGTGTCGTCTTGAGGCCTTGTACAGTGTACACTGTACAACCTTGAGGCTTTGTTTTTCTCTCAGCACTTGTCGTTTGTGATCCAATAACTTTCGTTCTGTGTTTTCCCAGTCTTTCCACCCCAAAGCCTACTTCCTTATGTAAATCTCAACTAAAAAAAACAACAAAAAAAGACATTACCTTCTCTGTGCTCATTCGTTTATTCATTCTTATTCGTTCGTTCGTTCTTCGACCACGTGTTTCTCCCCCATTTCCCCAGATAGATTGTCAAATTTCAACTCGTTATTTTATCGTCCATGCGATATTGTTTGATTATAGTTAGTTTTGGTTTGAATTTCCTGTAACTCGTAATTAATTAATCGTGTTCTGCTCCTCGTGTGTGGCCTTGTAGTTGTACCCCCGTCGGTGTTTTGTTAACTTAAGCGTGTTTTGCTTGGCTCTTGGTTTTTTCCCTTCTACCCCGAACATAATACTCTGTCTAACGTTCTAAATCCCCACCCCCCCCCCCCCCCCACCCCCCAAAAAAAACAAAAAAACAAAAACATTTATTTTCTTTTCTCCACGTGTACTGTTGTCTCATCCTGTATTTTCTGTCCAGGTGTGCTGTTCGCCCCGCCCCCATTATCTCCTTGCCATCCACCGTTTGCCCTTCACGTGACTCGTGGTGGTCCCTCTCGGCTCTCCCCCCCGTTGGTATTTTTGTGCATATAAGATTGTTCACGTTTCTGTTTAAGTATTATTTAAATATGTTTAACCTTTCCCCTTCTGTGTTTTATTCAGTGGTATATTACAACACGCTGTTTTTCTTCCTATTTAAAAGGCTTTTCTCAATTTCCTCTCCAACTCATTCCTCTTCAAAAAAAAGAAATTCAATATCTTATACGTCTCCCTCACTACATGGTCTAAATTCACATTCATTCCATCCCTCCTCCATCGTTCTGAATCGGATTGCTAACTTGAAAATCACAACAAACCCAATTTGTTATCAATGTTCGTCTTTCATTAATCATCCACTTTCTAAACTCCCCTCTTGCCCCTCCCATCCAAATCCCCCCCCTTGCACCTACACTCCTAAACTCCCCCCTTACCCCTCCACTCTTAAACTCCCCCCTTGCCCCTCCACTCCTGAACTCCCCCCTTGCCCTTCCCCTCCTAAACTCCCACCTTGCCCCTCCCCTCCAAATCCCCCCCCTTGCCCCTACACTCCTGATCTCCCCCCTAGCCCTTCCCCTCCTAAACTCCCCCTTTCCCCCTCCCCTCCATATCCCCCCCCTTGCCCCTACACTCCTAAACTCCACCCTTGCCCCTCCACTTCTAAACTTCCCCCTTGCCCCTTCCCTCCAAAACTCCCCCCTTGCCCCTCCCCTCCTAAACTCCCCCCTCACTCCTCCCCTTCAAAACTCCCCCCCAATCCCTCCCATTCAATTCTCCCCCCATACCATTCCTCTCCAATTCTCCCTCCTACCCCCTCCTCCTCCAAGCTGCCTCCTCCCCACTTCGTCTCCCTTCTATCTCATACCTCCACCCCCCCAAACCTTCTACTTTCCTCTGCCCCCCCTCAAACAACCCCTCACTGTGCCTCATCCCTTCACCATCAAACCTTTCATCCTCCTCTTCCTTCCCTTTCTTGGAACTCTTCTGCAACATCTGACACACTATCAACTGCTCTCCCTACCTCCCCCTCTCATCCTTCATCTTACCCTACTCCTCCCCTCCCCTGTCCTGTACCCGATGCTCCCCCTCTCTCTTCATTGACGGTATGGACCTCAAACATCCGGGGCCTTCGCTCAAACCTGACTGATCTCTCCATACAGGTTGCTTCTGACAATCCAGACTTGATCTGCTTAACAGAGACTTTCCTCCTTCAAGATGTCTCTGATTCCTTAATATCTCTTCCTGGTTACTCCCTCCTCCGGTATGATAGACCTGAGCCTCGGCCTGGTGGTGGGGTGGCTATCTTTGTCAAAAACTCTCTTCCTCACTCTCCTTGCACTGCCCTCTTTCCTCCTCACCCGCAGGAGTACCTCTGGTTACGGCTTCCTCTCCGCTCCCACCTTTTGTTCATATGTGTTCTGTACCGTCCCCCAAACAGTGATGACTCCATCTACATTTCACTGTCTGACAACATGGACCAACTTCTATCCACTCATCCCAACTCTCTCTTCCTCATATGTGGTGACTTCAACTGTCATCATGCCACCTGGTTGGGTGTGGGTTCCTCTCTCACCAGTCATGGCACCTCAGCAAAGGACTTCTGTGACTCACTGGGATTGACACAATCTGTCAATTTCCCGACCCGGATCTCAGCCAATGGAGTATCTTCTCTTCTAGACTTGGTTATGACAAACTTCCCTGCTAATGTCTGCTGCTCTTCTTCTGCTCCAATCGGTTCTTCTGATCATGTGCTTGTCAAAGTGGACATCTCTCTGGCCATTCTCAGAGAGCCTCCTCAGCGTCGACGAGTCTGGCATTTCACTCAGGCCGACTGGGACGGTCTTCAAGCAGCCATCAATCGTCTGGATTGGTCTCCCATCTCCACTGCCTCTGACATCAATTCTTCCTGGGAATTCTTCCAAAGCAAACTGATCTCTCTCATGCACAGATTTATCACATCTCGCCTTCAGTTGTCTTACCCTTCCTCCCGTCCATGGTACACTGAATCTTGTGGGGAGGCAGTTGCCCTGAAACAACTTGCCTTTGCCTCTTGGAAGGCTAATCCAACTGAAGGCAATCTCAGTTCCTTCCACCAAGCTCGGAACAAGTGTGTGTCTACCCTCAGGAGTGCCAGGAAGCACTATCTCTCCTCACTCAAGAATGAACTCTCAAACCTGTCTCCTTCCTCCAAATCCTGGTGGCGTCTGGTCAAATCCGTTTCTGGTGTTTGTTCCCCCTCCATCCCCTCCCTTACCTCAAATGGCCACACAGTTGACATCGCACGTGACAAAGCCGAATGCCTCAACTCTGTGTTCGCCTCAAAATCCTTAGTCCCAAACCCATCTCTCTCTGTTCCCACCTTTCCCAGTCGAACCCAACTGCTCCTGGACTCTGTGTCCTTCTCTCCTGACAAGGTGGAGGAGTTTTTGTCAAACCTCGACTCTGATTCTGCAACTGGACCAGACGGCATCAGCCCACGGGTCCTAAAATCCTGCTCTGCCGCTCTATCTCACCCTCTCTCTGTTCTTTTCACCCTATCTTTTGCTCAAGGTCATCTGCCAGCATCCTGGAAATCAGCTAACATTACCGCTTTACACAAAAAAGGTGCAAAAACAGATCCTTGCAACTACAGACCAATCAGCCTGCTCCCAATTATCAGCAAAGTCATGGAATCCATCATTGCTTCGGATATGAAATCTTTCCTCTTCTCCAATGGCTTGATCTCTGATCATCAATTTGGTTTCAGACCAGGTCACTCTACTCTGGACATGCTGCTTCTGCTGTCTCAACAATGGATGGAGGTCCTCAATGCCAAACAGGAAATCAGAGCTGTCTCCCTTGACATATCACGGGCCTTTGATACGGTCTGGCACCCAGCTCTGCTCACCAAACTCTCCTCCTATGGTATCCATGGAAATCTCCATGCATGGCTTGCGGACTTCCTCTCTGGTCGTAGTCAACGTGTGGCCCTGAATGGATTTCTCTCATCTCCCCTTCCTGTTCAGGCTGGAGTTCCCCAAGGAAGTGTGCTGGGCCCTGTGCTTTTTCTGGTCTTTATCAATGATCTCTCCGACTCTCTGGAAAATCCTCTCTATCTCTTTGCTGATGACTCCACTCTCTGCCGCTCCATTCCTCTTCCCTCAGATCGGCAGTCTGCAGCCTCCTCACTCTCTGAAGACCTGGACAAAATCACAGACTGGTCAAACAAGTGGAACATGTCTTTCAATCCTGACAAATCTCACTCTCTTACTATGTCTCTCCGAAAAGATCGACTGGTCAACCCTCCCATCTACTTTCTCAACAATCCTCTCCAAGAAGTTCTGTCGCTCAAGCTTTTGGGTCTCACTATCTGCCATGATGTTTCTTGGGAAAACCACATTTCCAAGCTGGCCTCCAAAGCCAGTCGCCGACTGGGCATCCTCCGTCGTGCGAAGTCCTTCCTCGGCACACCTGAGCTCCTCACCACATACAAGGCTTTCATCCGCAGCTCAATGGAATACTGTTCTCCCCTATGGGCTGGTGCTCCTGCCTCACACCTGGCTCGGCTTCACGCTGTTGAATCCAAAGCTTTCAAAATCATTGGAATCTCCCGCGATGAAGCTATCTCTGAGGGCCTTTCACTCACTCACCGCAGGCAGGTAGGTGGTCTTTCTGTCTTCTACCGACTCTTTTCCGGCCTTGCTCCCCCTGCTCTCTCTGTGCTCTGTCCCCCAAATATTCCTACAGGTCGCACAAGATCTGCCAGCAACCCTCTGATGGTTAAACTGCCGAAATCTCGGCTCTCTGCTCACCTTCACTCTTTCATTCCTCTTTTCTCCCGCCTCTGGAACAAACTCCCACACTCCCTTCAATCCCTCTCCTCCCTCTAGGTCTTTAAAACAGCTGTTCACCACCATCTCTTATCTTCCCCCATCCAAAACCTTGATCTTTTCTACCCCCACTAATTCACCCCAGATCCACCTTGTTTGAAATTCCAACTTCTTTCCTGGAAATCCTGGCAGTGTCCATATGTTTATACCTCTCCCACCCCCCCTCCCTTTCACATGCCTCCCCCCCAAAGCCCTCTCCCTCCCACAGATCTCTCGATGTCTCCATGTCTCTCGGTCCCTGCTCTCAAATGTTGTGTTTGTGTCCTTCCCCCTCTCTCCCCATCTTGTCTACCGCTCCCGATGTTATTTGTTTTATGTGTCTGTTTGTCTTTCTGTGTGATTAATGTTCGCTCTTTCACGAGCCTCGATCTTGTATACAAAAAAACAAACAAAAAAAAAAACAACAACTTATAGACCAGGGAACTTAGTGATATACCCACCACTAATTGCAATAGAAACCATTCAAGTGTTTTTCAACTCCAAATATACTCTAGAATAACATACTAAAAGTCTCGGGAAATCGAAGTACAGGCTCATGCTTATTTTTCAAGTTGGCCGCCAAAATTCCCACCAAAACTAAAAAAAAATTAAATTGGCCGTATACGCAAGTAAAAATGCTAAAAATGTATATGAAACACCTAGACATATGTTGTTGGTGACAAGAAATCCATTTCTGACATTTTTAAACTGGTCACATATTTCAAATTCAAAATGGCTGCCAAAATTCCCTCCAAAACACAAATTTCCTCATATGTCACCATGTCACCTCATATGTGGTGATTTCAATTGTCACCATGCCAGTTGGCTGGGTGTGGGTACCTCTCTCACCAGCCATGGCTCTTCAGCAAAGCCCCTCAAGATTGTAAATGTAAAAAGAGTCCCTCGCGGTCCCCCTGTACTGTCTTTGTCTTTCCCTCGTGGTCCCCATGTGCTGTCTTTGTCTTTCCCTCGCGGTCCCCATGTGCTGTCTTTGTCTTTCCCTCATGGTCCCCATGTGCTGTCTTTGTCTTTCCCTCACGGTCCCCATGTGCTGTCTTTGTCTTTCCCTCACGGTCCCCATGTGCTGTCTTTGTCTTTCCCTCGTGACCCCATGTGCTGTCTTTGTCTTTCCCTCGCGGTCCCCCTGTGCTGTCTTTGTCTTTCCCTTGCGGTCCCCATGTGCTGTCTTTGTCTTTCCCTCACGGTCCCCATGTGCTGTCTTTGTCTTTCCCTCGTGGTCCCCCTGTACTGTCTTTCCCTCGCGGTCCTCATGTGCTGTCTTTGTCTTTCCCTCGCGGTCCCCATGTGCTGTCTTTGTCTTTCCCTCGCGGTCCCCATGTGCTGTCTTTGTCTTTCCCTCGCGGTCCCCATGTGCTGTCTTTGTCTTTCCCTCGCGGTCCCCATGTGCTGTCTTTGTCTTCCCCTCGCGGTCCCCATGTGCTATCTTTGTCTTTCCCTCGCGGTCCCCATGTGCTGTCTTTGTCTTTCCCTCGCGGTCCCCATGTGCTGTCTTTGTCTTTCCCTCGTGGTCCCTCTGTACTGTCTTTGTCTTTCCCTCGTGGTCCCCATGTGCTGTCTTTGTCTTTCCCTCGTGGTCCCCATGTGCTGTCTTTGTCTTTCCCTCGTGGTCCCCATGTGCTGTGTTTGTCTTTCCCTCATGGTCCCCCTGTGCTGTCTTTGTCTTTCCCTCGCGGTCCCCATGTGCTGTCTTTGTCTTTCCCTCGCGGTCCCCATGTGCTGTCTTTGTCTTTCCCTCGCGGTCCCCATGTGCTGTCTTTGTCTTTCCCTCGCGGTCCCCATGTGCTGTCTTTGTCTTTCCCTCATGGTCCCCCTGTGCTGTCTTTGTCTTTCCCTCGCAGTCCCCATGTGCTGTCTTTGTCTTTCCCTCGCGGTCCCCATGTGCTGTCTTTGTCTTTCCCTCGCGGTCCCCATGTGCTGTCTTTGTCTTTCCCTCGTGGTCCCCCTGTGCTGTCTTTGTCTTTCCCTCATGGTCCCCATGTGCTGTCTTTGTCTTTCCCTCGCGGTCCCCATGTGCTGTTTTTGTCTTTCCCTCACGGTCCCCATGTGCTGTCTTTGTCTTTCCCTCGTGGTCCCCCTGTGCTGTTTTTGTCTTTCCCTCGCGGTCCCCATGTGCTGTTTTTGTCTTTCCCTCACGGTCCCCATGTGTGGTCCCCATGTGCTGTCTTTGTCTTTCCCTCGCGGTCCCCATGTGCTGTTTTTGTCTTTCCCTCGTGGTCCCCCTGTGCTGTCTTTGTCTTTCCCTCGTGGTCCCCATGTGCTGTCTTTGGCTTTCCCTCGTGGTCCCCATGTGCTGTCTTTGTCTTTCCCTCGCGGTCCCCATGTGCTGTTTTTGTCTTTCCCTCGCAGTCCCCATGTGCTGTCTTTGTCTTTCCCTCGTGGTCCCCCTGTGCTGTCTTTGTCTTTCCCTCGCGGTCCCCATGTGCTGTCTTTGTCTTTCCCTCGCGGTCCCCATGTGCTGTCTTTGTCTTTCCCTCGCGGTCCCCATGTGCTGTCTTTGTCTTTCCCTCGTGGTCCCCCTGTGCTGTCTTTGTCTTTCCCTTGTGGTCCCCATGTGCTGTCTTTGTCTTTCCCTCGTGGTCCCCATGTGCTGTCTTTGTCTTTCCCTCGTGGTCCCCCTGTGCTGTCTTTGTCTTTCCCTCGTGGTCCCCATGTGCTGTCTTTGTCTTTCCCTCGTGGTCCCCATGTGCTGTCTTTGTCTTTCCCTCGTGGTCCCCATGTGCTGTCTTTGTCTTTCCCTCGCGGTCCCCATGTGCTGTTTTTGTCTTTCCCTCGTGGTCCCCATGTGCTGTCTTTGTCTTTCCCTCGCGGTCCCCATGTGCTGTTTTTGTCTTTCCCTCGCGGTCCCCATGTGCTGTTTTTGTCTTTCCCTCGCGGTCCCCATGTGCGGTCTTTGTCTTTCCCTCGTGGTTCCCCTGTGCTGTCTTTGTCTTTCCCTCGCGGTCCCCATGTGCTGTCTTTGTCTTTCCCTCACGGTCCCCATGTGCTGTCTTTGTCTTTCCCTCGTGGTCCCCCTGCACTGTCTTTCCCTCGTGGCTCCCCTGTGCTGTCTTTGTCTTTCCCTCGCGGTTGTCAGCTCTTTCACGAGCCTCGATTCAGTATAGAAGAAAAAAGAAAAAGAAAAAAAGGACTTCTGCAACTCACTGGGACTGACATAATCTGTCAATTTCCCGACCCGGATCTCAGTCAACGGAGCATCTTCTCTTCTTGACTTGGTTATGACTAACTTCCCTGAAAATGTCTGCTGCTCTTCTGCTCCAATCGGCTCATCTGATCATGTGCTTGTCAAAGTGGACATCTCTCTAACCATTCTCAGAGAGCCTCCTCAGCGTCGACGAGTCTGGCATTTCACTCAGGCCAACTGGCACGGTCTTCAAGCAGCCATCAATCATCTGGACTGGTCTCCCATCTCTACCGCCTCTGACATCAACTCATCCTGGGAATTCTTTCAAAGTAAATTGCTCTCTCTCATGCACAGATTTATCCCATCTCGTCTTCAGTTGTCATACCCTTCCTCCCGTCCATGGTACACGGAATCTTGTGGTGAGGCTGTTGCCCTGAAACAACCTGCTTTCGTCTCCTGGAAAGCAAATCCAACGGAAGGAAATCTCATTTCCTTTCACAAAGCCCGAAACAAGTGTGTGTCCACCCTCAGGAGAGCCAGGAAACAATATCTCACCGTTCTCAAGACCGAACTCTCTTATCTGTCTCCCTCTTCCAAATCCTGGTGGCGTCTGGTCAAATCTGTTTCTGGTGTTTGTTCCCCCTCCATCCCCTCCCTCACCTCAAACGGCTTAACGGCTGACTCCGCGCGTGAAAAAGCTGAATGCCTCAACTCTGTATTTGCCTCTAAATCTTGTGTCCCAAACCCATCCCTCTCTGTACCCACTGTACCCAGTCGTACCCAGCTGCTCCTGGACTCTGTGTCCTTTCCTCCTGACAAGGTGGAAAAGTTTCTGTCAACCCTCAACTCTGATTCTGCAACTGGTCCTGACGGCATCAGCCCACGGGTCCTAAAATCATGTTCTTCCGCTCTTTCACTCCCTCTTTCTGTTCTCTTCACCCTCTCTTTTGCTCAAGGTCATCTGCCATCTGCTTGGAAATCAGCCAACATCACCGCTTTGCACAAAAAAGGTGCAAAAACAGATCCTAGCAACTACAGACCAATCAGCCTTCTCCCAATTATCAGCAAAGTCATGGATTTCCATCATTGCTTCAGATATGAAATCTTTCCTCTTCTCCAATGGCTTGATCTCTGATCATCAATTTGGTTTCAGACCTGGTCACTCTACTCTGGACATGCTGCTTCTGCTTTCTCAACAATGGATGGAGGTCCTCAACGCCAAACAGGAAATTAGAGCCGTCTCCCTTGACATTTCACGTGCCTTCGATACGGTCTGGCACCCTGCTCTGCTCACCAAACTGTCCTCCTTTGGTATCCATGGAAATCTCCATGCATGGCTGGCGGACTTCCTCTCTGGTCGTAGTCAACGTGTGGCCCTGAATGGGTTTCTCTCATCTCCTCTTCCTGTTCAGCCTGGAGTTCCCCAAGGTAGTGTTCTGGGCCCTGTGCTTTTTCTGGTCTTCATCAATAATCTCTCTGACTCTCTTGAAAATCCTCTCTATCTCTTTGCTGACGACTCTACTCTCTGTCGGTCCATTCCTCATCCCTCAGATCGGCAGTCTGCAGCCTCCTCACTCTCTGCAGACCTGGACAAAATCACAGACTGGGCAAACAAATGGAACATGTCTTTCAATCCTGATAAATCTCACACTCTTACGATGTCTCTCCGAAAAGACCGACTGGACAACCCTCCCATCCACTTTCTGAATAATCCTCTCCAAGAAGTTCTGTCACTCAAGCTTTTGGGTCTCACTATTCGCCATGATCTTTCCTGGGAAAACCACATTTCAAATCTGGCCTCCAAAGCCAGTCGCCGACTGGGCATCCTCCGTCGTGTGAAGTCCTTCCTTGGCACACCTGAGCTCCTCACCACATACAAGGCTTTCATCCGCAGCTCTATGGAATACTGCTCTCCCTTCTGGTCTGGTGCTCCTGCCTCACACCTAGCTCGTCTTCACGCTGTTGCAACCAAAGCGTTCAGAATCATTGGAATTGAAATCATTGAAATCAAAATCATTGAAATCATCACGATGAAGCTAACTCCAAGGGCCTTTCACTCACTCACCGCAGGCAGGTTGGTGGTCTTTCCGTCTTCTACCGACTCCTCTCTGACCTTGCCCCCCCCCAGCTCTCTCTGGGCTCTGTCCCCCAAATATTCCTACAGGTCGCACAAGATCTGCCTGCAACCCTCTTATGGTTAAACTGCCAAAATCAAGACTTTCTGCTCACCTTCACTCCTTCATTCCTCGTTTCTCCCGCCTCTGGAACAAACTCCCTCACTCTCTTCAATCCCACTCCACCCTCCAGGTCTTTAAAACAGCTGTTCACCACCATCTCTTATCCTCCCCCATCCAAAACCTTGATCTTTTCTACCCCCGCTAATTTCGGTCCCCTTGTTTTATACCTCTCCCCCCCCCTCCCCCCCCACCCCCCTTCCCACGCCTCCTCCCCCCAAGCCCTCTCCCTCCCAGACTTCTCCCTGCTCTCAAATGTTGTGGTTGTGTGCTTCCCCTTCTCTCCCCATCTTGTCTTCCGCTCCCTCTTTTTGTATATTTTGTTTGTCTGGTTGATTTGTTTGTGAAATAAATGTGAAGCTCTTTCACGAGCCTCGATTCAGTATACAAAAAAAAAAAAAAAAAAAAAAAAAAAAACATTTAAAATTGGCCATATATACGCAAGTAATAGTGCTAAAAATATATGTGATACACATACGTATATGTTGTTGGTAACAAGAAACCCATTTCTGAAAAATGTTTTCAAACTGGTCACATATTTAAAATTCAAAATGGCCATGAAACTAATATATTTAGAGATAAAATCAAACATAAGCAATTACTTGTACTTCATATTATGAATCATTGGTTCAAAGGTAATGAACGTGAATGAAATACATTGGATACACTGGCTTAGTTGTTGTCTTTAATAGTAAAGTGTTCTTTTCTTTTCTTTCACAGAGTAACTAGCTCATCATGGACAAGTGCGTTTTCTGTGAAGAACCTTTATCCAATGGAGAGGCAACTTCCACATTACGCCCAAAAGGATGTCAAGGCATTGCTAAAGCTAATGAGTTGCGGAACAGAAATATAAGTACCGTGCCTGGCCAACTTGTGCATGTCAAATGTAGGAAGAACTTTTGTTGCCCAAACAGCATAACCAGTGACAACAAAAAGCGAAGTCTTGACTCGGCAGCTCCAAGTAGTTCACAATGTGCACGTCGATCCACAAATATGGCATTCAATTACAAAGATAACTGCATATTTTGTGGTGTTTCCGATGCACAGAAATATAACAAACCAACACATAAACTTTTCGCTGTCAGAACGATAGATTTCCAGAAAACGATATTGCAGGTATGCAATGAACGCAATGATTCATGGTCAGACACTGTTAGAGGTAGAATTGAGTACGCACAGGATCGACATGCTGCAGATACAGTATATCATAACCTCTGCAGCAGAAACTTCAGACCAGGAAGGGAGATACCAAATGAGTTTGTTGCAGAAGAAACGATCCCTTCCAAACGCCCGAAGCAGGGCAGACCCCAAGATTCAGAACGAGCAACTGCTTTCCTCAAAGTTGCTGAGTACCTTGAGGATAATGATGATGAACAAGTAACAATACGAGATCTAATGCACAAAATGGATGAATATCTGGATGGCACTGACAAAGAATCCTATGGATTTACTTACATGAAAGATCAACTTGTACAGCACTTCGGCGACAACATAGTGATCACCGAGATCAATGGAAAAGTAAATGTGGTTACATTCCGCGCACAAAGCATCTGCTATACTCCATGATTTCTACAGTCAACCCAAGAAAAGTAACAGCACTGCAGAGAAAATGAGTCTCATTGAAACTGCTGCCAAACTGATTAAGAGTGATGTTAAATCACTGGAACAGACAAATGAGTTCTACCCATATGCAAGCACAATGGCATCTACTGATGAGGCAATGTTGTTCTTACCCGAATCATTGAAACTTATGCTTCAGATATTGGCAGTTGGGAAGGACACCGATAGGAAAGTAGCATCGTTGGGCCAAGCCATTATGCAGTGCATTCGACCAAGAGTTCTGATTGCTCCCTTACAGATAGGTTTAGGCATACAAATGCACCACCACTTTGGGTCTAAATTTCTCATCGACTCTCTCCATGCACATGGATTCTGTAGCTCATATAAGGAAGTTCAGAAATTTGAGCGCAGTGCAGCAGTTACCCAAGGAACAGACATACCAAACTACACCGAAGGCCAATTCATCCAGTACATGGGTGATAATGTAGATCATAACATTAGGACAATAGATGGCCTGAACACCTTCCATGGCATGGGCAAAATTGCCACTGTGACCCCTAAGACACAGACCACAAGCAGACTACCACGCATATCTGTTACAATGGAGGATGTTGCAGCAGTGGGTCGCATCAATATCCGACACCTAACATCTCCTTGCAATGGATTAGCCTCACTGACATATGGATTACTTGAAGACAGGAAGGAGCAAGATAGCACTTCAAACTTCAACCTACTGTGGAAGATCTCTCTAACACTACGCTCTCCACGTCCAGCATGGTCCGGAATGATGCAAGCAGTGCAGAAGGGACGGCACCCAGGGCAGTCATCAGTTCTCTTTTTACCCTTGATAGATATGAACCCTGGTGATATGTCCTGCATATATTCCACATTGATGTTTGTGTGTGACCATGCCAAACGCTACAATGCAACACCAATCATCACATTCGATCAACCAATCTGGTGGAAGGCTATGACAATCGTAGAAAGTGAGCCGGAAGACAGTAACTTGCATGGAATTGTACTTCGTCTGGGTGGATTTCATACACTCATGAGCTTCCTGGGATCTATTGGGCACATTATGGCAGGATCAGGACTAGAACGTGTACTTGAGCTTGTGTATTCTGAAAACACTGTCACACACACATGATGTCAGGTAAGGCATATGCCAGGGCCTTACCTAGTGGACGCAGCTCTGAACACTATGCTTGCAGCAGAGATATTTGGTACTCTAGTACCTTGTACACACAATGCCAGTGAATCAGCGAATAATGATGATGAAGTCAACATGGAACAGAGAGATTATGTGACATTTGGTAACAAAGATAGTGAACAAATGAGTACTGAAGATGGAGAACAAATGCATGACACAGATGGTGAAAGACAGGGTGAAAAAGGCGGCGATGGGACGGGTGACACAGGTGGCAAACAAATGGGCGATACGGATGTAGGACAAGACAACATAGTTGGCAAACAAATGTGTGACGCAGATGGCAAACAATTAGATGACACAGAGGGTGAACAAATGAGTGATACAAATGAGTGATACAGGTGATGAACAGGTAACTGCCAGGCTTCCCCGGAATGGCGACGTGATTGACCTCCATGAGTTACAGGCCATGTATGATGGTTTGATAACAGGTGAAGTAGCTGAGGAGAGTGCTTTCTCAACAGACGTCCTTCAGAAGACCGACTCAGCAATGAAAGAAAAAAAGGGTTCCATGAAAGACCTCCGAACAGCACAACTTTGGCTCCAGTACATGGACATGATTGACATTGTTCGGAAATTCAGCAAATCGGAACATACTGGAGACTGGAATTTGCACTTGCAGGCCTTGTATGATATGCTTCCTTTCCTGGCAGCTTCTGGTCACAATTTATACACAAAATCAATCTATATCTACCTCCAGCGACTAGCTCAGTTGCCAGTGCAAGATCCTAATGTTCAACAACATTTTGAGAATGGATTTCATGTAGTGCGACGTTCAGACCGTTACTGGGCTGGGTTGTCAACAGACCTGGTGATTGAGCAGGTGCTCATGAGAAGCCTGAAAACTACAGGAGGTCTTACTAGAGGTAGAGGGATGGAGGAATCACAGGGCCTCACATGGGTACGATCGAACCCTATGTGTGCAGAGGTGAACAATGCCTTGCAAGAGTTCATGTCAGTTTGCTACTCCACTAGTGAACAACATAAAGACCTAACTACAGCACGTAAAGAGAGGGACACAGGTGACACGCACAAGATCATGACATTCCTGTCATCAAAAAGCCCATTTGATAATGAGGATTCGACCTTACACAGCATTGCCACTGAAGTGACTGTAGGTGATTCAGTTAATGTTGACAAAGCCCTCCCTGTTGGAAAGACTATTTTAGATGGAATGGTTGGTCAAAAAGTCTTGCAATATGTATTCAAGAAGACAGATCAGGTTGTAACCCTTGGAGCCAAAACAGCTGTGAAGAAGGGCACAGAGTCTGTGTTAATCGACCCACAACTGCTGTTCCAGCGTCTGGTTACTGCAGGGACACGCCATGGTGATCTGAATGAAGTTTTCTCACATGAACTTTGTAGTTACCCATCAGCACTGTTTGAAACAACCAATGTATTGCTTGCACCCGACAAACCTACACTGGCTGATGCAATATGGAAACAACTTCCTGATGCTGCCAAGACATCTAGCCTACCAAATGACCCACCAAATGATGTACAGTATGTCCTAGATGGTGGAGCTCTCTTGCACAGAATTCCATGGAATGGTGGAGACACATACAATGCCATTTGTAGTCGTTACGTCCAGTATGTTGCAGGCAAATATGACCCTGCCATCATTGTATTTGATGGTTATGAAGGTGGCCCGACCACGAAAGATGTTACACATGGTAAACGGGCCAGAGGAGGTGTCAGTGCTTCCGTGCATTTTACAGGGGACATGGTGTGTTCGTTGAAGAGAGAAGACTTTCTGGCCAACACGACCAATAAGCAACGATTCATAAATCTGCTCAGCGAACACTTTGAACACCATGGCACTGAAGTATTGCATGCAGAGGCTGATGCAGACGTCCTGATGGTGCAAACGACTATTGCATCTGCAGACAGAAAGAACTCTGTCCTCATTGGAGATGACACCGACCTACTTGTGCTCCTCTGCGGTCAGGCATCAGAGACATCCTTTGACATTTATTTCAGACCTCAGCCAAAGTTGACTTCCAAGAAGCCACCCAGATGCTGGAACATCAAACTGGTCCAAAAGGCACTTGGAAAAGATATTTGTGACAACCTTCTCTTTGCGCATGCCATACTTGGGTGCGATACTACATCCGGGTTGTTCGGCATTGGGAAACCCATGGCTCTGAACAAACTCAATAGGTCAAATGAATATTTCCGGCAGCAAGCTGCAGTCTTCAAAAACCCATGTGCCACACATGACGGCATAATGACAGCTGGAGAAAACGCCCTAGTTTGTTTGTACAACGGCAAACCTGGCGATAGACTGAACGCCCTTCGTCTGCAACGCTTCCACCAGAAGGTTTCATCCAGTACAACTTGTGTAAAACCTCGCAACTTGCCTCCCACATCGTCAGCAGCTCAGTACCATAGCCAGCGTGTGTATCACCAAGTCCAGCAATGGAGTGGGGTAGATATGCGTGCCGAGGATTGGGGATGGAGGATCAGCGATGGGAAGATGTTTCCTGTTCAAACGAACTTGAAGCCTGCACCTGAGTATCTCCTGCAAGCGATCAACTGTTCCTGCAAGACAGACTGTAGAGGAAGATGCAGTTGCGTAAAGTATGGACTACAATGTTCTCCAGCGTGTATAGAATGTAAAGGACTTCATTGCTCCAATGTGACTCTGCCTGATCAAGAAAGTGACTCTGATGATATGTAATGGTATCCAGCAGAGGTTTAGTATTCAGTGCACTAGATATTTTAACATGTTTCTAGAAAATGAAAGTACAAAACTAGTGTCGAGTATAATAACACTGCTCCTGCACCGCTGTGGCCAGCATTTTGCTTAATTGTTGGTTTGATGCACCCCACTGGACGTGCCAATTTCATAAAATCTTTGTGAAACTTCACAGAGTGCACTGCTGAATTCTGCAAGAGCTGCTAATGTCACGACCTAAATTAATATCCAATAGCAAACTGACAGTTTAGTGGGCATTTTGAATTTGAAGTGAACAGTTTGTATATGTCAGAAATGGGTTGATTATATTCAATAACATATACCAACGTATTTCACATCTGTTTTAGCTGTATTACTTGCTGATATAAGAAGGTAATATTCTAAAATTAGCAGTTTTGGTGGTTATTTTGGCAGTCATTTTGGCGGCCATTTTGAATTTGAAATATGTAACCAGTTTTAAAATGTCAGAAATGGGTTTCTTGTTACCAACAACATATATGTAGGTGTTTCACATATATTTTTAGCACTATTACTTGCGTATATATGGCCAATTTTAAAATTTGTCAGTTTTGGCGGGAATTTTGGCGGCCAACTAGAAAAATAAGCATGAGCCTGTACTTCAATTTCCCGAGACTTTTAGTATGTTATTCTATAGTATATTTGGAGTTGAAAAACACTTGAATGGTTTCTATTGCAATTAGTGGTGGGTTTGGCCATATAACTTTACAGATTCCCTGGTCTATTATATAAATGGGGGCCAACTGGCAGAACAGGCGAGAGCTGAAAATAATGTGCGTATTCTAAGACACATTGACGGAAAAGACTGTGTTGCAATCGAGGTGAGATACCATGGATCTTGTTACAGAGACTTCACCAGGCCATTATCAAGAAAAAATATTCAACAAGAAAGTGATATGACTGAAAAGTGCCTCATGGACAATGAATCCTTCAACAAATTCTGTGAAGAGATAATTGATCTGCAAGTAATTAAGGACAAGGCTGTGCTGAGATTAACTACACTCAATAAATTGTTTGTGAAAACAGTAAGGAGGATCGAAAACCAGGACGCCAAGAAATACAAAACATTCTACTTGAAGCAAAGGCTACAGGTGAGATACCCGCAGTTGAAATTTCTGCGTCCTAAAAAACGCAACCAGAGTGACAGTGTATGTGGATGAACTTTCAGCAGAGATCTTGCTAGGTGATGAAAGATGTGGCTCCACTGTACCACAGGACACTGACACCACCGACACAGACACCACCGACGCAGAGGATGACACCCACCAATATCCAACTGCAACATGCACCACCAACAATTAGAGAGAGATATTCAAGTGCATTAGATCTCAGAAACGAAATCTCCACAGTTCCACCACAGACAATGCCATGGCCACCCAATTCTTCAAATTTAACGTTGGATACAGCAGAAAAACTTGTACCAAAGAAACTTCAACTTTCTGGCATGGATGACTGGATTATCGTCTGACCCAGAAGATGATGAATTTGTGGAAGTGACAGATGACCAGCAAAGACGTCTCCTTTCCTTGGCACAGGATATTATCTACTTGGCATCGAATGGAAGAAAGGCTATGCCAAAGCACACAACACGAGCCATGGCTGTATGGCATTTAACTGGCTCAGCCCAATTAATTGGACTTCTGAATGGTTTTGGCCACTGGCCAATAAGGAAATTCAAAGAGGAGACTCTACGCTTCCCTCATGCCTGCAAGAAGGTATCTTCACCACCCTGATATGGGACAACAATTATTTCGGTGAAGAGACCTTATCTGGAAAAGGTACAACACACAATACCAATGGGATTGCCATCCAGCATGAGACTTCTACTGAAGAAAGACCACTGTTACCTCAGGTTAGTGTAAAGAAAAGCAGACAAAGGTCATTAGAAGCCCCAGAGCAGAACCTGATTCCATTCTTTGGAATGAAGAAAGCCGACCCTAAAAATCTTGGAAAGGAAACTGTGCTGAAGAGAGATCAACATACAAAACCATCAGATGAAGTGAGGCATACAGATTATGGTTACTACATTACCAAGACCCCAGTTGGTGATAGCCACCCTCTTCTGCCAGGTTGGATAGGATATAATCAAATGCTGGCTAACAATGTTCCTCCAAAAGCAACCATAGCCTACCTTCCCGTTGTAGATGGCACCCCAACTGACCCAAGTACAGTTAATACTCTATTGCACAGAAGCATTGACATAGCAGATTCACTCCAGCTAGATGCAATTGTTGTCGTTGTTGACCAAGCAATATATTCCAAAGCCCAAGCCATCAGATGGCAGACACCCGTGTTTATGGAACACATTGCACTACGGTTAGGGGCTTTTCACACAGCTATGACATTCTTGGCTTGCATTGGAAAGCGTTTTCGAGATGCTGGCCTCGAATACATCCTTGTTGAATCTGAGGTACTAGCACCGGGATCGACTAATGGTGTGATGAACGGAAGACATTATAATAGAAGTTTGTGTTGCCACAAACTTATGGTAGAGGCACTTCATCGTCTACGATGGCAAACCTTTGTCCAGTCCCAGTCGCAAGAAGTCGCTGATACTTATGAAGAGATTATCATGAATAGAAGCTACAAGAAGCATTTCCAATGCAAGGCTATACAGAAGTAATAAATGGTGCTGCTTTCTGCTCCATGGAAGAGGCATACAGAAACTTCATTGAAGACAAGAAGAAGACAAATGCAACATTTGCATTTTGGTGTTCGTATGTGGAGATGGTGGAGATACTTCTTCAATTCATCAGAAGTTCCAGAGAAGGAAATTGGTATTACATCTGTCCACAGTAAGATCAATGATGCCATGGTTGTTCTCCTAGAATCGCCACAACTATGCCAGATACCTCCCTGTGTACTGGATGGAAATGCAGAACCTTCCCAACTCTCACCCATCCATCCATGACCAGTTTATGAGAGGGAATTTTGCAGTCCAAAGACAGGACACATATGGCTTTGCTGGTGTTCCCTGTGATCAAACAATCGAACAAACTGTGAACAAGGAATCAAAAACGCGCGGTGGCATTAGAGGGTTCACGGTGAACAAAGGAGCTGTCAATAGATGGGCAACTGGCCACCATGAACGTGCCGCCATAACAAGACAATGTGAGGAAATGGCTGGCAAAAGTCAACGAGCAGTTATGAGAAAGGATCTGACAGTGAGTCGCATGACGCGAGATGAGGAAGATGTGAACCGCATCAACGAGACAACTTCAAATCTAACTAACCCATTTGAAGAGTCGGAAACGGCATCAAGTGAAGTAGTACATCTCGCGTCCGGTGTTGTGGCATCACCTGAAGTGTCAAATGATCTCCTGACGACCGAAGAAAAGGGAGATGCTGCCTTTCTTCATTATTGCCAAGAAAGGCTCCAGAATGAGGAGAAATCTATCCAGGACACTCTACCAAAAGCAAAGCTCAAAACGTTCACTGAGATGTCAAAGACAGTGGTCTCAAGTGTGAGAGGGAAAGAGGTTGCCTTGAAGAGTGACAGGGATCTTTTTGCCAGACTTGTGATCATTGGAAAGATGAGGTGTGTGAACCTCCAAAACATGATGACCTACTAACTTGGGCCTTTGCCTCTTCCAATAAGCAAAAAGTGATGGCTGCTTGGTCAAAACCAACAAGGCAAAGCTCCTTCATATGTTAGAAGAGGTAAAAGTGCCAGAAACTTGTGAGATACCACTGGGGCCTCCAAAATGTGGTGTTTGGATTGTGGATGGCATGGCATTTCTTCAACAACTAAACCAGAAGAATATGCCAGACCTTTGGGCAGCTTGCTGTTAAAATACTGAAGCAACTGGTCAACATCAGCTTCTTGAACAAATCTCAGTGTATGCACTTTGTAACTGATACCTACCATGGTCAGCATTAAAAATGCAGAGCGCAAAAGAAGAGCTGCCAGTGGATCACAAAAAATAAAGATCGCAAAACCAGAACAAAAAATTCCTAGGCAATGGAAAAAATTCCTCGCAAATGGCCACAACAAGCATCAACTGGTGAAATTCCTTGTGGCAGAATGGAAGAGATGCAAGGCAGACCAGCTCAAAGGAATTCACTTGGTTGTAGCCCATGAGGACAAATGTCATTCAATTTGTACAGACACAGACGGAACTGTCAAGTTTGAAGCAATAGAAGAATTATCCTGTGATCACGAGGAAGCAGATACTCGCATGCTATTACACGCCAAGTACATAGCTGCTACAAGTAACAGTCCACCAGTTATCATCGGGAGCCCAGATACAGATGTATTTGTGATCGCCTTGGGACTTACTAATCAAATCAGTTCACCGCTGTATTTTTATACTGGTAGAGAGGACAAAGTGCGCACAATTGATGTCGGTGCTGTTCAGCAGGAGTTGGGAGATGAACTGACGGAAGCTCTCATAGGATTCCACTGTTTCACCGGTTGTGATTCGGTCAGTTCCTTTTATGGAAAGGGGGAACAAAGAGCCTTTAAACTACTGCAGAAGAATCCCACCCTTATAGAGTCATTCAAGGAACTTGGTACATCTTATGACATATCTGAAGAGATGGTCAGTCGTCTGGAAGAGTTTGTATGCCTACTGTATGGGCAGAAGGAAATTACTTCAGTAAATGAAGTGAGATATCTCATGTTGAAGACAGCAACCAGAACTGAAAGTGTCATGCCCCCAAACCAGGACTCCCTCAAAAAGCACATCCAGAGAGCTAACTATCAAGCCAGCATCCACAAGAAAAGCCTGGTGCAACACCAGGATCTGCCATCTCCTGCAGGCAATGGTTGGAAGATGGATGGCAATGAGCTCACAATTGACTGGATGGACCTAGCTCCAGCTCCTGAAAGTGTTCTAGAACTTGCATTCTGCAGATGTAGGGGATCAAAGTGTAAACCTCCAAATGCTGATGAGTCATGCTGTATCTCTCTTGGACTGAGATGTACAGATCTGTGCCAGTGCAAGAAATGTGAGAACATTCAGCTCCCAACAGACATTGAAGAGACAGAAGACCCCGACAATGGTGAAGGTGATGATGAGGAATATAGAGAGGACCTGTAAGTTCGCAAGTAAGGTGCTCAAGTATAAAAGAATATAACACAAACATAAAGTGTATGCTACTCTATATATGACAAGGCAATTTCACCTAGTATATTTTACTAAATAAATTGGTAATAACATGATCAGACAAGTTACGTCGCTTTTTTGTGCAGATCTTTGATTGGGTTTAATGATCTGAATGCGTTTTCATGAACTGTCCATTACAAAATTAAAATAATCTTTGGTTAGGTTAACCCATCCAGGACGAACCCCACGTATTAGTGGTTTGGTGAAATAACTGTTACAGTCATAAACATCATACATACATGAGCAGAAAGAGCAAAAAAAATTACAAACTTTGAGCCCATTTTTGTCACAGTGCAATATACAGTGGAACCTTGACTTACGAGTTTAATTCGTTCCGTGACCGAGCTCGTAACTCAAATTGCTCGTATCTCAAATCAAATTTCCCCATTGAAATGCATTGAAATGCTATTAATCCGTTCCAGCCCGCCAAAAACCACACCAATTTTTTTTTAAATATACAGTATATATAAAAATATCTCGCGCTTTATATTTCACCTGTATGCAGCATACAAGTTGGCAGGATGGCCTGGACTGGAGGTACGCACACTTGACTCTAAAGTCTAAACTGTCCAGCCTGGGTTTGAATCCCGACCCAGCTATAACCTGTCATGGGTGAATCACAGGCAGGGTGATTCATCAATGTGTGTACCGCTAAACTGGGCGCCCCGTTTGCGTCCCATTAGTTGTTGGATGTTAAGGATCTCACCGTGTTTTCCACAAAGAGAAGGCGAGCTATCGCCGGCATTCTGAACAAGTTGTGGCCTGGCATGCTCTTCTCCTCTGCCGTTATATACGTCCTCCTCGACACCTCGCTCATGTTTTTCGACGATTGCGTGTTTTATATCCAAGCACATCATCCTCTTCTTCTTCTCAGCACTGCACTTGCCACTCACTTTCTTAGGCCCCATGGTTAAAACTAAGAAATTTTCCGAAATAACCAAAATGCGAAAACAAAAATGCAGCGCTATACGACAGAGATACGTACTGTACGTGCACGGCAAGATAACCACGTGACCAGAACCCACCTGGCAGCGGAACTCGAAATAACCAAAATGCGAAAAAAAAAATGCAGCGCTATACGACAGAGATACGTACTGTACGTGCACGGCAAGATAACCACGTGACCAGAACCCACCTGGCGGCGTGAACTCGAAATAACCAAAATGCGAAAAAAAAATGCAGCGCTATACGACAGAGATACGTACTGTACGTGCACGGCAAGATAACCACGTGACCGGAACCCACCTGGCGGCGTAAACTCAAAATAACCGAAATGCGAAAACTAAAATGCAGCGCTATACGACAGAGATACTGTACTTGAACGGCAAGATAACCACGTGACCGGGTGGCGAAAGCTCGTAACTCGGCTCGCATCTCAAAGCAATAAACCGCCGGAGCGACGGCTCGTATCTCGAAAAACTCGTAAGTTGGGGCACTCGTAAGTCAAGGTTCCACTGTATAGTTCATTCACAGCTATATTTCTTAATGTGAATAGCACTAAATCATCAAATTGGCAACAATGGAACATTCAAAATCACTATTTTTCCATTCAAATGGGGAATTTTATGGTTTATAATTAAATTTATGTTTATATTTTCATTTCTAATAAACTACATCCCTTTGTAAATACTTTAATAGTGCAAGAAAAAATAAAAAATTGCCAATTTGACTAATTAATAGATTATATAATTAAAGTGCACTAAAAAATAGGGACCAATGCATTTTCTTCCTTGGTAACTATTGACAATTCAATTTATAAAGTTTATTTCCAATGCCAATGAGGAGACGACGAAAATATTTATCCAAGACATTAATAAGCCATCGCCCCACTGTCTAATGGTGTGAGAATGATCTTCCACAGATGTTCCATTGTGATTTGTGGACTCTCGGCTTGGGAAGAGAGCCATGGGATTGATGAATGGGAATTTGTAACAAGCCGAGCATATGGGGCCATGTTCGGCATGGAGAAGCACCCTACTTTGGTGAAATTAGTGAATTGTGAAAAAGAATCGACATGGGTAATCTGAGGGTTGGATATAAATTTAAGGGTGAAATTTTGAGAGACCATGGTGGACACTGCACAGTGGCACCATTATTGATCCAGGTGTGTTAGACCAAAGTGTTGGAGTCTGAGATAAAAATGGATAGAGTAGTAGGACACAGCCATCAACTGGCTACGGGGGCGACGGTGCCAATACTTGGGATGCAGGGTTGTGGGGATGTAGTTGGGTCGTCTGGAGGTCAACGTGTTGCTATGGGTGTTCGAGGTGTGTGGACCATGTCTCCTGGGATGAGTCTCCTGGTGGAGCATGGCTGTTGACTGGACCTTGGCGTGGGGTCAAGTGTGGGTGGGCACTGGGGGCTGCATGTGAGGAGACTGGGGGATGTGGGATGTGTAGGGGACGTGCTGAGGATGTCACGCATTGCGACTACCCCCCAGGTCCGAGGCCTTGGAAATGGTGGGGTTGGCGGTGGGTGCTCATCACATTGGCCAGCCGGGGCTAGTGGGGCTGTGTTCCTCACAGGGGGTGAAGGATGGATGGTGGGTAGCATCCTTATGGACGCTCATGGGCCATGTTGGCGTTTCAGCTGCTCAACTTGTCCCGATAGCTCTTGCACGGCAGAGTGGCGGAGCTGTCGTATTTAAATGTAGCAGTGTAGTAAAGAGCACTGGAGGAGGTGAATCCACATACTTGCCAGTACAGTTGGATAACAGGAAATTTGGTGGAATTTATTGGTCCCATGGGATAAATTTTGGGATTCAGTAGGGTGGATGGCACTCTTGGACCTGAACAACCTGCAAATACCTGCACTTGAGGTAAGTGATGATGTGTGCTGTCCCAGGCTTCAGTACTTGCTCGTTTAAATTGGGACATGAGTAATTCAGAATGGGGAGCAAGTGAGAGTGATGGCATGGCCGGTGAGGGGATCGGAATGTGAGCCACAAAGTGTCTTGTGGCTGGAGTTTGTTGAAGTGTAGGGGTGTTTGTGTTTTTCTGTGGTCGTGAGGTTGGACATTGAATTATGAATGAATGATGATTATTGAAATGTGGTTAAAATGTGAAAATGTAAAATGTAAAAAGCAAGGCAGAGCAAGTCATCCCTTTCAGGCGTTTTTTGGGAAAACTCCACCTTGTTGACCAAGCTGGGTCGGAAGATAACAGGCGACCAGGCAATAGTGGTGTACGTCTGAAGGAAAGTGGATCCATCAACTCATCCCTCTTTGCTCTCAGCAAGGTTGTGGATGCTTTGAATAAGGGCTCCACCTGTGTACCTTACCGGGAAAGCAAGCTCACACGCCTTTTGCAAGATTCTCTTGGTGGATCCGCACATACTGTGATGGTCACAAACTTGGCCCTGGAGCAGCGCTTCCTCTGATTCAACCTCTGCACTCAATTTTGCCAGCAAATCAAAACAGGTGGTCAATCGTCCACTCACCCTGCAGAGCCAGCAGCCAATTATGAAGCGACGATTTTCCAACAGGAACGATGGCGATCTGGGCAGAGATGCCGTACTAGCAACACATCACGATGCAGAAAATACCTCATTAATCGGGCCTCTCCTGAAACAACAAAAGACATTCCCAGATGGAAGTGTGGAAGCGTTTGGAATCCATAGAGCGGGTTGTCAGTCACGGGAACATGCAACCTGTAGAAATTGCATGCAATGCACTGAAGGACCGTAACCAGGAACAGCGTCAGCCATTAAAGTGTGGCTAAAATTCCCCGGTCGTGCAGGCGGGCACCGCTGGTGGCAATTCTATGCCAGTTGGTGTCGTTGCACCTTTTGGCAAACCTCAAGATGAACACCTTAATGCTTTTCTACACACTACAGTATGTGATAACAAAGGCTCTGTGAAGGTGTATGAAGCACTGGATTCAAATGCCCCTCAGTTTAATGAGAACCGAAAGCAACTCATCCTGGACATCATGAACCACGGAAATATGCGGCAGTTGAAGGCCTTGCAGAAGGTTGGTGAGGAACGTGCGAAGCTCATCATCAGCTGGCGTGAAGAACAGGGCCCATTCACCGAGATGGAAGATTTGACCAAGGTTGAGGGACTCACATCAAAAGTGGTCAATTCCTTCTGGAGGCAAACGTGACGTGCAACACAACATGTGAGTGCTGGTCGGATGTCCATGGAGATTACATCACTAGCTGGACAACAGCGCCGGTGTCTCGATCAACTTTTGCACTGTTCTTTTGTTCATATGCACGTTCAAAAGTTGCAATTTTTTTTTAACCGAGTAAGACAACATGATACTTCATCATTCTATAATTTGAGAAGTGTCGTTTGACTTTTATGCACTCCTGGAGCGAATGAGTCAAACAGGTGGTTTTACTTGTGGTGAGCACTGGAAGGTTTTTCAATTAGGCTTAAAACCTTTATCTTTTCTACCGCCATTAAAACACCCCAAATTGCGCGCGTGGGGCCTGGGCGATTCTTGACGAGATACCCCAGCCGATTTGAGTTAAATCCCCCACACAAATCACACATAATTATTTTCCAGTTATTTTTTACCTTTGTCTGTGTTTGGGTCTGTTGTGGGAGCTCTCCATTTCGGAATTTAGTTTTATTTTATCGTGCATTATTTGATTACCGGTATTTCTTTAATAAAGCCGGCATTTTTGTACAGTACATTTTCGTGTCGTTTGAGTTTATTTATTACAGGTTGAAAACTGCGTTGGGACCCGCGAAGGTAAGCTCTCCGGTTTCTCCCCCGTTTGCTCCCCACGCGTATTAACCCTGCCATTGAACTGAACGCCTTGTGGAAGTGTAAATTTATGAAGCAAGCAATTTATATGAGCCACAAACCTGCTTTCCTCGTCTGCAAGTGTCTTTTTGTGGTTTCCATGCAAAATTTGGGATCCCCTGCAGTTGGCAAGTTGTCTCCGGCACTGACCAGAATCGTGGCTCGAGAAGAGTAAAAATTCTTCGTGGAGGCAATGGTGAACCACATATTGTCATCAATGACTGAGGGAACATTATTACAAATAGGGTAATATTACATATGGGATGTTCTTTTCAAATAATGTAATGTTGGATTTAGTATGTCTCATTGAAGTTCCATGAGTAAGATATTGTGTTTCTTAGTATGGCTGACAGCTGACATCGCAATATCTGAGTAAATTAGTATTCAGAACTGTCCATTGTTGGTGAAAGCTAATTACTATTGGTGCTTGCTTAGCAAGGGGCTTGGCAAACAAGCTTTCTTTGTGACTGTGAATAATCTACTTAGTACAATGCAAATACTTGGTAATTATTGCAGAGTCAAACAATGGGAGCAGATAAATCACTCTGCGCTGACCGTTGTAAAGACAGTTCAGCGCACGCTTTTTCTTTTCACTTGTAGTTTATTTAATAAATCGTTTTATGGAATTGTTAGCGTCCTCAGTGGAATCTTTCAAAGAAACGATAATTAAACTGAATCGAAATAGCTTATTAGTATTTGAAAAAGGCTCCGATGTAGTGGAGGGTATACTTTTGTATACGCCGTATACTTTAAAAAAATATAGGACATTTTGGCGTATACGCACATATACCTAAAAAAAAAAATTAGGCTATAAATAAAAAAAGAAAAGAAATGTAGTACGAATTGTATTATTATTAAAATCGTCTACATTCATACGCTGCGCGTGGTGTTCCATAGGATTAATTTGTGTTGGCTATCCATATACGTGACTAACTTTTGACAAATCAAACATACGTATTATCGACATTGATGATTGCGCATCCTTCTCCCGGGGCCGGCGGGGCGCGCGTGGCGGGAGGCCCCCAGGCTAGGCCAGCATTCCGTATACGGAGCTGATTTCGTGCCGACAAATTGCTAGGACCAATTAAGGAATTTGAGGAAAATTGAGGTACGTAATTGATATGCTCTGTGGTAATTAAAGGCGTTCCTGTGCTACTTTGTTTACCTTGCATGTACGAATTAGCGTAATTTGATAGTTTACCATTTATTCAGAAATTATTCAAAAAGACTGAAGGACAGCCTTCAATTTCATAAGTTAAAAGTTTGGACGACTGTCGGCATGTCGCGCGCTTAGCTGCAGGGATCGGGCTAAACGCAGTGTTTTATCAGGCTAAAACGCAGTGACGTCATCAAGTCCCGTGGCATGAGTTTCGATTTCGTAAGTGGAATTGAACCTCGTTGTAAATTACTTACAGAATGAAACTTACAGAATTACTTACGTCGTAATTACAGAATGAAATCGTCGTAAATTACTGCATAATTTAAACCTCATTTGACAAGATACCGTGTTTCTTTGAGAGAAAGCAAAGCGACCGGAAGAGCGAGTGCAGTTGCACATTGTCAAAACGTGAGGACAACGTGCGCATGTGCGGCAAGACAGGTCAAAGAGCACACGCGCGGACCTCGGCCCTTATAAAATGAACGTTGTTTTTAATACACAATTAGTAAGTGCTTTAGAATGCATGCATTTCATTCACTAACATGTCCGTATAATATCTTAAAATACAATAAAATTAACTGATGTACTAGTAATAATGCGGATACTTATGATACCTATAAATTTTCTTTGTTTTGAAAACAGGTTTGGCAGAATGCGGCACAAGCTGATGCAAAGAAAGATGAGAACGACTTGACGTCCAATAAGGGAAAATTCAACGATGGACACATGGAATCAGCATCACAAAAATCGGCTAAAAGTAGGATTGTGTTCTTTTTACAGAAATGATACAGAAATCTATTTTATAAAGGGGGAAAGCGAAAGTGATACAATATTTCTTCTTGAAGTTGAAGGTAAACATTTAAAAGACCACACCTGACTCGATTGTTTTTTTTGGACTATATCCCTACTTCCATTTTTGTTATCTCTTAGTTGGTTCGGTGAGTTTTTCCTGTAATTCTGCACATGTACAGTCAGTTGAATGTTAGCTAAAATATTTATGCATAATATATTGCTAAGTTTCCTTTACATAATTCAATACATAATATGTGGTCGTTGTTATAATTTCTTAGCAAAACTAATCTTGATTCATTTCTATATTTCAGAACTTGGAGCTAAGCGTCCTTCCATGAAACCAAATAAGCCTGGAAGCAAGAGGAAAAGAACTAAAGCCACAACAAACACAATCACATCATATTTTACAAAGGGTAAGTAATTGTCGCATTATATTATATTTGCAAGCTGTAAAAAAAATAGGTTCATGCCATTGTCTTGATACTGTATCTTTAGAGCGATGTTGAAATATGAAGCCGTTTTGAATTGAAAAGATATTCATCCAAAAAGCATATTTTCAGGCTTACAACAATTCATTATGTGAAGGGTTATCTGCTAAATACTAGTTAGGTATTGCATTGACAAAAGGAATGCCGGTGATATAAATTTGTACCGAATAATACACCTAAATCCCGTAGACCATGAGAAGTGCTGGTACTGCTGTTGGGGGTGGGGGGTTGCTGTAAATTAAACACATTTTTAAAGGCACTTTTGCTATATCACTACTGTATTTGTTTTTTTTTACCCACAGCCAGTCCAAGCATGATGTCTTCTGCACCACCAAATCGTTCTGATAGTGATGCCATGCCACCAGTCACACCAATGGGTTGCCAGGAAGCTGACAGTGATGCCATGCCACCAGTCACACCAATGGGTTGCCAGAAAGCTGACAGTGATGCCATGCCACCAGTCACACCAATGGGTTGCCAGGAAGCTGACAGTGATGCCATGACACCAGTCACACCAATGGGTTGCCAGGAAGCTGACAGTGATGCCATGCCACCAGTCACACCAATGGGTTGCCAGGAAGCTGACAGTGATGCCATGACACCTGTAGATCACAAGGAGTTGGACACTACTCCAGAGCAACCTTCAGAATATCAAGAGTTGAATCCCAATTGTCACTTACCTGCATGCTGGAATGATGCGAAATATGAAGAATTTCGTGCCAAATATCCATGGTTGGTGGCACATGAAGGGGGGCTATTATGTAATATTTGCTCAAAGGTTAAAAAACTACATTGTGGAGTTGTCATGACCCAAGGTGTTTATCTTGGACCGGAATGGTTATCTGTAGCAGTGTTTCCCAATGGTGATACTAAAAAAGCACAGTTGGCTTCATTACGAAACAAAATAAAAAGACATAAGACGTCTGTAAGCCATCAAAAAGCAGAAACATGTCTGGAAAAAACCAACAAACATGAAATAGCTTCTGCTTTCACGATAAGTGAATCACACCATTCAAGTGTCACTGAAAAAGTTTTTAGAACTGTGTACTACTTAGTGAAACAAAATAGACCTTTTGCAGATCATGTCAACTTGTGTGAGTTACAAATGCTAAATGGTATTGACTTAGGATTTGGACTACATTCACGATACTCAGCAACAGAGATCTTGTCTTCCATCGCGTCCAACATGCGGAGTGAACTGTGTTCAGCAATTATCAGTGATAATTGTAAGATTTTACTAATGATTTATGAATCAACCACAGTAAGCCACAAATCGGCATTAATATTATATATACGAACATTCATGTATTCAGAAACCAAATCTACTGATGCATTTGCATTTCCATTAGAATTAATTGAACTAGAGAGCTTATCAGCAGAATCCATAACCAACAATGTTCTCTCCACGTTAGATAAGCATACATTTACAGAAGCCTACTTGAAGAAAAACCTTGTTGGAGTTTGTGCAGATGGTGCCTCAACAATGGTGGGGAAAAAGTCTGGAGTGATGACCAGATTGCAAGAAAAGTTTCCAAATATTATTATATGGCACTGTATGTGTCACAGACTTGAGCTTGCTGTCGGAGATGCGGTGGATTCTGTTACTGCAGTGAACCATATAAAGATATTTATAGACAAATTGTACAGCTTGTACAATACCTCGCCCAAAGCCCGGCGCAAATTAGAAGAGTGTGCGAAAGAACTTGAAACACAAGTTTTGCAGATGAAGCGGGTTCTTGACACAAGATGGACCCCTTCCAGTTTTCGTGCTCTCAGAGCCTTGTGGAACAATTACAAGGTTCTACACAGCACTTTAGTGATGAATCTAATACGGGAAAGTCTAATACTGAAACTGCTACATACAGTGGATTGAAGGCCACTCTTGAGACTGATGCATTCATTCATAGTTTGGCAGTTATGCTGGATGCCATATCAGAGATATCCGAACTGTCTTTGATCCTACAATCAGAGAGTACCACAATTGTAAAAGCTTACCAAGCTGTGAAAAGGACCATCAGGGCATTGGCTCAACAAAAGGACCAAGATGGAGAGAATGAGCTCAGTGAAAGAACAGATTATCCATATTACACACAGTATGTAAAGGCTATGCAGGAGGATAGTTTCAAAGGAGTAATGATTCAAGAGGGCAGGCGACGACAACCTAAGTTAAACAAAAATGCTTTCTTGCAATCATTGATAGACAATCTGTCAAGCCGTTTGGAGTGCAATGTAGCATCGCAGAGGAGCGGCATGGATAGTGGAGCATCATCTAGGGAATATAAATTGTTGATTCGGCAGATTGACACTATCAATCCTGCAAAATGGCCCTCAGATGTTGAAAGCCCATGGATTGCAGGAGAACAACAACTTAAACCACTGTGTGAACGTCTGCAAGTTCCCTTTGAGGACACCAAACGTGCTTTCAGAGATTACGTTGATGATCCATGTGTTGTTCCCCATCACATAAAAATGCTGAAAGGAACAATTGATACGCTTCCTGTCACGAGTGCTGATTGTGAGGGGATTCTCTCAAATGAATTTGATTGATTATAAACTGCGAAATAAGCTGACGGTGCAGCATGTTTCTGACTTAATTTTTGTTTCTCTTGTGGGACCACCATTAAGCAAGTTTAGGCCAGAAAAGTATGTTAAGAAATGGGTAAGAAACCATCGCAGTGCTCAAGATAACAGAACCCGTGTTGCCACCGTGAAAAATAACACCAGATACCAAGCCATTTGGAATTTGTTTTAGCCTTACAGCCCTTACTTCACTTCCATCCAAAAGTATTTTGATACTTTATAATGGAGTCAAGTCATACTCATTACATTTTACCATCAACAGGTGATCAAATATCATCCCTATGCATATATTTTTGTTGCATAAGCACTTTGAATTGATACCTTAATGTCTGGAGACATATTTACCCATTTATTTAGAAGAACAATTCTCAACAAATATATTGTGTTCCTATGTTGTTTCTCTGCAATTTTCCTCAGTAAAGTATCCAAATACTTTTGAATGTGCGTGTATAATCAGGGCAATGTGAATGTTACATTGTATGAACTGCAAACTTACTACTTGTATTTTCACTTCTACAACTAATTCAGGCTTAAAAAGCACAACTCAATCATAGTTAATTGTTGAACAGTTTGTTGTGTTTAATAATCAAAATTACACGTACAAAAGTAAAAAGTGAATGTTATTAACACTGGGTATGTATCTTCATGAATATTTTGTTCAAGCTATACAACAAAATGTATGAAATGAGTAAGGATATGGTCTACTTGTACATTGCCTCTTTACCAAACAAGACATTTGGAGGTCTATGACAGTGTGTCTTATAAAAATCTGTATAAACAATTAAATTACCTCAGCCACTTTATGATATTACATGTGATGAGTATTGCAAACTAGAAAATCAATATTATGAGAACGGCTTGATCATTTTTGGATTATTTTGTGTCTTGGTAATTTAGACATATAGTTAGGCCTTATGCAAGGATTGGTCTGAAGATATGACTCACCAATGCTTCAAATTTTGATGCCTTTTGCAAAACCTTACATTAAAATTTTGAGGTGATATTTATTGTGAAAGATGATTTGTTTGTGTTTGTTTCTTTATAATTTTGATCTGGTCAGGGTCGGGTCACTTGGGGGGCACTGTGTTTGTGAATCACCACCACGGCGCAGCGCCTCGTCATTGGCTTGGTGATTTGAGGATCGAGTTATCAGTATAAGGGAGTATACCCAAAAAATAATTTACCACTACAAGACTGGATAAAGGTTAGTCTAAAATATAGAAATAACTATTTTAAAAATCCATGCAGGCTAGCTCTCTCTGGCTCTCTGCTTCTCAGTAAAATCTTTTGTGGGATTGCAGTATGATTTGACTTATGAGGGAAAAGATGAGTTTGCAGATTGAAAAAGGATGGGATTGCCATAGCTATTGAGTGACTGTTTTAATGAAATAAGGACTTTTTTATTTAATTGCATGCCTATTTTGAAGTTTTAACATGACTTATCAAAACTCATGTTACTAGTGTGTTAATTTGCAATATGGTATAATAACCCTTGCATCAAACAATAAATGAATTACAGATAAAACCACAAAATGGTAAATCATTTGGTATAGTTTTAATAATAAAGGCACTGTAATTATTTTATGACTAAGGATAATATTGTTTTTAAAATGTGCTTTGAAATAAAGTAAGTGGTCTTTGTTCTTGTCATGTCGAAAATGAGTAAAAGATATATCCACTTCGCTGAGAATGACCTTCAGATGTTCTTGAAGTCTTCATACGAGATTAGAGAGACGGGGGCTCCGAGGTGTTTGGCAGGAGACAAAGGAAAAGCAGAAAACCGCATTACAGAATTTGAAATACAAACCTGCTATCAGCGGGGAGCACCCTCATCCCCCGACACTTCCTCCCTCCCACCCAAACTTTGCCCAACCAATCCTACTGCTCTCCTCCCCTCTCTTTGCTCCTCCCCCATCCACTTGCTCCTCCCACTTGAGGATGTTTTAAAAATCAGAACGGATGACCAAATAGCCAGGATTAGCACTGGGTCTGCAAGATGTTGGTTTGCTGTACTTAGGATACTTCACTTGGCTGGTTGATTCTGTATGGTTACACTGTATGTTGACTGTATACTGTGCATGCTACTGTATCTCTGATGTTTCCTTTGAAGTACATCTCTACTGTACCAGGATTTCACTTGGGACCTTCTGTGAATCTTGAAATGTGCTTTTGTGAAATTGTAGCGTGCTCTCCTTGGTTTGATAAGGGTTATTGTTTTCTTGCTGTGTATTTCTTTGTATACAAAAAGTGTTATCCTCCTCGGGAATTAAAATTTGTGACTCTCTTCTGACAAGTTGATGGACATTGAATTTTTGGTTCATCTATTACATACTACTGTAGGAAAATATCCCTAACAGCCTTGAAGTGTAAAAGCTCGTTTCGTCCTCCATGTGACCTTGCAGTGTTCACCACACAGGGTAGTCACACGACAATAATGTTATAATGTGGGTGGAGGCATAAACGGTCGCCGTTGTGATGTCAAAGAGTGTTGTCATGGGTATGTGTTCAGACAGCATGCATTTCTTGCAGAATTTTTTGGGATATGTTTTCTAACTACATGGAACTGTGCTGGGTTGGTGCAGAGATCCTTGCATATTGTTAAGCCCTGAGAGATGACAGTTTCAAATACCTTCACCAACAAGGCAACAGAGGCATTATCACAGGTGACGGCAGGTAACTACAGGTGAATATAGATGAATATAGGTACATTAATTACAGGTAAACGTACTGCTCCACAGAACTGTCTCAGGGATTGGGTGGTGACCAGCCTTGTGCCTGTACCTATATGTAGTATCTGACTGTGAATATTTAATATATCATGACTCATTTTGCCAACTTCAAAATGATGACAGTCTGAGTCAACCCACTTGGTGTTAATTCAATAGCATAACGGTTTGAACCTGGCACCTTGTAATCTTAAACTAGCCACCCATTAAGCCAACACCAGGGCAAAATTGGAAGGCAAAATTGGGGAAATAACAGCAATTCGGGGAACAAATTGATAAAAGAGGGGAAAAATGGATAGTCAAATTACGGACAGACAGGGTGAATTTGAGGGCAAATTAGAGACTAAATTTGGGGGAATGGAGAAGCCCATGGGGGTAGAAGAGTGCGAAACCAAAGCTGATGGACTTGAGCACAGGAGCAGGGATGGGCAACAGAATTGGATTCAAAATGGGAGGAGACGGAATGTTTGGAAGCAAATGGGGAATGTTTGTTAACTGAGGAAGACCTGGAAGGCTATCGGGCTGGTGTGGATGTCACAATTCAACAACAGGGAGAGGAATTGGAAATTGTGCAGACCAGAGGCCACAATATTGGAGGTCCGGGTAACGGAACCGGACTGGGTAGGTATCGACAAAGACCTGTTAGGGCCAGAAGTGATTAGGGATGATAATGTGAATGATTTGACACAGCAGCTGGACACCTGTGACAGTACCATCGAGGAAGAGGTTGCTCAGGTGTACCTCTTCTCTTCTCCTCGTTTGTCTTCTGAGTTTTGGTGTACCTCTTCTCGTCTTGTCTATGAAACTGGATGAGACAGAGACAGAACGGTAATGGTCTAAACCATGTTTTTTTGTAATGTGGTTTAAATCGTGTATTGATTACTTATTTATTTATCTTTTTTCGTTTTCTTTAGTATTATAGAACTCTTTTTTCCTATTTGGTTCGTTTTTCCTTTTACGATATAGCCAATAGAAGTAGCCAAAGGTCTGCCGATCGTATTACTGATGAGGGTTTATCGCACAAGCACGGGCTGTGCCTTGTCCCGCCGGAAGGAGTTGAAATGGATGACATTTTGCTCGCGATTAGGAATTTAATCGACGCGAGTAACAATGGTGCTACGTCTCGGATGAATCATAAAATTGTGGTATTTGTCTCGCAAGCAGGTTTTGCCGACATGGTTGTACAGAACGGTTTGACCTTGGGAGACGATCTGTTTGTTCTGGTGTCGTCAATGGACACGCCGGCCGTTAGATTCTTCCTGAGTAACGTTCCACCTTTTCTAGGTAGTGAGGAAATCCGACAAGCTACGTGAGTTTGGCACTGTCTGGCACTGTCGCCTCTCAATTCATTAGGGTTCCTCTGCATAGGCTACGATAAACGGCAGGATTGAAGCATGTGCAATCATTGAGACGGTTTTGATTTGTTGTATTAAAAGAGGGAGCAAAACAGTTAAACACCTCCCACACTTTTAAAATAGACAAGCGTTACGCCTCGGTCCCCCGTCGGTGAAGTGATGCGAGTTGACAAAGTGGAAGACTCAAGGCGGCCATCTTGCATTTTGACGTGGCGACCCAATTTTCAAAAGCGTTCTCCCTTATGCGTAGATACACCCACACACCAGATAAGAAGTTAGTAGTTCGTTTCTTTTTCAACATATTTCGCTCACAAGGTTCAGTCATATATATGGTGGTGGCCATCTTGGATTTTGACGTGGCGACCCAATTTTCAATAGCGTTCTTCCTTATACCTAGATACACCCACACACCAGATTAGAAGTTGGTACTTCGCTTATTTTTCAAGATATTCCGCTCACAAGGTTCAGACATACATGGCGTTAGACATACATGGCGGCGGCCATCTTGGATTTTGACGTGGGTTGCACCCACACACCAAATTAGAATTCGGACCTTCGCTTACGCATGCACGCATGCATGTACGCACACACATGGACGGATGGACGCACACATGGACGGAGGGGAAAACCATAGTCCCCCTTTCGCTCCGCGGTGCGATGGGGGACAATGAACATGAATATAGGATTTTCATAGCTACTGACGCCTTGATTTGCTACCGATGTGGAGCATAAGGACACACTAAACAGCATTTCCAGATGCAAAGAAGACTTGCGCTGCAGGAGTTGGGTCACCCACATTTACACACTGGTGTCATACTGTGATGTAAAAAGGCTGCTGCTGTGTTGTTGTTTATTTATGAGCCTGTTGCCACTCGAATTTAGGATCTTCATTTAAGAAAGTTCCTTAAAAAGTTATAAAAGAGATAAAGGGTTGGGGGGGGAGGGGGGGCCAGGTTTATTGCCTCATGGCCCGTGCTGGCTCTCAACGCCGCTGTATGTATGTGTACGCATGTTCAAATGTATGTATGAAAGAGAATGAGAGAATGTTGAAAGAGATGTTTTCATCTCCATATCTTGTTGACGATCTCTTTTTCTTCTTGCTCTTGTGTGAAGGGAATTTCTCCACGTCGCAGACTCCGTTGCTTGGTCAAGACGCCTTCAAAGAAGGTTTTGCCATCTGGTGCTAGCTAGATTCAGACTACAGGATGTGCGAGGTGTTGTGGTCCTGCTCCATGTTGTTGAGACCACCACCCTGCCGGCTGATGTAGTGGAACTGACCCCAGAGGTGGCTACTGCGTGGACCAATTTGACCAAAATGCTTGAACCCCCACAGCCCATCATGTCACACAAGAAACTCAAACACAGTTCGACCCAGGTGTCGGATGGATCCCCAGGGAAGCAGATGCAGGCACAAGCCATCGAACTTTCCATATATATGAAGCGCATGACCCTTTTGCAGAATAGTGCTCAACTCATTGCAGCGCAGATGGCAGAGATGTATACCTTGATGCTCTTGGAGGATTTGAACACATGTGGCCGACTGCCCATCTGCAATGGCGTGGTCTTCATTCAGACTTTGTTACTCAGGAGTACATGGACGTCAACATGGAATGTGGCGATACTGAGTGTGGCAAGATGGAGCGTTTTATGTGCAAAAAAGACCATCCTGGAGAACTATATCTCTTTCCTCCCTGACCGTTTTAACTTCCACCTGCGGTGCCTTAAGGTCTGGCTGCAGAAGTTATCGGATCAAATTAATCGGCAAGCCCACACCTTGTAGCCTTGTACTTCTCTCTGCTTTCTTCCTAATATTTTCATTACTCAGCAGGAAATGGACAGAAATGTGATTGTGTTATATGTAAGGACGACTTCAACCTGGAGGACAGCGCCCCTTTCCTCCCTTGCCCCCATTACTTGCACATGAAGTGCTTCCATCCTTGGGTGAAGAGGCAAGACAGTTGTCCCTTATGCCGGACCTCCTCCAAAGTTTAAGACCGGAACCAAGCCACCGGATGAGGATTTGATTTGAATTGTTGTTGTTTTTTTTATTTAAGTTGTTTTGTGCAAGAAATTGAAATATATATATATATACAGAGTGTTTCAAAATGATGGATGCGATTTGAAATCGCTATGTCTCTGCAACCACGAACCACCCATAAATGAACCACTTACCACTTGAGAGGGCGGGGCATAGAGTTTCAAATGACCACCGCTAGATGGCTCTCCCAGCGCACCAACAGCCTCTAGCCTCAGTCGTTCGCAAGATGGCGACCCTGCAACACAAGGCGTTTTGCGTTCTGCATTTCAGCAAGACTGAACCCGTAATTGCGGTGCAGCGTGCGTTTCAATGGAGTTTTGGCATTGATCCGCCAATGCCAACAAGCATTCGTCGTTGGTACCGACAATTTGAGGAAACAGGCTGTTTATGTAAGGGGAAGAGCCCAGGGCGACCACGCACTTCAGAGGAAAACGTGAGAAGAATTCAAGAGAGTTTTCTGCGTAGCCCCCGCAAGTCCACTCGTCGTGCCAGCCGAGAACTTGCGATCCCTCATACGACTGTCTGGCATTTTAACGCGACGATTAATCCTGAGGCCATACCGGTTGCAACTGGTACAGGCTCTTCGTACAGGTGACAAAGGAAAGCGTGTGGAATTTAGTGATGCAATGTTGCAGAAGAAATGGAAGACGACAGCTTCTTACCGCATTTGATTTTTAGTGATGAAGCAACGTTTCATCGAAGCGGTAAAGTTAACCGTCACAATGTGCGCATATGGGGACAAGAGAATCCACATGAAACTGGAGAGCATGATTCCCCCAAAGTGAACGTGTTTTGTTCCATTTCTCAAATAAAGGTTTATTGCCCTTTATTTTTCGAGGGAAAACAGTTACGGGGCAAACCTATCTCGAAATGCTGCAGAACTGGCTCTTTCCACAACTTAATGAAGATTCCGATGACTTCATTTTTCAGCAAGACAGAGCACCGCCACATTGGCAGCTGTAGGTTCGACGTTTTCTAAATGACACACTGCCTCAACGTTGGATAGGTCGCACGGGACCCCAAGACTTGGCGCTAAACTCTTCGCCCCCAATATCCCCAGACATTACACCCTGCGACTTTTTATTGTGGGGATACGTCAAAGACCGTGTTTTTGTGCCACCATTACCGACTAATCTGGATGACCTCAAAAACAGAATCACGGCAGCGGTGACTGAAGTGAAAGAAGACACTCTGAGACGTTTGGGACGAATTCAACTATCGTCTCGATGTTGTCCTTGCAGCAGGTGGAGGGCACATAGAGCATTTATAAAATGGTTCATAAAACTTGATAACTCATTAAACCGTTTGTAACTTTTTGTGTAATTGTAACATGTTGCCATCGTGAAATATACTGCTTTGAAATGGGGTCCATCTTTTTGAAACACCCTGTATATTAAAAAAAAATCTCTCTCCGTCTCTACTTTCGTGCGATCGCAAGACGTTGCGGTTCTGCACCGCTCTTGTCGGTTCGAACTGTGTCTGTGTTGCTTTCCTCGTTCTATTTTGCTTTTTTCCTCATTTGTCTTTTGAGTTTTGGTGTACCTCTTCTTGTCTTGTCTATCAAACTGTATGAGACAGAGAAAGAGAGAGAGAGAGAGACAGCATGTTAAGGGTATAAACCACGTTTTTTCGTAACATGGTATAAATCGTGCTTTGATAACTTATTTCTTCAAAACCCTCTCTCCAATCAAATGATGAACTTGTCTCTCCTTTTCATTTGGTAACACAGGAGGGTATTCCTAAGCTCCTTCGATATAACCAAGCCTCGTCCTTCTCTGAAGTGACACGAGTGCCCTTGTGGTCAGAACGGTTAGGGCCAGTGTCTCCTGCCACTCCACTGTGGCCTAATATGTATAAATTACCTATTTATGGGTATCCAGCAGATATCCAGTGGAGATGAGCACATTGGGCTCTCCCTTCGAATACCTTTGTTAACCACTTTGCCAGTTCAGTAATGGTAACATGCCCCTTCTGTGAACAGCAGGAAGAACTCTTTCATGCATATATGCAATGTGAAAGATTAACAACTCTTTTCTCTATTCTCACACACCTTTTTGATTAGCTGTCTTTTCTTTTCACTTGACATTTTTATTTTAGTGTACCTTGCAGACCCTCCTGCAAGGACTCTGGTATACGAGGTGTGTTCAAAAAGTATGCGACCTTAATTTGTCGTGCGTAAACAAATGAAGCTAGGGAGGCGTTGATTGGTGCACGTATGTAGGCGATCCTAATGCGCACGTGTGAATTTTTTCCCACCTGCAGAAGCTGTCATTCGACGGCAGACCGCCGATGAGTGAGGAAGTGTAAGTCAGCGCCGTTGGATTTTCGTTTTTGACAAAATGACGGAAAAACTTGAACAACGCTACTGCATCAAATTTTGTGTAAAGCTTGGCGATTCCCAAGTGGAAACGATCCGCAAGATTCAACAGGCCTTCGGGGACGAAGCAATGAGCACCACACAGATAAAGGAGTGGTACAACCGCTTCAAAGATGGCCGCACATCAGTGGAGAGTGAAGCACGTTCGGGTAGGCCCTCAGCATCCCGAAATGAGATAGTCATTGACCAATTGAGGACCCTGGTGATGCAGGATCGTCGAATCACGATCAGAGAACTTGCAGACGAGGTGGGCGTCAGCATTGGATCCGTTCATTCCATTATGAAGGAGGATTTGGGCTTCAGGAGAATCTCAACGAAGTTCATACCAAAGCTGCTAACGATTGAGCAGAAGCAACTCCGTTTGGAGATCGCACAGGACATGCTGGAGACTGTGAACAGCGATCCCAGCTTCCTCAACACAGTGACCTCTGGCGATGAGTCCTGGGTTTATGGGTACGACCCAGAAACCAAGTTGCAGTCATCACAATGGAAGCATCCAACATCCCCGAGGCCAAAAAAAGCAAGGCAGGTCCGCAGCAATGTCAAAGTCATGCTGACCGTCTTCTTCAACTCCAGTGGCGTGGTTCATCACGAGTACACACCACACAGCACAACCATCACCAAGGAGTATTACCAAGAGGTTCTGCGTCGCCTTCGTGACGCTGTGCGACGCAAACGGCTGGACCTGTGGGCAGCGGGCAATTGGCAGCTCCATCACAATAACGCACCCGCCCATTCTTCACATTTGATACAGAGTTTCTTGGCCAAACACAACACACCTGTGCTTCGTCAGGCTCCCTACTCTCCCGACATGGCTCTGTGTGACTTCTGGCTTTTCTCCAAGCTGAAAATGCCCCTGAAAGGGACCAGATTTCAGTCCAGAGAAGACATCATGCGGAATGCGACGGACCAGCTGCACGCCATCCCAAAAGAGGCGTTCCAGCGCTGCTTCCGACAGTGGCAGAACCGTTGGGAGAAGTGTGTGGCAGCCAAAGGGGACTACTTTGAAGGAGATTAGTGTAAGTTTGTTGTATCTGGATACGAGTATTTTTTATGAACAAAGGTCGGATACTTTTTGAACACACCTCGTACTCCTAAACTTATTGGTTGCTACAGCAAAATATGCAATTTATAAAGAGGAAAATCAAAATTGATAATGGGCATGGTTTTGATGTTGTCACTATTTTTAAAGGGCTGGTCTCGGCAAGAATCAGGTTGGGGTTTGATTACTCTGTGGCAAATGAAAATGTCAAACTCTGAGTGCACGTGGTGTATTAACAAGGCCTTATGTGTTGAGAATGATATGGAATTGGTCTTCATTTTGTAATATCTGCATCAAGAACTGTGATGTCTTCCATTGCATATTCAAAATTTTCTCTCTGTATCTCTCTTCTTGGCGGGAAGTGACAGCTCGCTGGGCCCGTTCTCTCCTGCACGTGTCGGAGAAAAGCTGAAATTGCGCAATGCAACGGGATGAATGAGGTGTTGCGGTCCTGCTCCATGGAATGTTGAGACCACCACCTTGCCAGATGATGCAGTGGAGCTGACCCAAGAGGTGGCTGCTGCATTGACCAATTTGACCAAAATGCTTGGTCCCCCACGGCCCGTCATGTCACGCAAGAGGCAACTCACAGCTCTACCCAGGTATCGGACCTTCATGCTCTTGGAGGATTTGAACACCTGTGGCCCACTGCCCATCTGCAATGGTGTGGTCTTCATTCAGACTTTGAGTTACTCAGGGGTAGATGGACGTCAATATTGAGTGTGGCGATATGGAGTGTGGCAAGATGGAGCATTTAATATGCAAGAAAGACTTCATCCTGGAGGACTACATCTCTTTCCTCCCTGACGGTTTTGACTTCCACCTGCAGTGACTCAATGTCTGGCTGCAGAACCTCTCGGATGAAATTAATTGGCAAGCCCACACCTTGTGGCCTTGTACAGACAGACCTTGTACAGATGTACAGGTCATGTCTATTTGACAAAGGTGATGCTTTCTTCCTAATATTTTCATAACTCAGCAGGAAATGGAGAGGAATGTGGTTTTGTTATATGCAAGGAGGACTTCAACCTGGAGGACGGTGCCTCTTTTCTCCCTTGCGCCCATAACCTCCACATAAAGTTCCTCCATCCTTGGGTGAAGAGACAAGACAGTTGTCCCTTGTACCGGACCTCCTCCAAAGTTTAAGACCGGAACCAAGCCACCGGATGAGGATTTGATTTGAATTGTATTTTTTATTAAAAGTTTTTTTAGGAGAAAAAAAAAAATGTCTTGCCACTTTGCACAAATGTGCTAATTGCTTGGCACGCTCGTGCGATCGATCGCAAGACGTTTCAACACGCCTGCCATTAGTCATCCTGAGTAATGTTCCACTTTTTCTAGGTCATGAGGAAATCCTACACAAGCTCGGTGGGTTTGGCACTGTCGCCTCTCAAATCATTAGAGTTCCTCTGCATATGAGAAACGGCAGGATTGAAGCACGTACAATCTTTTAGACGCTTTTGTTTTATTGTATTAAAAGACGGAGCGAAACAGTTAAATACCTCCCACACTTTTAAAATGGATGAACACGAATATAGGATTTTCATCGCGACTGACACCTTGATTTGCCATGGATGTGGAGCATAAGGACACACTAAACAGAATTGTGCAGACACCAAGAAGACTTGCGCTGCAGCAGTTGGACCCCCCTCCGCCCCCCCTCCCTCCCCGTTAATGAGCCGTGTGGGGTACAAAGATCCACACCGGGAGACCAGGGCGTGGCAGATTGTGGCAGTGTTGCTGAGGTCAGCACAGTAGCGGAGCATCCAGTCAAGGTGGAAGAGAGGCTATAACCTCTCGAGAATATGGTTTATGAAGAAGTACTGACGAAAGGCACCGAGGCGAAGAAGAACTTGAAACGTACTTTTTTGAGCACAGAGGTTGAAGACAAAGGTCGTAAAGTGATATTGGTACACTGGTACAGGCAGATAGTATCTCAGACTACCCTGATGATTCTTTGAAAGATGGGCAGGGTGGTGATGAAATAGATGAGAGTAGGACTTCACCCCTTGCTCTTGCTGAAGAAAATGAAAGTGCTATTATTGGTGGTGAAGATGAACCCATTGTGCCTTGTGGCAGTGAGCAGTCTGGGGTGCTGAGTGATAGTAATGACTGTTACTCACATCCCATTGTAAGGACAAAGGAGGATGATGAAGGTCTAAACGAACCTTTCGTATACAATAGCAGTGGGACAGATGTATCCCTGGAGTTGCAACAGGAAGACTGTGGTGTTAACGACAAAGATGTTGTGCCAGTACTTGACACACAATAAAGTGATTTCAACGTTGATGTTGTGAGGGGACTGGCTAAGGAAGCTCAAAGCGTTATAGTCCATGAGCCAGGCCCCTAAATTTTGGCCACCGGTACCATTTGAGGGGAATAATGCTCAGTGATTTTTGACAAGGTGTACACCCCTAGTATAGAGCTGGAAAATATGTGATAGCATTGCAGCAGTGGTAGCTTTTTGTGTGATATCACCTTTTTGTAACCCTACCCTAAAATAAACTTTGCTGAAATGTGCCAAACACAAAATAAGACAACATCCAACTTCAAACTAATGGTTCTCTCTTATTAATCGACCATATCTCCTTGAAAATAATTGTTAGGCATGTAGCTCAGCCCATTTGCACATGTGGGTAATGTCTATTTGACATTTCAACTAAAAGATGGTGTGGTGGTGCAACATGGCAGGCCCCAGTCCATTTGCTGCAGGTTAAGGTCTCACAATTTCATCATAAATATACAGCAATATTTGAGATTTTGATAGGTTGGTATAATGCAACAAGACTAAGAACATGTGAGAGAATATAAATAATCAAATAAGTTAAGTGTGTGATGGGTATTTGAGCTGTTTCTGGTGAACTAACATTTTTGTACGTTGTTGTGGAGAATTGTCAAAATTTATTACTATTTTGCATGTATAATAAATAATTTCCTAAATAGTCTACACATTTTGTTTATGTGATTGGAAAATAATTGCAAACAATGTCAGAAACATAAATTGACGTTCATTTATTCTGATAATGAATAAATATATTTAATATAATTAATATGATTTATTTTCTTTTTCAGGTATTGTGATGGTGGGTCAACAGTTCTGCACAATAGACTGGAGGTTAGAAGTAGATTAGCAAAATCCTTTTTCTTCAAAATGGAAAAGCTCGCACGAGGAATCTCCCAAAGACCAGTGTATCATACACCAGACAGTATCTAATGAAGATGATGACTATTTCGTTAGTCCTCAAAACTATGACTCCTGGATAACTTTACTTGAAGCAGCCAAAGTGGGAAACCATACCCCTATTATAGACATTGCCAAACAGCTTGAGTGTCAAAGAAGTCCCCAAAATCTTCTATCACCCAAAATGCAGAAGCCTCTTCACCATGAAGAGAGATTTGGAGACCTTGAAAAGGAAAGGAGATGTAAGCATTCATGATGAGGCTGGTAGCAGTGGTTGTACATCAAAAGGCCCTCTACGTCTAGGAGATTGTCATCAGAAGCAAGGGTGTATGATCCAATTTGCATTTTCTGTTATACGGTCAAGTTCCAAAAGCACTCCAAGTCATGTCAAAAGCTTATACAGTCTGTACAACTGAGAGCAGATCAAACACTAAGACAGTGTGCAATCCAAAAGGTGGATGAAAATATGTTAGCAGTAACGAGTGGAGACATAGTTGCTGCAGAGGCCCACTATCATGTTTCATGCTACAATAATTATACACGAGTCAACACTAAGGAACAAGAGTATAAAGATAAGAATGAGAAAGAGAATGAAACAGGTGGAGATTAAATGTATCAAAGGATTGAAAGAGAGGCTTATGCAGACCTTTATGAGTCCATCAGAACTGATATCATTTCCAACAAGAAGATTGTACCAATAACTTCTTTGACCACAAAACTGGACTCCTTCATGTTGTCTGGTGGGGTTAAACTCCTGAAGGATTCTACAAGGAAGCACATTCGCAGGAGACTGGAATGCAAGATGGGGGATTCAGTTGATATATTTCCAGATGACAAGGGAAAACTGTTGATGGTCCCTGACAGTGTATCATTAAAGGATGTTGTCTTGGAAAATCAAACTCCACATAAGAAGCTCCAAGTTTGGAAGGCCAAGTCCACCAATTTAAAAAAAAATCATAGATCAGACTTCATCACAGATCAGATCAGACATCAGACAGGACATGACACCCACTCCCTGGCCATACCATCCATCTGATGTGAATGATAGTGCTCACATCTCCATACAAAATCCAATAGAGCGGTTTTTTGTCAGGCTTCTGACTGGAGATCCTAACACCAAGATTCAAGCACACAGGGTCACGACTCTGGTCCAGTCATTTAGCCAGGACATGATCTATGTTGTGACATGTGGACAAATAAAACCACCAAAACATCTCCTGCTTCCATATGCAGTGAAATCACCGACTGTAAACATCGAGATAATCCAGACACTAAACTAGTTTGGGCAAAGGGTGTCTTACTCGCAGCTGGAAGAGAACGATACTGCTCTGTGTCTCCAAAAGTTAGCGACAGGCCTCAACAAGAGAGTTGTACTTCCATCTTCCATCAAGCATCATGTCTTCACCACTCTTGCATGGGACAATATATACTGAAACGCAAAAGAAACTTACCACCTTTGAAACCTTTAAATATCAACAATAACACTGCGTGTAGTAAATGTGTGAACTTATTTGTGGACAATAGTCCTCACTGTCAGACAAAACGGTCACGGATGGTCACTTGAACCTTCAATGGTCACTTCATAGCACAGCTGTTGAACAGCCGTTTTGACTGTCAGTGATTAGCCAAGGGGTACGGGATGATTTTAATGAGCTGCACGTGATGTCTTGATATTGGCTTTAAAAAGGCCAGTGCAAAATGGGCATTTCAATCAACATGCCACGATTGTCAAGGGATCAACGGCAGCGTGCCCTGGGCATGCTGCAAGGCGGACTGAGCTACCGTGAGGTGGCACGTCGCCTTGGCTGTTCACACCAGACGATATCGGCCCTGGTGGACAGAGACACCCTCCACAACTCTGCAGATGACAGACCTCGATCAGGGAGACCAAGAGTCACCACTGCAAGGCAGGACAGGCAGATGGTCCGAAGTCACCTGCGGGATCGATTCCGTCCAGCATCCCGCACTGCGGCAGAAACTCCGGGGCGTGCAAACCCACGGATCTCCAATGATACTGCACGAAGACGACTGCATGACTATGGTCTGACTGCCAGAAGACCATACAGAGGCCCCGCGATGACGGCTGCCCATCGCCGCAACCGACAGAGATGGTGCCAGCAGCATCAGCAGTGGACCTTGGCGCAGTGGAACGAGGTCGCTTTCAGCGATGAGGCAAGGTTCTGTGTGGACAGTCCTGATGGGCATGAGCGTGTCTGGAGAAGAACTGGCAAGCGATATGCTGATTGTTGCGTGCGTCAAGCCAACAGGTGGGGTGGCGCAAGTGTGATGGTGTGGGCTGCCATATCAGACCGGTACAGGACGCCACTGGTGGTTGTGGAGGGAATCTTAATGCCCAGCGGTATGTGGATAACATCCTGCGACCTCATCTGCTGCCATTCCTGCTAGACCACCCAGAACTGAGAACCTTTCAGCATGACAACGCTCGTCCCCATGCTGCTCGCTTTACCACTGCATTTCTCCAAGGCGAGAACATCAACACCATGCAGTGGCCTGCGCTCTCCCCTGACCTGAATCCCATAGAGCACCTGTGGGATGAGCTTGGGAGACGCGTAGTTGGCAGGGCCAGGACACGGGCAGAGCTGCTTCAGACATTGAGGACTGAGTGGGACAGAATCCAGCAGCAATCCATCCAAAGACTGGTAGGCAGTATACTCCGACGATGCACTGCCTGTATCCAAAACAATGGTGGCCACACACGCTATTGAAAGGGGACTGACATTGCACCCTGTGCTGTTCTGTACTGTAGAACAAACTGATGAGATGGTGTATCTTGGTCAAAAACCTGACATGTCATCAATAAAATGCCAATGTTTCAATTAGCAATTGTTGGTTTGTTTTATTTTGAACTGTTACAATTTTATTACATTTCAAACAAGTGGTAATGCCCATTACCCATTTTGAAATGCCAATGTTGATTGAAATGCCCATTTTGCACTGGCCTTTCTAAAGCCAATATCAAGACATCACGTGCAGCTCATTAAAATCATCCCGTACCCCTTGGCTAATCACTGACAGTCAAAACGGCTGTTCAACAGCTGTGCTCTGAAGTGACCATTGAAGGTTCAAGTGACCATCCGTGACCGTTTTGTCTGACAGTGAGGACACTATTGTCCACAAATAAGTTCACACATTTACTACACGCAGTTATTGTTGATATTTAAAGGTTTCAAAGGTGGTAAGTTTCTTTTGCGTTTCAGTATAGATAGATTGGAGGAGACTGTTTCAGACGCTCGTATAAAAGGACACGGAGCCGTTAGTAGTTCGAGCAAGCCATGTTCCGCGTCCGGCACTACAGGCCCGTAGGTCACTCCGGAAGTACATATGCACATTATTGTCATGCCACAGTCATACACTAGGCGTTATCAACACAAGCTAACACCTGTAACATCTCCCTTTTTCAACATTACTAATATCATGTGATGCAATTTATTCGACCGAAATTTTGAAAAGAGATGTAAACTAGTAACACAACATAACAATATTCTGGCTAAATTATAACATAGGATTATGCCAGGAGCTGAACATTTCAACCAATCAATCACATCAAATCAATAACTAAATGTCCTTGCTGTTACTTGTAACAGTTCACAGATCGAGTCTGTTTGGGGGTTTTGACAGTCTTCCACTGCGGGAGAAAACAGGACTCCTGTGTGAGAGAGGCTCTTTGACCACAGCCGGTGTTGAGGGTGTGCTGCAGGTCCTCCCTGCTGGTGTGCTTACTCTCACCAAATTCTTCTTAGCATTGCGGCCCTCAGGCTCAATGGCAGTTTTGTCTTCACTTTGCACATCCGGTCTTGTGATGCTCCGGTTGTGCCTTTCCTCCGCTAGCCCATCCAAGGGCTGTCCATAACAGGGAGATGGTGCTGACTCAGCTACTCTCAGGTCCACGCGATTGTGGCGATACAGGGCACCCTCCACATCCACGAGATAGGAGCGTGGGGCAACCTGTTGCACGCAGGTTGCTATTTTCCAGCGACCAGTTCGGTCTCCAGGCAGTGGTTTCATACGGATGGACTCACCAACATTTAGTTCAGGTAAGTCTCTGGCTGATCTGTCATAGCTGAGCTTGGATATCTGCTTTTTTGACGCAGTTTCTCCAAAACACCTGGCACGACACAAGGCTCGAGCAACTTGTTGGTCACAGGTAAAAGTGTTTTCAGCCTTCTTGACATCAAGCGCTGTGCTGGGCTGCTATCCATGCCCTCCGTCGGTGTGTTCCTCCACCGGAGTATGGCCTTCCAGGGGTCATTGCCATCACATGTAGCTTTCTTGCACAGGTTCTTTACGATTTTGATGGCAGACTCAGCTTTGCCATAGGCTTTTGGGTGTCGTGGAGAGGATGTGATATGCTCAATTTCCCATTCGATGGTAAAGCGTCTGAATTGCTCACCTGCAAATTGAGGCCCATTGTCAGAGATCACACGGTCCGGTTGACCATGACGTGCAAATTTGTGCCTTGCATCGCCGGATTGTCGTCTCAGCAGACAGGTCTGGGAGCAGCTCAATTTCCCAGAAGTCAGAATAGTGATCGACCATCAGGAGGAAGTCTTTCCCAATGTACTTGAATAAGTCCATGCTGATGATCTGCCAGGGCCGTGTGGGCAACTCGTGCAACATCATTGTCTCCTTTTGCTGCTCATGTGCATATTCATTGCACACGGAACATTTACTGACAAAGTCTTTGATCTCTGCTTGCATGTTTGGCCAGAAGAGAGTATCGCGTGCTTGCCTGTAGCATACTTCCGCTCCAATGTGGCTGGAGTGGATTCGTGCCAGCATCTCTGGGCACAAAGACTTCGGTATGATAACTCTCTGACCTTTGAACAGCACGCCATTCTGCACACTGATTTCATCTCTGCATAGCCAATAATCTCTAACATCAAGAGATGTCTCCTCTCTCTGGTCAGGCCACCCGGCCAAGACAACAGCTTTTAGTGCTTGCAGGTATTCGTCTCTGTCTGTGTGCTGTCTGATCTGAAGCAGGCGTCGATCAGTGACGTTCAGGTAATCTGCCCGATTGATCTGCTCCACATCATACTGCTCCTGCTGCATGCTACAAACTGTGTGTCGCTCATGTTCCACATTGGAAGTATTGACCGCTGCTGTTGCCCTGCTGAGCATGTCGCTGATATACATTTTAGGCCCAGGCTTGTACACAACCCTGAGGCTGTAGTTCTGGAGTGTGAGCAGCATGCTCTGGAGCCGCTTAGGAGAGGCTTGCTGAAAATGGCAATGAGCGGCTTGTGATCAGTCTCTGTCGTGATCACTTCTCGGCCATACAGATAGTGATGGAAGCGTTGACAGGCAAACACTATGCTCAGGCATTCTTTTTCGATTTGTGCATAGTTTTGTTCCGTCAGTATTAGCGCCCTTGATGCAAATGCGACCGGTTGTCCCTCTTGCATGAGACAGCACCCCAGTCCATTTTGGCTTGAGTCACTTTGTATAGTGACTAGCTTTGAGATGTCATAATACCTTAATACAGGCATCGTGGTGACCAGGCGCTTTATTTCCTGAACTGCAGCATCGTGTTTTGGTAACCAATGCCATATCACATCCTTGTCCAGCAGTCTCCTCAATGGCTCACAAACCTCAGAGAGGTGTGGCATGAATTTGGCAAGGAGGGTCACAAAGCCGATGAAACGCTGGACCGCCTTCCCATCAATTGGTTGTGCCATTTCCAGAATGGCTCTGACCTTTTCGGGATCAGCCGTCAGGCCATTTGAAGACAGTACATGTCCATGGAAACGGACCTTTGTTACCTTGAACTGCAGCATCTTTAGGCCAAGTCTTAGATTAACGTGCCTTCGGCCGTCCGTCAGCACCAGTAACTTTGCATCGTGGTCACTATCTGCCTCGTCATCTGCATCCCCGCAGCCAACAATGAGGATGTCATCTGCAATGGGCTCTACTCAATTTAGCCCAGCCAATAGCTCATGCTGCTTGCATTGGCACACCTCTGGTGCTACGGAGACTCCAAAAGGCAGTTTGAGCCACCGTTTCCTGCCCCAGCAAGTCCAAAATGTTGTCATGTAACTGCTCTTCTCATCTAGCTTGGACTGTAAAAAGGCATCACGTGCATCTACGAGTGTGAATACCCATGCCTTTGGTAATTTGTATAAGACATCTTCAAGTGTTGGCATGAGGTAGTGAGATCTTTGCAGTGCTTGGTTCAAAAACTTTGGATCTATGCAAATTCTCAGCTTCTCAGGCTTTTTTTTTTTACTATGACCATGTTACTTATCCAGTCTGTCGGATCGGTCACAGTGGTAATGTGCCCATCTGCCTCATGTCTGTCCAGCTGTGCCTTCACGGCAGACTTCATGGCCACGGGTACATTGCGTGGGGAGCACTGGACTGGACGGATTTAGGCGTCCAGTTCAAAATGTATATCTCCGAGAACTGACTATTGGCCCATTGAAAACATCGTTGTACATGCTTATGAGCTGTTGTTTGGTCAAAGGCCTAGTCAGATGCCTGACAGTGCCTGACAATGCCTGACAATGCCTGAGTGACAATGCCTGACAGATGCCTGATGCCTCCAGTTTGTGCAGTTCAGCAGGGACAGTGAAGTGCATGAGTCCCAAGCGCTTACATGTGGAGCCTGACAAAAGGGATTTCTGACTGACCTCCACAATTTCACTCAAGCTTGTGTGTTCATCCACGTATTACACACTTTGTTTTGAAAAGTCCCAGTGACCTCAACAACTCGCCAGAATACAACTTCAGTCTCATGTTACTTGGTAAGAGTCGGGCTTTCGGTGCGATATTCATCTTGTCTTTACGGCTCATTAGGTTGCACGTTGCCCCAGAGTCAAACTGGCATTGCTGTAACTTGTTATGCAGTTGTAGTGTGATGAACCATTTTTTTTCCTCTCGACCTTACAGCACCGATGCACTCGCTTGTGTAAATGAAATTGCCACTTATCATCTTCCTCTTCAGATTCAGTATTTTCCACCTTGTGCAGCTGCCCTGCTCCGGGCCTTCTCGTGCTCTTAAAGCATACTTTGGCAAAGAGATTAGCCGTGCCACATAACCTGCATGCCTTACCATAGGCTGGACAGTGCTCTCGTCCTCGTCTGTGTGCATTGCCACAGTATTTACATGTGGCACGGTTGTCTGTCGACATGCTGGGAGGGTGGTAGTTTTGCCTTGTTGCTTTTGGAGAGCCGGTCCTGCTGTACTGTTGCCTCCCTGTGACATTGGCACTGTCGAACAGCGGCCTTTCCTGCTCCATTGTTTTCATCCACATGTCCGTGAGCTCCGCTGCCCGGCATATCTCATTGGCTGTGTTTAGTGTTAAATCCCGTTCCCTCAGGAGGCGACGGCGTGTACTCTCATTAGCAATGCCGAGAACGATTTTGTCTCTAATCAGCTCATCCTTCAATAAGCCATATTCACAAGATGCCGCTTTCTCTCTTAGGTGCGTAACAAAATTGTCAATCGAGTCTCCCTCTTCTTGCTTACAGCTGCCGAACACGTATCGTTCAAAAATCACGTTTCTTGCCGGCTTGAAGTGCGTCTCTAACACAATTAGTATGGCCGTCATGTCTTTCTCCTGCTCGGCTGCGAGATTCAAGTTGTGCTTATAAATATGACGACATTTGCTGCCCATCACCCTTCTCAGAGTTGCCGCTTGCACTTCCTCTGGCTTCTCATTCAGACTGGTTGCTGGTAGATAATCCTCAAATTCAGCTCTAAAATTGTCCCAATTACTGCTCGTCACCACTCATTTTCATCGTGTCCGGGGGTGGAATGTTGGCAGCCATGTTGATCAAGGCCTATGCCCGTGGCGTTTCAGCACAGCACGTTGTGGTGGGAGATCAGTTATTTACTCACTTTTGTACACGCGGTGGTGCTTGAAGGAGTCCGTTATGGGGTAACTTGCATCAAACCACTTCTGACACCATGTTTCAGACGCTCGTATAAAAGGACACGGAGCCGTTAGTAGTTCGAGCAAGCCATGTTCCGCGTCCGGCACTCCCGGCCCGGAGGTCACTCCGGAAGTACATGTGCACAGTATTGTCATGCCACAGTCATACACTAGGTGGTGTTATCAACACAAGCTAACACCTGTAACAGAGACTCTCACTGGAAAGGGTACGTTACATCGAGTCAATGGCATAGCGGTATATTATTTCTGTGAGCGATTATTATCAATAAGGAGGACAAATTGAGGTAACAAAGGAAAACGGCATCAACTTCTTAAACGAGGCGTTTAGGCAACACCATGTTGTAATCAAAGATCATTTTCCTGATGTGAAAACTTTCATCAGGGCTGCAAGACCCCTCCTGCAAGGAATGATCCAGTGGAGATATCGGAGGCCAAATTTCCACGTCTTCGATAAGCGGTTACAAAGGTGAACAAGGAATTGGAGGCAGAGAGTGAGCTACCTTTGTAGAATGGCAATGCGAGAGATATGTATTGCATCCCTGAATATTAATGGGGGTTGTACCCCCTATCGGAAAATTCATACAATTCAGGCAATGGAGAGAATGAAAACCGACATCATCTTAATACAAGAGACCCATGCTGCGAACACTGGTAGCTGAATGGTGTAAACTTTATCGAAGGCAGTGGTGGTTGAGTGGTTTTACCACACCCAAAGCTTGTGTTGCCATCACCTTAATAGACAGTAGGGCAAGCCGATGCAGGATGACTTTTCGTAGTCCCGTACTTGGAAGACAAAACCTCTTCTAAAATTCATTTTAAAAAATTGCTAGACTCACATTACCTCCTTGTTCTCCCTTTAAATATCCCGTCATTTCTTGAAAATCAATAAAAGTTGAGCTCTATTTTGTTTCTGAATATCTGTGACCAACGGCTATGAATAGGCTTGGATCAGCAAAATTGACCAATCACGAGCCTGTATTCATTACGTCACACTAGATCAGTTCTGTACATACGGATGTGGCTCGTTCGATGATTAAAAAACAACTTGACAACCAAAATGGCGGACGAGATGGAGTTCTCGGATGTCGAACCGACGTGCCTTAGGCTGCTGGGCCATAGAAGTTCACGGTTCACGTTTCACGTTTCACGGTTCACGTTCACGTGAACAATCGGACCCTGGGCCATAGGATTTCACGCTTGGCTGTTCACGTGTTGCGCGCCAGTTCTGCTTTGGCCGAGTAACCGTCAACATGGACTCTTCGGATGAAGAAGATTGCCTCATTCTGCTTCTACTAAGACGGAGGAAGAGAAAAAGGCACAGAATTTGGAGCCGAGAGCACTTCCTTCTGAGAGAAACCCGTGGTGAATTCCACCGAACATTCCGTTATCTGCTTGACAATCCCGATGAAGAACTGTTTTTCAATTATACCAGGATGTCATACAGGACTTACGATGCCTTGAAGACCCTCGTCCTGGAACATCTACAGCCAGCTCAAACAAACTGGAGAAAATCGATCGAAGCAGAACAAAAGCTCATCATTACTCTCAGGTTGGTACCTATTAATTTGGATAATGTGGTGTTGGTCGTGATGATCTAGGCTAGGGTAATTTGTCTAGTAGTCTAGCGAGTCTACTTTTCTACTTCACGCATAGAAAAAGTGTGCATGTTCATTCCGCCTTTCACGCGTGAAATGTGACACGTGAAACGTGAAACATGAAAGGCGTTCTATGGCCCAGAGCAAGTCATACTACGTTTGTCCATTTTTCTTTACACGCGTGAACCGTGAAACGTGAACCGTGAACTTCTATGGCCCAGCAGCCTTACACACTTCTTATCTGTCGATGGAGCCGAACTTACATTTTCTGATACTACCTGGGATAGAGCATTAGAATATGCAGATGCTTGGAAAAATTATGATGGCGAAAGAGCCGAAATCGCCACGGATTTCCTCACCAGCGTATCGCCAGTATCTCTGTACAATCCACGCGTACTACATGTACGACAACATCTACGAGTGATAAAACACACCCAACGAAGCCACTAAATGCTCGACGTCATCGAAAATGCTATCAGAAATTCACTGACAAGACCAAGAAAGAGCAAGCCGAGAATAGAAAACGGAAAGCAGCAAGTTAACATCTTACAGGTGCATCCAAAAGTCAGTCCCGATTCTCGAAGAAAAAAAATTGTTTCAATTGCATGTAAACTCATGGAGCTGCTTTTATTAAATGTTGACTGAGTGAGATGTAAGAACAGCTGCCTAAGAAATGCAACATAAATTATGTTAACTTCAGTAAAATGTATGAATGCGAAAATCTGCGAAGTTGTTATTGTAATTTTGCTTCTTTCTCATTTCAGATTCTTCCAATGAACATGTGCAGGTAGAAACAACACAAAGGACTGCGTTCAAGAAGTGACACCAGCAGTAGGTCAGCACGCAGATCATCTCATGTGCTACCTCAAATATGCATTACATGCCAGGGGAAAAAGTACATTTCTGACAAGCTGAAAGTAACAGGAGTAGTAGAACCCCTCACTTCTTGCGAACTTATAGATGGTGGCCAACTAGCAAAACAAGCCAAAACACAAAATGATGAGGACATTTTACGAGAAATTGAAGGCAAGGACTGTCACAATAGAAGTGAAGTACCATTCATCTTGCTACAGAGAATACATCAGGCCCTTATCAAGGCAAAAAAAAGCCAGAACAGAGCATTGTGACAGACAGATGTTTTGGAAAATATTTCGACAACTTTTGTAAGGAGGTCGTCAAACCACATATTATCCGGGATAAGGCTGTTTTCAGATTAACAAAACTGAAAAGGATGTTTGTGAAAACTAAGAAAGGTAGAGAAACAGGATACAAATCATTCAACTTGAAGCGAAGACTGCAGGCCCGGTACACTCAGCTGAAATGTCTGTGTCCTCATAGATGCAACCAGTGATATGGTGTATGTTGATGAACTTTCTACAGAAATGCTCTTAACAGATGAAACGTGTGGTCCTATTGAACAGTTGGACATGGCCACAGACACCACTGACTGAGGATGACACAGACCAAGTGCACATGACTGCAGATTAAGTAAATCCATCAAGCACAGCAACACTGAGGGAAATGTATGCAAGTGTGTTGGACCTGAGGACAGGGCCAGCGCTACCATTAGGCCAACTAGGCAGCCGCCTAGGGCGCAGACATCAGAGGGGCGCATTACTGAACCTTAAAGGGTCACAGTTTTATACAAATTATTTTATACAGTATCAGTGGCAAGTGGTGAATGTAGTTTCTCAAAGCTCAAACTTACATATGCTCTACAATGTTGGAAAAGAGACTAGTTGGCTTGGCAACCATATCAATTGAACATGCCCAGGCATCAGCACTTGATCTGGTTGAATTTGTGACAAATTTGCAAATGGTTAGGGGAGTTACGGCTTAATATAGTCAATATAGTTACCGGCCGGACTAAAGCACCAAATTTTCACAGGAGTTAGAACATTGATTTAGGAAGATAATTAGCCTCTCCAAACAACTTTTGGCCCCCTATGAGGCCCACAGTGGCCCGTGCAAGATGATACACTTTGGTCTCCATTTATGGTTCAAGGGAAGTAACTCAACTTATCTAAAATGATTTTTAATAAAAAACCACCGTTTAGAGGCCATTTTTCCCCGCAAAGCGGGGGTTGGCCTTTTCGGGGACCGTGGTAGTTGTTGTTTTTTGGTCCCCTTTTTGAAGCAATGTTTTACGGCCGGATGCCCTTCCTGACGCCAACCCTTTTTGCCGCCTTCAACGACAAACAGGGAATTACCAGTGAACTGGTACTCAATTAGCCGACCTCGGAAGGATGACAGGCTGAGTCAACCCCCCTGGCATTAATTCGGCGATCGACCGAGATTCGAACCCAGGATCCTAGGATCCTAAGCCGGCACCCTAGCCACTAGCCCAACACCAGGGATTTTTAATAAATAGATGATAATGTCTGTGTGCTCTAAAACATATCAGAAATCATAAACATGCATCAAATACCATTTTAGGTGTATAAAACTCTCAAATAGTTATATTTTAACAGTATAATAAATGATTAATATCGAATTATCTCCTTTGGAAGAGCAATAAACCTTTGGAAGAGCAATAAACCTGGAAGAGCAATAAACCTAAATTGTTCCTCCCCTATACGGGTGTTTATGATGACGTTTGATATCTATGTAAATAGCATCTAAATATCTGCTTTATGATTAATATAAATGGTATACCTCAACTGTAAACATACTTTTTTTTCCAGGAGGATTCTTTCCCGGCGCATGCATATTGAATCAATCAAGGCCGCCGAAAATCTTCAAGCGTTCTTCTGATAAATCATCCAAAATCAACTGGAATAGGGACTGTCAGGAGCAGGAAACCCAAACAAATCGTGGATTATAAATATATGTTCGGTATGTATCCTTATTTTTTTATTTTTGTAATTGACTTTTAATACTATCGGTTCATATAGGCCGCGCTACATGAGTGTCGCCAATGAAAGTAGATTCGTCCCAGCGCCATGTGGCAAACTTGCTAACTAATATTATATTATACCTTATTAACCTATACCTATATTAGCATGGGTTGACCGTTGTTTGTACATATATATGGATACCTATATTTTAATCCTTTTTTGTGTTACTGTTACAGTGATTACAAAATGGATGAGGCCGAGGAAATCGATTGGTCCAGGTGTGTAATCTGCCAAGAACAAAAGACGGATTTACCCAAATGTCCAAAGAACAGGCAAAACTCAGATTCATTGTCAATATACGCATCGTTTTTAGAGAACGTACAGAAATTTCAAGATCTCGATGCTATGCCCGTTAAAGTTTCATTCTCGAAGGACGTCACCGCAGAAACTCTCCATCAGAACAACGCATGTTGGCACAACTCCTGTCGCCAGCAGTGTTTACAGACACAATGTTAACACGTGCGGTAAACAAGAAGCGAAAACATGACAACGTCTCTGGTAACGTAGTGAGATCTTTGAAAAGACAGTCCTCTCCTCGTCTGATACAAAATCAAGCTACAGTACTATCACCATGTCTTGTGTATTTTGTTCTGAAAACACCAATGAAGATTTACATGAATGTTGTACGCACAATATAGACGTAAGGTTGAGAATGATGGCAACCGAGATGGAGGACACGGATCTTCTAGCCAAACTCGCTGGTGGAGATGTGATAGCCATCGAGGCAAAATACCACTCATCGTGTATGACAAAGTATAAAAATGTGTATCGTTCACACATACGAAATAGGAACAGGAATGCTGACAGTAGTCATGAACGAGCCAAAGGAAGAGCATTTGTAGAGCTGGTTGACCACATCGAGGAACAAATAATGTCAGAAACAAATATGTTCAGACTCAAAGATCTGTATGATCTTCACCAAAGTAGGCTACAACAATTGGGGTGTGATTACACCACAAACAAAACACGTCTGAAAGAAAAAATTATCACCCATTTTATGGAATATGGAATTCAGGAACAGACCGTTAATAAGAATGTGTTTCTAATATTTCCAGATGGAGTGAGAAAACTGATCAAAGAAGCGTTAGAAACACGTGACTACGGTGCCGAAGCACTCCTATTTTCCAGAGTTGCTAAAATGTGCAGAAACGAAATTTTCAAAGATACAATAAGCTTTGATGGAAACTTTTCAGAAAATTGCCAAGATATAGCCCCAAACACTAATCTCAATGTTGTTGTATGGTGCCAATTTGAAAAGAGACATATATGAGACACAACCATGCAATACTATCACTCAACTTCTGATCCACAATGGGAAGAGTCGGCCTAAGCCAAAAGCAGCATTCCTCATCTTCAGCGCCTTCCAAACAACGACATTCTCACTTGCACGAACCACCCGCTCCTGTATATATAGGATTGAACATTCACACATCAACGAGGAGCAAGACTATGATCGAGAAGTTTGAAAAGTTAGGTGTTAGCATATCATATAAGCGTGTACTAGAAATCGAAAAATCAATTTCTCAAAAACAGCTGGCCCAGTTTGACAGCGATGGTCTAGTATGTCCGCTGCAACTTCGGCATGATCTTGTAACTGTAGGCGCGATTGACAACATAGATCATAACCCGTCAAGCACAACAGCCTCTGGATCACTGCATGGAACAGCAATGACAATTATGCAGCATCCCACTGAACATAATAAGGGTCAAGATCGTCATGAAATTAATGCCGATGCATCTAGGTCAACGTACGATCTACCAGATAGCTCCGCTCTGCAAGGCAACTATCCAAGTACCTAAAATCACGACGCAAACGAGTGAATCTAATCTTCACGATGCTATTGGAGAGGCGAATGACTGGATGGCTTCAACATCAGAACTTGTAACACACGAGAAGTTTGATGATTACGAGGCTATGTCTTGGTCGGCATTTCACGCAGCCAAAGAACGATCACCAACTTCTCCACCAGCCATTATTTCCCTTCTTCCTCTCTTCATGGAAAAGGCAGACTCTCCTGCAATGATCAAGCACGGCATGGACATCCTAATATCGGCAACACGCTTCTTGAATCCTGGTCAGATGTCAATACTAGCCTGCGACTGTCCCATATATGCCCAATGCAAGTATCTTCAGTGGCGCTTTCCAGAATTATATGGCGAGGGGAAAATGCTGATCATGCTAGGCGGCCTCCATACTGAAAAGGCACTGTTGAACAGTTTAGGTGATCTGATGGACAAATCTGGATGGACTGAATCTCTTGTTGAATCCTCATTAGCAACTACTGGAACAGCAGACTCGTTTCATAAAGTGCCGCACATTACCCGGACAAGACATGCCCACCAGGTTAGTTAAAATGGTCACTGTCTCCATGCCTGCATGTCACAATAATTATTGTCACAGTCATTAAACAATTAAAATCACACGTATAATAATATTGTAAATGAACATCTTCAAAAATATGTATGTTATTACTAATTTACTCATAAATTTGTCTTTTTTCAGGTAACAGCATGCGCACTCTTTCATCTCAGACAGGAAGCGTTCGAAGAATACAAGCAAGAGTTCGGAGATACTGAGTACGAACAGTGGCGTGGCGAAATGTTGGATAAGAGTCCAACGTTCTTCTATTGGGATCTGATTCTACGGACGGAATTGACTGTATTAACATTCATACGATCTCACCGCGAGAATAACTTTGATCTGTATGTACGCTCTCTCGAGGCTCTCATGTTCCTGTTTTTCGCGCTTGACCACCACAATTACAGCAGGTGGGCGTCCGTCCACATACGAGACCTCACATCACTAAGCAGCAACGCCAAAGACCTTCTTCGGAAAGCTTGGGTGGTACAGACGACCTGCCACAGATTCTCAACCATGCCCCTCGACCAAGCCCACGAGCAACAAAACGCCATCGTAAAAGGAAGCGGGGGCATAATTGGCTTAACAGAAAGTCCGGCAGCGTTAAAAGACTGGGTAGTGGCAGGACCCGAAAAAGCTCGTCTATTAGTAGAATTTGAGGACAATTTTTTGACACATCCTGTGCAAAATGAAAAGCACCATGAAGAGAATACGTCCACACAACGCAGCTTTCACCACCAATCTCGTTCTCTAATCGACACTATCAATGCATATGGAAATCCATTCTGTGAGAGCGGCTCTGAACTGATCATTCTAAACACACGCGATTGTGCGAGCAAAGAAGTGGTAGCTACAATCATATACCACACATATACCACATGACAGTCTTCATTCCTTGATCTTCCATCTTATAAAGTTCTGCTAAATAATTTACCTAGCACTGTTACATTCTACATAATTATTCTTTTTCAGTCGCTGCAAAATCTCCCATCACCGCTACAGTGGGGATGGGAGGAAGACGATGAACAGAGCCTACAACCCACATGGATGACCCTTCCCGAGGCGGCCGAGGCTTGTGGCGAACTGATTAAGTGCCGATGTACCGGAAACTGCGTTCGGTGCCATGATCTTTCCTGGGAAAACCACATTTCAAATCTGGCCTCCAAAGCCAGTCGCCGACTGGGCATCCTCCGTCGTGCGAAGTCCTTCCTTGGCACACCTGAGCTCCTCACCACGTACAAGGCTTTCATCAGCAGCTCAATGGAATACTGCTCTCCCCTCTGGGCTGGTGCTCCTGCCTCACACCTAGCTCGTCTTCACGCTGTTGAAAGCAAAGCATTCAGAATCATTGGAATCTCCCGCGATGAAGCTAACTCCAAGGGCCTTTCACTCACTCACCGCAGGCTGGTTGGTGGTCTTTCCGTCTTCTACCGACTCCTCTCTGGCCTTGCCCCCCCAGCTCTCTCTGGGCTCTGTCCCGCAAATATTCCTACAGGTCGCACAAGATCTGCCTGCAACCCTCTTATGGTTAAACTGCCTGCAAAACTCTCTGCTCACCTTCGCTCCTTCATTCCTCTTTTCTCCCGCCTCTGGAACAAACTCCCTCACTCTCTTCAATCCCACTCCACCCTCCAGGTCTTTAAAACAGCTGTTCACCACCATCTCTTATCTTCCCCCATCCAAAACCTTGATCTTTTCTATCCCCGATAATTTCACCCCAATTCCACTTTTTGAAATACCAACTTCTGACCTGGAAGTCCTTGGTGTCCTTGTGTTTTATACTTCTCCCACCCCCACCCCCCCACCCCTTCCCACGCCTCCTCCCCCCGAGCCCTCTCCCTCCCACACATCTCCCTGCTCTCAAATGTTGTGTGCTCTCAAGTGTTTGTGCGCTTCCCATTCTCTTGTCTTCCGCTCCCTCTTTTTATATATTTTGTTTGTCTGGTTGATTTGTTTGTGAAGTAAATGTCAGCTCTTTCACGAGCCTCGATTTAGTATACAAAAAAAAAAGTGAAAAGCCCAACCCTAACAGGGCCACTGCCATATTAATGGATATTGCACCTTTAATATTGGTGCTGTTGGCATCTTACGGTACTTATTCTTGCAATTTTTTTTTTTTTTAGCAGTTTCAAGTTTTCTGCTTTTTATTTTTTCTACAAAACATGTTTTTAATAATCGAAGTTGGCCAAAAAAAAAATGGGGGGGGGGGCATGCAAGTAGCTGGCCTTGCCTAGGGCGCAAAATAGTCTGGCGCCGGCCCTGCCTGAGGACAGAAATTAACGCCATTCCATCTCAGACAATACCATGGCCAAAATCTTCTCACCTGACATGGGATACAGCTGAGAAACTTGTTCCTGTGAAGGTGTTTAATTTTCTTGCCTGGATGAGTGGTCTATCTTTTGAGCCAGAAGAAAAGGAATTTGTCAAAGTTAGATGAGCAGCAAATACGCATCCTATCCATAGCGCTAGACATCATTTACTTGGCATCAAATGGCAGGAAAGAAATGCCAAAACATACATCACTAGCGATGGCAGTGAGGCACTTGACGGGGTCTGCACAGCTAATTGGGCTTTTGAATGGTTTTTTGGTCATTCAACTTCGCACACTTCGCAACTTCAACATCGCAAATGGAGCACGATACGTTAGCAAAAGAAGAGCTTCTACAGGGAGACACCACTCTTCCCACCTGTCTGCAGCAAGGTGTATTCACAACCCTTGTGTGGGATAATAACGACTTTGGTGAAGAGACGTTGTCCGGCAAAGGAACAACACATAACACAAACAGAATTGCCATCCAACATGAGCCGTTTGCAGAAGAAAGTTTGCGGAAAGAAGAAGTTTGCAGATTTGCAGAAGAAAGGCCACCTTCACTCAAAGTAAGCATGAAGAAAACTAGGGAAAGATCACTGGCAGCCCAAGAGAAGAAACTGGCTCCATTATTTGGAAAAAAGAATGGCCAATCCAAAAAGTGTTGAAGTACAGATCTCGCTTCAAAAGGACTTCCATAGAGGGTCGGCAGATGCAGCAACACACATCGATTACGGGTACTTCATCACGAAATACCCAGTTACTGACCCACTGCTCCCAGGTTGGACAAGATACTTCCAAAAGCTTGTTAATCATGTTCCTCAAAAGGCAACCATCGGCTACCTTCCCATTGTACCGTGGTTCTTAACCTGGGTTCGACCGAACCCCAGGGGTTCAGTGAGCCAGTCTCAGGGGTTCGGCAGAGTTCCTCCTAAATGCTTTGCAATTTGTTTGTTTTTTTGTGTTTAGTTTTGTATCAATTTTGAATCTATGTGTAATTATGCTTATTATTAATATTATTATTATTTTGCTAAGTATGTTACGAATGAATGGAAATGTTATTTGTAATTGTATTCCCATCCCATTCATGGTTTCTCTGGTCTGTGTTTAAGATAAGTTGTTTCACACTGACTTAGTGGGGCGGCTTAACCCAAATATTCAAAAGAATTGTGCATTTTGTGAAACAAGCACCAAATTTGGCACAAATGTACATTAATATGTTGCGAACATTTTCAGATATTGGGCCACTTGAAATTCCGTAATATTTTTTTTCAAATTTTTTCAAATTTCGTAACTTCAAATTTTTCGGGTGACACCGTCACAATTTCGGTCTTCGAGGCCGGCCGATAGGCAAAGTGTGACCGGAAGGGACGAGGTTCTCCTGACCACGTGGCCCTCGATCTGGGAAGCGAGAGGCGTTCCATTAGTGGACGCGCCCCTCACGCCCGACTTTTGGGCGGCCCCGGCAGGCCGTTTGTTTTGACGTTCCGTGACAGGCCCCGCACCCCCACCTCCGGGCCGACCGGAAGCTTGTGCTGAGTACATCATACCTGAACAACTCAGTGAGGCAGAACAGTGCATAAACCCTTCAGTGCATAAACCAATTAACCTGTCCACTGCAGGGCATATAGAAATGAAGTTATTTTCTGCATATAATAATAATATAAGTTCAGTTCTATATAACAATTTCTGTTATCACCACTACCACTACAACTACCACTACTACAAGCTTTGTCTGGAATTTTGTGGACTAACAGACAAACAGACATACAGACAAGCTGGGATCAAAACATTACCTCCTTCCACCATTGAGTGTAGAGGTAAACATCATGGAAATTATATCATGCCCTAGATTTAATTCATGCTTACCCGTGTATTTGCTTCACTGGTTCACAAGGTCTTTTGCATACATGTAATTCAGACTCTCGTCTTCATTGCTGACCACACAATGTTCGCAACATATTAATGTACATTTGTGCCAAATTTGGTGCTTGTATCACAAAATGCACAATTCTTTTGAATATTTGGGCTAAGCCGCCCCACTATATCGGCCGGCCTCGAAGACCGAAATTGTGACGGTGTCACCCGAAAAATTTGAAATTACGAAATTTGAAAAAATTTGAAAAAAAAAATTACGGAATTTCAAGTGGCCCAATATCTGAAAATGTTCGCAACATATTAATGTACATTTGTGCCAAATTTGGTGCTTGTATCACAAAATGCACAACAGGTTTGCTATGCTGCTACACTAGTAGTAAGTTGAATCAATGAGCAACTTGCTAATTATTTTGTTTATGGTGCTTACATGCTTACTTACTTACTGGATTTTGGACTTTGCAGGTGTTCGGAAATTCCAGTGAATAGCCTCGATTAGCTTGCCGTGTGCCATTGGTCGCGCCTTACTTTGGAGTTACTGATTAATTGAAAAGTAAGTTGGAAATGTTTGTGGATATGCAGGGCGGGTTCAGAGTTATATTAAAGTCAAAAGTGCATGGTGATTATAAAATATGATTGAATTACTCAGAAAATTAGGTGGAGGTGATATAACTCCTTTGGTCGCAATTCAAAACTAACAATTCACAGTTTTCTATGTAATATTATAATGGGATTTCAGGTGACAAAGAGTTGAGTAGATAATAAATCCCGTCATCGTAACTATAAGTTATGTTTTCTTCGTTAAAATTTCTCAGTTTTCAGAGGGGTACTGATTATATTTAAGCATGTTCCTTTTTTTATTTTTGTCATATAATTATTTGCCCGAACTCAATTAAGATCAGTTTGTTACTTTTGTTTTTTTTTTGCAGTATGTCGAGCAAAAAAAGGAAGTGGTCGGAGGATTACGTGCGGTACGGATTCACGTGTTTGACGGAACGGCACGGAAGTCAGAGACCCTCAATGCATGCTTTGCAATGTCAAGTTGAGCAACTCCAGCCTAGCACCAGCAAAACTACGGGAACACTTCAAAAAACTGCACGGCGAGGGGCAGTACAAAGACGCAATGCTGAATGAATTCAAACTGAAGAGAGACCGATTTGACGCACGTGCTACCTTGCCCACTCTCGGCTCCGTTCCAATTGACAAACCGATCCTCACCGCGTCGTATGAAGTTGCGTACCTGATCGCAAAGCAGGGCAAACCGCACACCGTTGGCGAGACACTCATCAAACCGGCCGCGTTGAAGATGGCCAACATCATGCTGGGAAAAGCTGCTGAAAACAAGTTGTCTCTCGTTCCACTCTCAAATGACACCATCAGATGCAGAATCGACGACATGAGCGACGACATCCTCGCCCAGGTAGTTGCAGATTTAGTTGCGAGCCCGACGAAATTCAGCCTTCAACTCGACGAGACCACCGACGTTTCGAATTTGAGCCAGCTCATCTTATTTGTGCGTTATGTCAAAGGAGACGAGATCAAGGAAGACTTTCTGTTCTGCAAGCCTCTCACAACAACGACGAAGGCAGCTGACGTGAAGAAGCTTGTGGACGACTTCTTCAGAAGCAACGGCCCCTCATGGAACATGGTGTCTGCAGTTTGCTCGGACGGAGCTCCAGCCATGCTGGGATGCTACTCCGGTTTTGGAGCGCTGGTGAAGGCCAATGCACCACACATCATCATCACGCACTGTGTCCTGCACAGACACGCGCTGGCATCAAGAACCCTGCCTCCAAAACTGGCCAATGTTCTGAAAATCGTCGTTGAAACTGTGAATTACGTGTGAAGCCGTGCTCTGAATCATCGCATCTTCAAAGAGCTGTGCAATGAAATCGGCTCTGAATTCGAAGTCCTTCTCTACCACTCTAACGTTCGATGGTTATCACGAGGGAAGGTAGTGAGCCGTGTTTTTGCCTTGCGTGTAGAATTAGCCCTGTTTTTGCGAGAACACCAGCATTGCCATGCAACGCACTTCCAAGAGTCAGAGTTCATCCTCGCCTTGGCGTACTTGGCTGACATCTTCGACGCACTCAATCATCTCAATTGCCAGATGCAGGGCGGTGGAGTGAATGCCATCGAATCTGAAAAAAAGCTGAGCGCTTTCCGAACGAAGTTACCGTTGTGGAGGCGGTGAACAGAGAACGACAACTTCGCGAACTTTTCACTACTGGACGAGTGTTACGGCCTGAAGCACACCAAACCAAGCCTTCAAACACACTGTCTTTATTTATAGATTATTATCACACGAAAATCTCTTTCCACACATAAAACCAAGAAGGGAGAAAAAAGGGAAAAACCCAAATAGGCAGGTCCAAGAGTAGGCAGGTCCAAGAGTAGGCAGGTCCAAGAGTAGGCAGGTCCAAGAGTAGGCAGGTCCAAGAGTAGGCCGGTCCAAGAGTAGGCCGGTCCAAGAGTAGGCCGGTCCAAGAGTAGGCCGGTCCAAGAGTAGGCCGGTCCAAGAGTAGGCCGGTCCAAGAGTAGGCCGGTCCAAGAGTAGGCCGGTCCAAGAGTAGGCCGGTCCAAGAGTAGGCCGGTCCAAGAGTAGGCCGGTCCAAGAGTAGGCCGGTCCAAGAGTAGGCCGGTCCAAGAGTAGGCAGGTCCAAGAGTAGGCAGGTCCAAGAGTAGGCAGGTCCAAGAGTAGGCAGGTCCAAGAGTAGGCAGGTCCAAGAGTAGGCCAGTCCACGGCAGGCCCAACAGTAGGCCCCAGGGCAGGCCCAGTAGTAGGCCCAAAGGCAGGCCCAACAGTAGGCCCCGAGGCAGGCCCAACAGTAGGCCCAGAGGCAGGCCCAACAGTAGGCCCCGAGGCAGGCCCAACAGTAGGCCCCGAGGCAGGCCCAACAGTAGGCCCAAGGGCAGCAAGAGTTTGATCAACGTCACCCTTCAGGTAGAGAGATTGCAGCTGGACACTCTATAACCCCCGAAAAAGCACTCTGCCACAAGCCCTCCTCCAAAATGGCCACAGCTCCTCCGAATCACCTTCCTGGCCACTCCACCTGCCCCACAGCCAATCATAGGCTTTATGCACATGGACCAAACCAACCACTTGGTCTAACTCACAGGGGGGTGTGGGGGAAGGAAGAAGAAAAAGGTCACAAACGGTAACAACGAGTGCGTGAGCGGGATCGAAGATGAGTCTGAAGTTGGAGGCACTGCTGTACCGTACCGGGGGAGCTGAAGCAAGCGATTGCCACGCACTTGGATGAACTGGGAAAGTCATTCGACGGCTACTTCCCCGACCAAGAGCAATACCCAGCATGGGTGTGGCAGCCGTTTACTTTCGACGTTGCAAGATGTCAACGACCAATACCTCGACGACCTCATCGAACTTCAGCAGAGCCAGACTCAACAACAACTCTTCGGCACAACAACGCTCTCAACGTTTTGGTGCCGCCAAATGGAAGGGTATCCTCACATCACTAAAATTGCCCTTGAGATCCTCACGCCGTTCGTTACAACGTAACTCTGTGAGCATGCGTTTTCGAAACTGGTGGACATTAAACCAAATAAAAGGAGCAGGCTTGCATGCAAAAATGATTTGAGGGTGGCCCTTGCCAAAACAAAACCACGCATTTCCCAGATCGCCTCCCGAAAAGAAGAACAGAAAACGCATTAAGATGCAATTCTTCTTAATTTTTTGGTCAAATTTGAGAGGTTCCGCGAGTGTTCGGTGGGTTTCGTTAGGGTACGGCGCCTTTAAAAAGGTTAAGAACCACTGCCATAGTAGATGCCACACAACTGAGCCAAATACAGTGAACACTGTCTTGCACAGAAGTGTCGATGCAGCAAACTCACTCCATCTGGATGCAATTGTCGTCGTCGTTGACCAAACTTTATATGCAAAAGCTCAGGTTATTAGATGGCAAACACCTGTGTTTACTGAGATCGTCTTAAGGTTGGGGGCTTTCCATACCACCATGACCTTCCTTGCTTGCATAGGAAAGCGGTTTGGAGATGGTGGGCTGCAGGACATTCTTATTGAATCTGAAGTATTGGAACCTGGACAAGTCAATGAGGTGATGAACGGAAGACACTATAACAGAAGCTTGCGCTGTCACAAACTGTTGGTAGAGGCCTTACACCATTTACTTTGGCAGAACTTCCTCCAGTCTCGGACAGAAGACAATGTCAACCGATAGGTGGCAATCATTATGCAGCTACAAGCATCATTTCCATCGCAAGAATACACAGATACAGTAGATGGTGCTGACTTCCACTCCATGCTAGAGACCTACTCAAAGTTTGTTGAGGAGAAGAAAACGGCAAATGCAACATTTGCATTCTGGTGTACATTGAGATGATTGAAACACTATGACTAGTAGTAGGAAAATGGGGGTTCTCGGACACATTAAATTTAACATTGAAGTCAATGGGGAAAAAGGCAAAAACTTATTGACTCACTGGATTTTCAATCAGATTCAACCCTCTTTTGGGACAACCTATTTACAAATATTAAATCCTCAATCGACCTAACTACTACTCATATGTTCTGAAGCACAAAAAATTTAACATTGAAGTCAATGGAGAAAATGAAGGATAATTATTGACTCTGGATTTTCAACTAGATTTTATCTTCAAGATTTCAAGATGTTCAACAGACATTCGCTGATGCTCCTTTATTACTCACTACGTTAGTTCAAGACACCAAATTTTCCTACTACTTGTGGTGGAAGGGAAAATTGGGAAGGGGACTGCATTTGATGATACTCACTAAGTGGACCAATGAATATTTGTTTTATTTTAGGGAATAATTTAATTTTCTTAAAACACTCATCATCATCAAGTATATTAACAAACAATATGTTGGAACTTGGTTCTTGGTACAAGTATCTTTGTTGAGCAGAGATGAAATGATAGACCTCTCAATGTTCTTGTTTGAGCACCTCCTGAGCCACATATCATTTTAAGATTGTAGTAAATTATTTTCCCATTGATTTCTTGACAACCATCAAAATTTTCTGTCCATTCAAGGATGTTAACTCCTCCTTTTTTTTTTTCAAGGATTCATTTCAAGAATCAAGGATTCTTTGCTGAAAATAAAATTTTCTTGATGAAAATCTCGTGGTAATTTATAGATACTTTTTCGCTGAAAATAACATTTTCTTTATGAAAGTCTCGTGGTAATTTACACATACTTTTTCGCTTAAAATAAAATTTTCTTGATGAAAATCTCGTTGAAAGCCATTCATTTTAGTTTGTCTCTTTGAAGACTTTAAGGATTAAGACCATTTTACCCACTAACTTTTTTACTTAATAAATACAATGTTTCAAAACACAAAAGACAAATTTCAATCAATTTCCTCATTTAAAAAGGATATTGAAATATATTGTACTGATGTAAAATTGAATAAAGATGATTATAATAACTTTTGGGTGAAACCTATTATGAAGGATAATATGAGCTACTCAATCCCCTTTTAAAGGAAGAGGATTCTCTGTATTTGGGAAACCATCAATTAAAGTAATTATAATGAAAGTTTCACCATTATTTATGGATTTCACACAGAACCTTGTTTCTCAGTCTGAGTCCTTTAGGTGCTTTTTTGCAAATTCCAAGCGGGCTTTCATGTGTCTTTCACTGAGGAGAGGCTTCCGTCTGGCCACTCTGCCATAAAGCCCAGATCGGTGGAGTGTTGCAGTGATGGTTGTCCTTCTGGAAGTTTCTCCCATCTCCACACAGGATCTCTGGAGCTCAGCCAGAGTGACCTTCGGGTTCTTGGTCACCTCTCTTACCAAGGCCCTTCTCCCCCGTTTGCTCAGTTTGGCCGGGCAACCAGCTCTAGGAAGAGTCCTGGTCGTTCCAAACTTCTTCCATTTGAGAATTATGGAGGCCACTGTGCTCTTGGGAACTTTCAATGCAGCAGAGATTTTTTTTTTGTAGGCTTCCCCAGATCTGTGCCTCGACAAAATCCTGTCTCTGAGCTCTGCAGGCAGTTCCTTCGACCTCATGGCTTGGTTTTTGCTCTGATATGCATTGTCAGCTGTGAGACCTTATATAGACAGGTGTGTGCCTTTCCAAATCATGTCCAATCAATTGAATTTACCACAGGTAGACTCAAATCAAGGTGTAGAAACATCTCAAAGATGATCAAGAGAAATGGGAGGCACCTGAGCTAAATTTCAAGTGTCATAGCAAAGGGTATGAATACTTAATGTCAATGTGATATTTCAGTTTTTTCTTTTTAATAAATTTACAAAACTTTCTAAAATCCTGTTTTCTCTGTCATTATGGGGGTATTGAGTGTAGATTTATGAGGGAAAAAATGAATTTAAACGATTTCAGCATAAGGCTGAAACATAACAAAATGAGAAAAAAGTGAAGGGGTCTGAATACTTTCTGAATGCAGTGTATACCAAATGAAGAAGTTAATGTAGAGCCACCACTGGAGCCACCACTGGAGCCTCCAAAAGGTGGCATGTGGGTTGCTGATGGCATGGCACTTCTCCAGGATAACCACAAGAAATTGCCACACACTTTCAGGTAGTTTGCCGAGATCAGCTGATCACTATTGCCTTGAAGAATCAGTCTCAGTGTGTTCACTTTGTCAGGGACACTCATCCAGAAGTAAGCATAAAGAATGCAGAGCGGAAAAGGAGGGCTGCCAGTGGATCTCAAAATATTAAGATTTCTAGACCTGACCAGAATTTACCCAAGCAGTGGAACAAATTCCTTGCTAAACAGCCACAACAGGCAGCAGCTTGTGAGATTCGTCCTTGCAGAGTGGAAAACATGTGAAGCAGACCAACTGTTACGTGCTCCTCCCCAAACCCCGGTCACGGTGTACCTCCGAGCCCCGAGAGGAATCACGGCAGAAAGATGTGTTATTCTGTGTGTCAAAGATCAATGGTGAAACCACACCAATTGTCACCAACAAACAAGTATTGTATTAAGGTCATACAAGAATAACAGTACAATAACAATATTAATCAATTGTACAACCAATATATCATTCCGATGATGGGACCATGCGTTTCGTACAATATAACTCACTGTGCTCTAAGTGAGCGAAAAGAACATTCCCAATGTCTCTGTCCCAGCTTCAAACCAAAGTCGATCCACGCTCCAGTGATCGTCAGAACGATGTTGTATCGAGACCAGAATCCCGCTCGGTTGACAGTCACACTGCCAAAGATGGGCAAAGGTGTCCTCAAGAGGCGACTGGGAAATCACACCTTCGGGTATGGACGTTCAACGGCTCCCAATCGGTGAACCACAATTTCCCACTCAAAATCCACATTACACACACACACCAGGTTAACGGCTGGATGAATTGAAATGGTTGAAGCGAGGTGAAAAACCTGGAGTGATGCGAAATCAGGCGCGAGCAAAATGGCCAACGGTCCGTTCTCGAGACGTAACGGCACTCCAATGATTCTCTTCGGAATCAACCGCAAAACCTGTCACGCAGGTTTATCTGTCACAGCGATAACAACTCTGTCGCAGGAATCCCTTTCCCAGGAAACCCCAAAGTTCGATAGTGACCCCCGTTCGCCAGCGTTTGCTCCAGACCTCCAAGCAGCTCGGCTCCTTCTCCGACCTCACTTGCTACGCCTCCTTTTCCTCTTCTTCTTCTTCTTTTTCCTCGTCCGGTTCCCGATCCGGTTTCCGGTTTCTTTCAAAACACTAACTTTTTTTTACCTTTTGAAAACAGTTATCTCTATTTCACCTAAACAATAACAATAATAGTACATGCAACCAAAAATGTTTACAGTGGATGAGAACCACAACAACGGAAGTGACGAATCCGTCGCACAACTCAGGGGAGTATTCTTAATTGTAGCACATGATGAAGAGTGCCATTCCATTTCTGCAGATGCAAATGGGGCAGTTGAAGTCAAAGCTGTGGATCAGCTATACTGTAACCATGAAGAAGAGGACACGCGCATGCTGCTGCATGCTAAGTACATAGCTGAAACTATGAACAGTGCAACTGTCATCATCCGAAGTCCCAACACAGACGTGTTTGTGATTTATGTTGGACTTGCTAATCAGATAAGTTCACCACTGTACTTCCACACCGGCAAGGGTGACAAGGAGTGCACAATAAATGTGAGGGCTGTTCAACAAGATTTGGGAGATTCACTGACGGAAGCTCTCATTCGCTTCCACTGTTTTACCAGCTGTGGTGTCGTCAGTTCCTTTTATGGCAAAGGAAAACAAGACTAAATCTACTGCAGAACCCCCATACATGCAGAGTGTCATCAATGCCTGGCAAGCTTTGTCGGTGCGTCATGACTGGTTCCTTTACCACCTCGATGTTTCTCAAAGAACCAATTTTCTATAACCCCCTTTATCAGCCATTCCTTCTTCCAGGACTTTTGTCCAGTACTTTCTGGTGTCAGATCTTCTCTCGGTCCTTAATTTGTTGTAGTTTCAAAGAGAAAGATGGAAGTCTGCTCATGAAATTTCTTCCTGCTCTGGTTTCAGGTCCATTCGGATTATTGGCCAGATTTTTTTTTTTGCGATTTTAAGAGCAGCAAATCATCTTGGAATAGATTTCAGGGAAATTTTTGAGTCTGTGGGTTTGCTTGATCAATATGTTTTTCCTGTTTTGCTTTTGAATTGTAACAGCAAATATGTACGCTTTAACTCAATTGAGAAAGGAACTTTACATGACACTTGAGTACGTTTTATTTTTGCCGACTTTGTAAAAGGCCCCTTTGGTGTTCAGTGGAAAGAGCACCTGTCAGCTTCTTCACCTCTTACTCCTGTATAGCGCAGTCTACATGCACCCCCGCCCCCCCCCCCCGCCCCCTCATCTCCAAGCGTACAGGTGACCTGCAATGGAGGCTGGGGCATTGGATTCTTGTAATATTTTGTTGCACAAATTTTCCAATGAAATTTCTGAAGAGTGCCCTTTTTGTGAAAGTCATGAAACCCTTTATCATGCATATGTTGGGTGCAGAAGATGTGTTCCTTTGTTCAAGTTTTTGCATGCCAATATTTTGAAAATGGGGCTTTTTTCTTTGGATGAAATTGTATGTGGTTATCCTATTTCTGCTGTGTTGAAGGCAGCAGGAAGTTGGGGTGTGAAGAGAATGGCAGTGATCTGTAATCTGGTGGTGAAAGAAGGTCGCATTCCAGTGGATTGGGAACTGAGTACCCTCGTCCCTCTATACAAGGGGAAAGGTGACCCTCTGGAGTGTGGCTCGTACCGAACGATAAAGTTATTGGAGCATGGAATGAAGGTATTGGAAAGGGTGTTGGAGAGGAGGATAAGGCAGGTGAAGATCGACGAAATGCAGTTTGGATTTATGCCAGGAAGAGGAACGACAGACGCACTCTTTATTGTGAGGCAGTTGCAGGAGAAGTACATGGAGAAGAGGAAGAAGTTGTTTCTTGGGTTTGTTGATCTGGAGAAAGCATTCGATATAGACCGAGCGCCAGCGAAATTTGTTCAACCGGAAAGAGACAGGTTTCATTACATGAGGTGGTTGATCGTCCATCACTGACTGAAGGTCGGGATTGCTGCCGGGTCATAGCCTGTACCTTAGGCCTACAGGTGACCTTTTCGGGTCACCAAAAATGCACTTATTCAACCCAACAGCGACAAGGAAACTAATTGCACCATGACATTTGGTAGGGACCGTAGTTCACCAAAAGTACCGTGACAGCAATTTTATACTGCACATTTTTGAGAACAGCAGCTTTTTTAATAGGTCACGTGACCACATTTATTCAACCCAAGAGCGACAAGCATCAAACTTGGTTCATATAATGCTATGGTTATTGCCAAACACGAAAATACCAATGACAGCAATTTTCTCCTGTACTTTGACCTTGACAGCAACCTTTGACCTCGACACACCCACAACGCAGATGCTTATGCAATCCAAATGCAACAAGTATCAAACTTTTTAAAACGCGATCTTTATCTAACTATTCTGCCATCGATTTCCATGCTTCCGCCTTTTTTAACCGATCCCTGTATTCGGCAACCCACACATCCCATACATTTTTCGAGTCGCCCCCCGGGCCTCCCCTAGAACCGCCCCTGCAGGTGTTTCCACTTGTGAGAAACTCGCTCGTGACAGAAATCACTACTGAAGCTGTTTACATGAACGTCTGAAGGCTTGCTTGGGACTAGACGTGTTATCATGGAGAATGAGGTGAGTGTCTAATTGATTCGTGGACGAGCGATCCTTTTTCTCACGTATGTTTTTCTCGTCTGTGTGTCTATTACCTGAAATAACTCATGTCAGTCCATTGTTCGATTGTGGCATGTCCTAACCCTATAGGCACTGAATGCAAAGTTCAAGTTTTGTTTGAAATTGGTTTTGTACTTCAAGTAACGACCGAAAGAATGGCAGGTGTGTGTATGGTGTCCCAACAGACTCCACAGGTATTAGATTGTACAGGCTGACCAGCGACTTGGTTGCCACTGTGGTCGTTAAAATTTGAATAGCGGGGGGTGCCTGGATGCCTATGTGAATCCGTCGTGCCTATAGGGCTAATATCAATATTTAAGGATAGTTGGCGCCCCTTTTTCATCTTTTGGCTTTTGTTAGTGTAAAAAGAGCAGTTTGCATGAATAGTCTGCTCGAGAACGACACCAAATTCAGTTTGCTATATTTTTCTATTTCAGATTTGTTTCGTGTGTTCGATGAAAGGTGATGGTGCGCTCAAACAGATCAAGGATGACGAACAGTGGGCAAGAGTGAAAAATGCCGCGGATCGACGAAAGTGCCTGCAAACGGACATGTTTCAAGAAACGACCGAACGGATTCGAAATTGCCGAGACATTTCATACTTGCGATACGATTCGGCCTGTCTAAGCAAATTCAGTGCTGTAAAAAAACGCAAGGCTGAGGATGAAAGTAGCAAACCGTCCAGCCCAGCTAAAAAGACACGGTCATTGTCTGGCATGTTAAAATCCACTCCTCGAGGTGTAATAGTGGAGAAACGCTGCATTTTCTGTTCAAAAGAAAAGAAACGATCCAAGTGTGGACAATCATTTGAACCTTTGAGTGCGATGCTAACTATGAACGGTAGCAAAACAGTTGTGGCCTGCGCAAGAGCGAACCCAAATTCTGCTTCCAGTCAGAAAATTCTGGCGCTTGCTAGAGGTACGGACGACCTTGTGGCTCCTGAGGGCATGTACCACAATACATGTCGCTTGAAATTCCTTCGGAATTCCGGTGCAGAAAACGGTGGCGGCTACGATTTCGCTGCACCGTCAGCTGTTCATAAGGTAGCATTCGACGCAATGAAAGGCTTCATAGACTCGCAAGTTGTGGCAAAGCGTAATCCCATCCTTGTTGCATCTGTAATGGAGTTATACAGATCAGAATATTTGGCCAACGGTGGGATTTCCGAGGATATAGAAGGATACACCACACAGAAATTACTCGATAAGATAAAAAACACCTACAAGGACAACTTATGCCACGGGAAAGTCGAACAAAACAGGAAATTTCATTTACGCGCCATCTCTCAGTTTTGATGACGCAGTCGCGGCTCTGAAAAACACCAGTCGAGATGAACAGGAGGTACGATCCACTGCAATGCTACTGAGAGCGGAAATTCTCCCAATGGAGAAGACCAAAATTCCCAGCCATACAACCATTGATTCTTTGAAGAAAAACGCCCCGGAAATACCTCCGCTGACGAAACTTTTCTACAAAACCCTACTTTCTGGAGTCGGCGACACACCATCAGCCGCTAAGAAAAGGAAGTGTGAAGCGCTCTCATCAGATGCAGTATACACTATCACAGGGGAATGTGAAACCTTGGAAAACCACAGTGCTTGGTATTGGGTTTTCTTCGATGTTGGGAAGCAAGAGTGCACTAACAGTACTGAATAGACTTGGACATTCTGTGAGCGACGATGAGTGCAAAAGACTGATTTCCGAAATCGCCTACACCTGTGCTTCAGGGGAGAAGGAGACGCCGGCGGGACTGCTGACCGATTCACAACTTGCAACTGGTATGTATATAATACTTCAGTAAATATGATTATAAACATCTGACTATAAGTAATTTATATTGTATAAATAATCCTATATATTCATATATGATAAAATATGTCTGAAATTAGGGTCGAATGAGAAAGAACGTGATGAATATTATATTCGGTTGAATGCGTTAAAACCTGAGACAGTCCACAGCCCATATTATTCAGGCAGGATATAATTATTTCTAAATTTCTGCTTCAGGTACAGCCTGGGACAACTTCGACTTGAACGTGGAAACCCTGGATGGCAAGAACAATCTACACGTGACCGTGGGTATAGCTTACCAGAATCAACACGTGCCAGATGAACATCCCGCCGAAATCATTGCTGGACCATCAAGGGAGACGTCAAATCTCAGTGGGAGAGCCAGGAGAACGTTTGAAGGTATTGTGAAAGAGTGCCCCGCTTTCCGTTTAAATTTGCGAGCAGCCAAATTCCCACTGTCGACAAATGACAGCGACAACTATATTGGAGCGCGCGCATTGGATATTTTGTGGGTGATCAAGTCCATGTATGAAACGGTACCCCAGTTCAATGGATTTTACTCTTTCTTCGTGGAAGATCGCCTTCCAATGACAGTGATAGTTTATATGGACCCCATAAATGAGTCTCCAACACTTAGCAAAGTCGTCCAGGCGACCATGGAACGATCCCTTAAAGTGGCTGAAGAAACTGGTCAAATATGGAACCCAGTCACGTACGATCTGAACATTGCCATGAAGGCATTCGCCATTCAAGCTCTACGTGCGCCCACATTTGATAAGCTCATCATTTTACTGGGCAACTTCCACATAGAACTAGCATTTTTCGGTGCTGTTGGAACTTATATATCTGATTCCGGCTTGGAATATCTGTTGACCGAGGGCGATGTTCTTGCCGAGGGTTCTTTGAATGGATTCGTGAAGGGTAAATTTTATAACCGATGTACCCGCATTCACCAGATAACGGCTGGGGTCCTGGAGCAGTTACTGTATGAACGGTTCCTCTCAGACCGAAGTGATCAGTATGAAGAAGTACTCGCCGAGATAATGTCGTCAGATTTACATGATACGAACAAGCTGCTCAAACTGTCTACACAGGAATGTTTCCATCGGCTTGTCAGTGATTACGAGCAGTATTTTCACGAGACCATGAACGGCTCCCTACGCAAGACAGCGGCATATTGGGCTGTGTACGTCTATCTCATCAATCGCATTTACCGAGAGCTGCAAAGTGCTGTACGAACCAACGATGTCGACCTGTATGTGACAGTCCTGCCTCATCTGATGGACGTTTTCTTCGCATTGAACAGACCAAATTATTCTCGGTGGGGTTCACTCTATCTGGACAAGCTGCGTCACCTAGATTCAGCTGCAATGGATGTACTGAAAGCCGGTGCCTTCAGCACAAAACGTACGAAGAAGTCGTACTCCCGCAGTGCGATTGACCTAACTTTGGAGCAAACAGCGAATCGCGACGCCGCATCTGCAGCCTCCGGAGTCGTTCACTTCGCAAATTCGGAGAAGGCTTTTCGGCGGTGGTGTCCGAATCCGAAACGGAGCCTTACCCAACGTAGCATGGCCATAACTGAGTTGAAAGAGATGTGTGGAATCCAAAGGGGAGAAACACCGGCAAACCAGTTGCGCACACAACGTCTGCGGAAAGACAAAGAAAGCACCGACCGTCTCAAGCAGCAGTTCATTGAAACATGCAACCCCTTCGATGCCGCCACACCAGACACCCTCGTCAACTTGGCTACGGGACAAAGTGCCGTAGAGGCGACGACCACCTACCTCACCACAACTCTTCAACGGGGAAAAGCGGCTAGATCTGAGTTTCTGTTTGAGTGCGTAGAAGACGGAGCAAGGTTTGTAAAAACGGTGAAGCGCATCAAAGTGCAAAACTTCGCATCCGCTCGAAAACGCTCGAAAACTCGAACGCTCGAAAAGCGACCAAACGTGAAAAAGTTGGTACCGAAGGTGTAAGAGACGCCTTCGCTCACATACTGGCGATGGATGCGGTACGAGAAGCTATCGACCTCCGAGATCTACTAGGCTATCGACCTCCGAGATCTACTAAGCCATCCAATCACCCCGATTCCCCTGTCAATCGCACACAGTGATGGGTCAGCGACGAAGACGACGAAGTCAGCGCTCACGAAAGTTCTGGAAAGAAAACAGAAAGAACCTTCCAGCGACATGGACATCTCCCTCTCAGTGAGGCCATCGGTATATCTCGTTGATGGTGGCCTTATTCTTTACGAGGTTTTGACTCGCCACAAACAATCAACGTATCGCCCGATAGCTAGAGATATAATGGTGCACATTTGTTCGCACGCCGGTACCGCAATTGAGGTGCACCTGCTTCTTGACAAGTACCTGACGCCATCAATAAAAGATCTGGAGAGGAGGAACCGGGGTGGTGGACATGAGGATTTTGTGATAACAGGGCCGGAACAGAGGCAAAAGAAGAATGGCAGTGAACTCCTGAAAAACTATCATTTCAAGAATGCATTTCTGAAATTCATGATGGAAGAAGTCCAGAACGAGCAGTACGCTAGTATCATTGACCGCAAAACAGTGTATGTTTCCCACGGGGGAAGTTGTATAGAACTAAAGGTGAGCAGTAAGGGGTTGCTGGTGGTGTCCGTTCCCTCACAGTATCAAGGCCAACATGAAGAGGCAGACACTTTAATTGCTTATCATGCCGTGACGGCGAAGTCAGATGACATAACCGTGCGCTCCTCGGACACTGATGTTTTAGTGATACTGTTGCCAATCGCTGCAAAGCATCCCCACCGCATAATGCTAGACTACGGAAGCGTAAAGTCGCCGCTTCATCAGCGTGTCCGAAATTGCACACGTACTGGAGGACAGGGAAGCCGGTACAACAGAGGCTGTCGTTTGTTTTCACGCCCTAACAGGATGCGACTACACATCGGCGTTCTACAGAAAGGGTAAACAGAAACCCTTTGAAATAATGGAGAAAGGGCATGTCAAGGCTTTGCAGTCTTTGTGTGATGACGAAATGGATGTCGTGGGGTTGGAAAGATTTGTTTGCCAAGTGTACGGCAATAAAAGCGCCAAATGTGTTGATGAGGCGCGAGCAGAGGCCTTTTTCAAGATGGTAGGGGCGGGAAAGTTCTCTGACCAAGTGAGGAAGATGAACTGTGCTTCGCTGCCGCCGTGCAGGAGAACCCTTCTGCAGCATCTCCATAGGGCTCACTATGTCTCATTGATGTGGAAATCGGCTTCGAAAGCAAATCCAACGGCCGGAATGTATCCCACCAACTATGGCTGGGAAGTGGATGCAACTGGCAACTACACATTCCAGTGGTTTCTCGGACCTGTACTGCCTGAAGAGCTGAAAAAGCCTGCTGCCCCAGAGACTGAGGAGTTTGTAGAGGATCCCTACGAATGCGACACAGACGTGGAGGACGAGGCCGACCGAGACCAGCCCATAGACACGCTCTCAGCTGATAGTGATGGTGAACCCTGGAGTGGGGATAGCGGGAGCGAATCCGAAACGGAGTGATCAACACAGTTTATACACTGTGATCAATGCGGCAGGAACCTTATGCTTATGGAACTACTGTCAATACAGTCCGTACCATATTCGGATAAACTGAGTAGGTTGGGATTTGCTCGTCTGTATTGGTTTTGGATGATGTCATTGTTGGTATCGCCACATAATATTTCCATATTTTTGGGTTAGCATTTAAAATTGACGGTTAACGGTACTCGCTATTTGTTTTTGTTTGATTATTGGTCACTGGTAATTGATTCAAACCACTTCCTCTTTCCTCTTATTCAATACGGCCAGTGAGAGTTGAATCGCTTTAGGATATGTACGTCATGTTACAGATGTTGACCAGCGATCGAAATCCGGAAGTAGGTTGCCCGCATCCGGGTCGCTCAAGTGGGTCAAGGTCAAATTAGGCCTACAGGAGAACATATTGCTGTCATTGGTATTTTTGTATTTGAAAAAATCTCCATATCGCGTTTTAAAAAGTTCGATCCTTGTCGCATTTGGATTGCATAAGCATCTGCGTTGTGGGTGTGTCGAGGTCAAAGGTTGCTGTCAAGGTCAAAGTACAGGAGAAAATTGCTGTCATTGGTATTTTCGTGTTTGGCAATAACCATTGCATTATATGAACCAAGTTTGATGCTTGTCGCTCTTGGGTTGAATAAATGTGGTCACGTGACATATTAAAAAAGCTGCTGTTCTCGAAAATGTACGGTATAAAATTGCTGTCACGGTACTTTTGGTGAACTACGGTCCCTACCAAATGTCTTGGTGCAATTAGTTTCCTTGTCGCTGTTGGGTTGAATAAGTGCATTTTTGGTGACCTGAAAAGGTCACCTGTAGGCCTAAGGTACAGGCTATGACCCGGCAGCAATCCCGACCTTCAGTCAGTGATGGACGATCAACCACCTCATGTAATGAAACCTTCTGTCTCTTTCCGGTTGAACAAATTTCGCTGGCGCTCGGTCTAATAGGGTTCCACGCAAAGTATTGACATGGGCATTGAGGAAGTTAGAAGTGGAGGAATGGTTGATCAGAGTTGTGATGGCAATGTAGAAAAGAGCGCGCACAGCTGTAAGGACGAAGGACAGGAACAGTGGTGAGTTTGAGGTGAAGGTGGGAGTGCATCAGGGGTCGGTACTAAGTCCACTACTATTTGTAGCTGTGATGGAGGTGCTGGCTCAGACCGTAAAGGAGGGTTTACCATGGGAGTTGTTGTATGCAAATGATCTGGTGTTGATTGCGGAAAGTATGGATGGACTGAAGGAAAATATGAACAAGTGGAAGGAATGTATGGAGACAAAAGGTCTGAAGGTGAATATAGGAAAGACGAAGGTGATGGCAAGTGGTAAAGCATGTGGTGAGGTGGAAAGAACTGGGAAGTGGCCATGGGCTATGTGCAGGAAGGGTGTCAGAGTGAACTCCATTCAATGTACAATGTGCGCTGAGTGGGTTCATCAAAAATGTAGTGGTCTGAGAGGGTCATTAACCAGTGTAGCAGCTACATTCAAATGTAAGGTGTGCACAGAGGGAGCTGCAGATGGAGGAAATGTTGAGTTGGATCTTGGAGACTGCATGAAACTGGAAGGTGTGAAAACATTTTGCTACCTCGGAGACATGCTGAATGGAGAAGGTGGATCAGACTCGGCAACGGTTGCTCGAGTGAGATGTGCATGGAAGAAGTTTCGGGAACCGAGTGGTGTGCTGATGAGGAGGGGAGTGTCGTTGAAGCTGAAGGGAAAGGTGTATGCTGCATGTGTGAGAAGTGTTATGATTTATGGGAGCGAGACATGGGTCATGAATGTAGAGCAGCAACGAAGGCTGGAAAGGGTGGAAATGCTAATGGTTCGGTGGATGTGCGGAGTGTCGTTGAGAGAGAGGAAGACAAATGATGAATTGCGAAAGATGATGGGAATAGAGCCTGTGATTGATGCTGTGAAGAGGAACAGGTTGAGATGGTTTGGTCATGTGTTGAGGAAGGATGAAAGTGACTGGTTGAGAAGAGTGATGGAAATGAATGTAGAAGGAAGTAGAGGACGGGGAAGACCGAGAAAGACTTGGCTAAAGATGGTGGAAGAAGAAATGCGGGCAAGGGGGGGGGTTACAGTTTTTTTCGATTGCATAAGCACTAAAATCAAAAGTATTACACAATTATCAAAACCTTACACTCAAGGAGCAAAACATCGCCCCAGATTTGCACCACTATAAGCACAATGTCAGCCTCACACTTTTTGCAAAACAATACACACAGTGATTTGCAAAACACTAAACACACTTGTATACATTAGACACAGAAGTATATCATGATGTCACTTCCTTGCAATTCCAAAGCACTGACTGTCAAATTACCACACCTATGAGCCACTTGGTTACAGTTTTTTCCGATTGCATAAACACTAACATCAAAAGTATTACACAATTATCAAAACCTTACACTCAAGGAGCAAAACATCGGCCCAGATTTGCACCACTATAAGCACAATGTCAGCCTCACACCTTTTACAAAACAATACACACAGTGATTTACAAAACACTAAACACACTTGTATACATTAGACACAGAAGTATATCATGATGTCACTTCCTTGCAATTCCAAAGCACGGACTGTCAAATTACCACACCTATGAGCCAATCGGTTAAACACAGCCAGCAGGTGCGCAAACACACAATTGCTTAATTGTAGACACACCAATCAGGTTTAAGCACTATAAAAATGCAGCAGGTGAGTTCACCTGTCTTCAACCAAAATGGAAGGAGTCAGAAGAAGAAGAGTGAGGGTGCCAGGGGGAATCCACGGAGGAGGAGAAGGTGGTAGAGGAAGAGGAAGACCTGAAGCAGGAGGAGAACGTGCTCAAAGAAGAAGAGGACCAAATTTATCAAATGAAATTCGCGCAACACTAGTTGACCATGTCGTGAACCACGGATTGGCGCTGAGGGAGGCTGGACTAAGAGTTCAGCCAAATCTTAGCAGATATACAGTGGCATCTGTCATTAGGACATTTCGACAAGAAAACAAGTAAAATAAAATCTGTCGACAGTTTACAGTAATCAGCTGCTTATTGCATGCACCATATCAGCACCTTTGATACCCCTTCCTGTGACATTTACAGTAGGTTACATGTATTTTTTTCTACATAGGATTGAGGGTCGAGAACGACAAGGAGGAAGGGGGCCCATGTTCACGCAAGAACAAGAGAGAGAGAGATCATAAACATGGTTTTGGCCAATAATGCTATCAGGCTCAGAGAAATTCAAGCCAACATTATCGGTGACCATGCCATTTTCAATAATGTCCATCAGGTCTCTCTGTCAACACTGGCACACATCCTGAAAAGACATCAGGTTCAAATGAAACAAGTTTATCGAGTGCCTTTTGAGCGGAATTCAGAGAGGGTCAAACAGCTGCGGCATGAGTATGTGGAGGTATGTATTGTTCACTTTAGCACTGTGATGTTGCATACTGCACACATAACCTTTTTACATGTAAATTTACTGTATACTAGATCTATGCTGAACTACACAATCTTGTCTTTCACTGTATTTCAGAGAGTTTTACAGATGGATGCTGAGGAAATCCCGCATGATTTCATAAACATAGATGAGGCAGGGTTCAACCTCACAAAAGCAAGAAGGAGAGGCAGAAATATCATTGGCCACAGGGCTATAATCAATGTCCCAGGGCAACGTGGGGGTAACATCACCCTTTGCGCTGCCATTGCACAGACTGGGGTCCTCCTCCGTCATGCCAATATGGGCCCTTACAACACACCTCACATTCTCACATTTTTGGACCGATTGCACAACATCGTCACAGCAGTAAACCAAGTGCACCAGATGCAATACATTGTCGTCTGGGACAATGTGTCGTTCCACCGCTCTGCTCTGGTCCAGAACTGGTTTCAACACCATCCACAGTTTACAGTACTATACCTTCCACCATACTCTCCGTTTCTAAACCCAATCGAAGAGTTTTTCTCGGCATGGCGGTGGAGGGTTTACGATCTCCGGCCCCAAGCTGAGGTACCCCTCATTCAGGCCATGGAGGAGGCCTGTGACCAAATCGATGCCGCAGCTGTGCAAGGATGGATCCGACATTCGAGACGGTTCTTCCCACGTTGTCTTGCCAATGAGGATATCGCCTGTGATGTTGATGAAATTCTCTGGCCAGATCCAGCTAGGCGAAGAGATAATGTCTAGTATTTTCTGTACTGTATTTTCAGTTTTTTTCAGATTTTTTTTTCTTTTTACTGTAATTGTAACCTGTACTGGATACAGTATTTTACGTTTGTCTGATATTTGTTGAGCTTACAGTGTTATGCACACTACTGTAGTAGCATGAAAACTGGGACATGTTTTGTTGTGATTCTCCATGTTGACATGTTGACTGATTTGGGTATATGGAGAGAAATAAATTATATTTTCATCAGTCTGCAGCATTGGTCTTGTGTGGTGTTTGGTGAATTTATTGTATATTTGCACTTTCTCTGTGTGCTTCCCTTGCAGTACTCTAATCGCTGAGAAGTAGAATTGCTAAAAGTGTTTTAGGTTCGCAACAGCAGTGTGTAACTGGTTCAAACAGAATTAAGTCATATGAAACGTGTGTGTTTCATATGGTAACAGAATATGGTTTTTATAAATTAGTGTATAGTTTTTACAAGAGTGTTTCATTTTGCAAAGGATCTGAGGTGTTCTGCTACTTGTGTGTGTGGTTGTGTGAATTGTGTGTAGTGTTTTGACAAAATGGGCCCTGTTTTCAAAATCGTGTTTAAGCAATCGAAAAAAACTAACAAGGAGAGATGCAGAAAATAGGGCAAAATGGAGAAGATCGTCATGGGGACCGCAAGGCAAACCCCCACTCTAGCAGGGAAAATGGCCTTAAAATGCATGTTGTTGTTGTTGTTGTTGTATCCTATTTCTGCTGTACAGAAATCAGAAACTGCTTTAGTGAACTTTTTGGTTGCTGAAGGAAAAATGGAAATTTACAAAACAGGGAAAAAGAAGGTGGAAGGTGGTGAATATTATTTTTGTAATATTTTGTTTACCGTTAAAATCCTGATTATTTCTCAGATACAGGTTGAGTGCCTGTATTGCAGCAAATATGGAAAAGAACAAGATTTTTATGATAAATGGTGTGTTTAAAATGTTCTTTGTTTTGTGAGGAACAAAACGCTTGGTTTTGCTTTCAGATGTATTAATGGCTCTCATGTAAGTGTTTCCTTCAAAATTGTTTGTTTTTATTCACATTTGGTTTGGGAAATATTTTTATACATGCTGGCTTTCTTTTAAATATTCTTTACTCCTCTTTACCTCCACCACCAAAGGTGGATGGAGGTAATGTTTTCACCCCTGTCTGTGTCCGTTTGTGAACAAAATATCTCAAAACGTTGTGGGCAGATTCGGATGAAATTTGGCAGAGATGTAGCGTATTTGACATGGTGGAAATGATTAGATTTTGGTGAAGATCCATATTTGGGTCCGGCTACTAGAATTTCTTATGCGATTCTTTACCACTGGGAGATAAGGCCAAAAATGATACATAGCAGGATATCTCAAAACGTTGTGGACGGATTTGGACGAAACTTTGTGGACAGGTTGGGTGTGTGACGAGGAAGATTCGATTCGATTTTGGTGGCGATCTGAAAATGGATTCGGATTTTCGAATTATTTAATTTTTCAAGTGATTCTTCACCATTGGGAGATGGGGTCAAAAACGATACATAGCAGGATATCCCAAAAAGTTATGGATGGATTTGGATGAAACTTGTTGGACAGGTTGTGTGTGAGACAAGGAAGAGGCGATTAAATTTTGGTGAAGATCAGGATCCGGATCCAGCTGGTATAATTTTTTTAACCGATTCTTCACCATTGAATGATATGGCCAACCAGGCGGAGGTATGCTCTCTACTGAGTGCCGTTCTAGTTTTTGATGTATTAATGATCCTTATGTAAATGTTTCTTTAAAATGTTTGCTTTATTTACTTCTGGTTTGTGAAATGATTTTTTTATACTTTAATAATAAAAGGACACAAAAGTAAAGTGTATTTGTCTCCCTCTGTCTCCCTCTGTCTCCCTCTGTCTCCCTCTGTCTCCCTCTGTCTCCCTCTGTCTCCCTCTGTCTCCCTCTGTCTCCTTGATGTGGAGATGTGATGTGGTCTTTCCTTGATGGGCACAATAGAATGTCCAGATCACAAGACTTGGTGCGACGTTGGCTTGAAAAATATCAGACAGATGAAAGTGTACCTGTGCAAGCGCATGACAATGAGACCATCAGAAGACAGAAAAAAAATTTGAGTAGTCACGAGAAATAGCATCAAATTTGAATGGTCCCACGGAACGAGAAGAAGCCAAGAAATTTACTCCGGAAGAGATATAGTCCAGTAGAAATTGACATGAAAATAGCCGAACCCAGACATTTTAGATAACAACCGTTTTTTGGTGCTAAATGCTTTATATGACTGTCATGTATCTGCAGACAAAATTCACATGAATTCACAAATGGGGAAACATGTTTTTTATTAGGTCAAAGCATATGACCTATCAGAAAACTGTAAATAATAAATTTCCCAGGTTTAGATGATAATGATTCGCAAATACGCTTTTATATGACATAAAATGTTGTGAATACTTTCTGATAAATATAAAATAATAAAATTAATAAATTTTACTCATTATAGAAACATATTTCTTTGAAAAATATAATTATTTTGTCCAAAATATGCAAAATTTTATCTAAATATTCTCGTGTATGTTTGTATAAATAAGTGTAAACACTTGAATGAAATGATCATATGAACACATTGTACAATGTTTTGTTCCAAAATATACCAGTATTATTATTTAACCCAACAATGTTTAATTTAATAATCATTTTATTAATTTTAAATAGTTTTTTTATCACTACCACTTAGAGGCCATCATAGCTCAAGTGTACATAAATGTGACAAGAAATCACAGTAGATGACTCAGCCATTATGTAATCATACACCAACATATCTGCTGTTTAGGTAAAACAAACGGCCAAATTATTGCATTTTAACTTGCGTACGCACGTTAAAAATCCTTATGCAGTTGAAAGTCGAAAAGAGTAGGCCACAAGGCCGCTGCCCTGGCACTACTCAAAATTAGAATCTATCTGACCCCGTCAATACTCTGGACGGTAACATAAATGAGTACCTCTCAAGACGGAATGAGGCTGCCTGAAAAAGACGAGCCATACGCAGTCAGATTATAAGACTGGCAAAACAAGAGCATACGCGTTTCCCCTAGCTGAAAAGCGAGGTACGAGAAAAAAAGACATGTACAGTGTTTACGAAATCAAGCGCCGAAAACTGGCAAAGTACGCACACTTGAAGAGACGTCCTGATAGTCTGGTTCTCAAGAGCATTGAAGGTGATGTCGAGGGCCGGGGAAAACGAGCTAGACGACGAACGGGTTGGACGGACAACACAAGGACTGGGTGAAGCCAGGCATGGAGGGAGGTCGCAAAGTGGCATGCTAGAAGATACTTCTACGGCTCTACGACTTACTTCATCATCACACTATTTGTAACAATTATGCGCTTATTTTTGTTGCTCAATTAACTTCCACTATCACCACTGTTTTACAGTGTGTGACAATAGTGCATTCATTATATGTCATATGGAACATGCTGCACATGCCGTTAATGTACGATGTTATAGAGTGAAATTTACTAAGTATAACTCTCACTCAAATTAACAAATACACATTTTAAAATGGTATTATTAAAAGTTTATCTGTAAGTGGAAATCTAGATTTCTTTTTGTTGATTGACCCATTGACTTATATACCAACTTTACATATATTACTGTGTCATATTATTATATGCAGGAGAGTATCTATTTGAGTCTAGTCCAGTACTTTAAATCACCTTCGTCTTATTGGTATATGTTCTAATAAACCGTTTTTTCTTTGTTGCAGATTAGAAATTGACAATCATGGCTGCCCCAAGCGAAGATATTTGTACAATCTGCAGATGTGATGGTGCCAGAGGCAGCGGTAGAGTTTTGGGTCGGAAAGGACTTTCAATGCTCATACAGGCTTCCAAAGACCGCGAAGATGAGCTCCATCTCACGCTATCATCTTCAGATAAACATTATATACATGATAATTGTTACAAGATATACACGTTGCCACGAAACATTTCACCAGCTCATAACCTTGACATTTTCAATGAAGGAAGTGACTCCTGTTTCTACATTGCGATCTGTGTCTCGCCCATATAACTATCAAACCCACTGCCTCATATGTGCAAAGGAACTTGACTTTGGTGCTGCTCAACGTCACCCTGAACGCTGCTCTCACATCAGTAATGTTGAGATTATCAGTAAGGATAAAAACAGTACTATACAAAAAAGTCTACTAAATATATGTGAAAATAGAACTGATACCCTGGCAGTAAACGTCAAAGCAAGAATACTGTTTGCAGGGGACATTCGTGCTGTTGAGGCGAAATATCATCGAGTGTGCATGCAGGCATTTATGTCTGGTAAAAACATTTCATATTTTACAGATGATCCAATAAGAAATCTCCGAAACCTGAACACGGTCAATGACGAGGCATTCAGCAGTCTCTGTGCGTGGTTAACCAAGCCAGAACAAAAAAAATCGCCAATTCACGCTACAAGATCTGTGCACCCAAATGACGTCTTATTTGCCTAGTGATGTTGCAGCATACAGCATCAAACACTTAAAACGTCGCCTCTTGGAACACTTCGGAAAAGAGGTGACAAGAGCACAGGTTGAAGGCAGATCAAATGTCGTTACGCTGACTGATAGAGCAACGTCTATTTTACATGACTCCAATGCAGAGTCGACCAGCGATGCAATTGATAATGCAGAAAACGTCAGGCTTGCAAAATTGGTTGGGTCCAACATAATGCAAAATCTACAGAATGTAGATCAACCAACAGATGTATACCCAGTACAATCAAGTATAGACCTTGAAAAACTAGAAGCTAGTATCCCAGAGACACTGAAACATCTCATTGCATCTATGTTCACAGAGTCCCGCACTGAATCAGCAAAGCTGAAAAAGAAACTTTTGCAGGTCTCTATTTGCCATCTAATAATGCAAGCAGCTGGAAAGCAATCTTTCATATCTCCTCTACTGTTATCCATTGGACTGTTTATCCACCAGTCTACCAGATCAAGAGTACTTCTTGATGTGCTTTCTTCATTGGGACTCAGTGTTTCCTATGAAAAAGCCATGGCATTTGAAACATCAGCAGCTGTAAAACAATCTGTCCATAAGCTTCCTGCTGGTCTTATAGAGAAAGACAAAGGTGGAGGGTTTTGCCAGTGGGTAGCAGACAATTTTGACTACAATGAAGATACCATTACTGGACATAATACAACTCATGTCATGGGTGTTATTGCCTGCCAAACAATGACAGCAGATACGGCAGGTCTGGAAGAGGTTATACACAGAGAAAATGTGTCTGCTCAATAAATTGTACAAGCTGGGACTTTGGGGCAATAATACGTCCATATAAGGCACCTGTCAAGTCGCTTATGGAAGAGGTGAGAATCAAGCCTGTCAAACCAGTAAATATATCAGTCTTTCAATATGAACAGTTGGACACATTATGGGTGTATTCCAGTCTTCTTACAATACATCCACCAAACTGGCAAGGCTTTATGTCTAATATTACAAAAGGCAGCTGCCACTGCACAACAGTATTATACAACCCCATGATCCCTCTCAATCCACAAAGAAACGAAGCAGTTTCCAGCACCATGGTTTTTGTGCAGTCCCAGGCAGAGAAAGCAGGACTATGTTGTGCAACACTAACATTTGATCAGCCACTCTACTTAAAAGCTACAAAATAAAGCAGGACAATCGTATAGAGTTTGAGAAGATGTATCTGCGTCTTGGTGGATTCCATCAACTTATGTCATTCCTTGGTGCTGGCTGCAAACTGATGGAAGGAAGTGGACTGGAAGATTTATGGGCCACTGTTTATGCAAGAAACTCTCTGCCAAAGATGATGGAAGGTAAAGCTTACACAAAAACATTGAGGGCATGTCTATTAACAGATGCTGCATTGCATCTCTTGTTAATTCAGTCACTGGATGACACAGCTTATCTGGATGACCAGGATGACATTTGCAGAGGAACGCTTGACAATCAGTTTCCTGCGGAACTGCAAGACGAGCCTATCGATATCGATATTGATGCTGATGAAAACAATACTGAAGATGCCAGTGAACCATCCGTTACATTTAACAGGGACTCTTTGTCAAATATTAGTGCAATCCCAAAACACATGGACACTGATGATATGTGGTCAGGGTTAAAGACTATGTACACGAATACCGTTGCACAAGGCATTTTATTAGATGAGATGCCTACTAATGACCACTTGGACAAATTACACAAACATATTTGTGACTTTAAAAACAATCAGAAAGAATCCAAGACAGGAAAACTGTGGGTTATGTATATGGACTTTGTGTCAATTGTATATGGACATTTCATCAGGGCTGAAAAAAACTGGTAACTGGGAACTTCATCTGAAGGCGACTCAGCAGATGTTGCCATTCTTTGCAGCTGCTGGACACAATAACTATACAAAATGTTGCCGGCTTTATCTCCAAGATTCTCAGGAACTGTGTCCCTGTCTTGAGGAACGAATGCACAGAGGACTGTTCACTGTGCGAAGGAATAAGAAACTATTGTGGAGTGGAACATGGTCTGATATGACCATTGAGCAATGCTTAATGAGAGCAGGAAAGACGCAAGGTGATCTCATTAACATCACGCACAAGGACTCGGCCAGAACAAAATGGCTTCTTACTGCACATATAGTAGCACCATACACTGATGCACTACGATCCATGACTGACACTTACACTGGAATATGGTCATAACAACACAAAGAGGTTCGTGCAGGAAACATCAGGCGGGACTTGGAAGACTTGAACAAGTTCACAACCTTTCTCAAGGGCCATAATCCCTTGATTGCGCAAGAAGATCAAGAACTAAGAAACATTTCCACAGGACTGATAGCAGATCACCGTGTTAATGTTGATGCTGCTATAAGCATTGGTCAGAAAATAACGGGAAAGTTAGATGATAAAAAGTTTTGCGCTGTTGTTATGAAGAGGTCAGAACAAGCGACTACATTTGCTGCAATGCGAAAGGCTCTCAGAATTTGCGATGAAGAAATTCACATGTCTTCTGAAGAGCTCTACCATCGCTTGCTTTCCACTGCTTACACGAGTGGACCTCCATACCAAAGTATATTTGCATATGAACTTGCAACCGTATCTCCAGCACTTTTCCAAGATGATGGCAGCATGCGAAAGTGTCAAAAATCACAACTGGCAAAATATATAGTTCAAATGAGCAGTGATATTGTTCAACGAAAAGCTGAAGACTCTACAATTAGTGTTTGATGGCTGCGCACTGCTACATCGGATTCCTTGGCCAAAGGTTGGGACAATGAAATCAGTATGTGACTCTTTTGTGGCTGCTGTTGTACATCAGACTACCTGGAGTTCCATTGTGGATGATTTTTGATAGTTATGGTACGGTAACAACCAAGGATCCCGAGCAGAAGCGCCGTCGCCTTCAACAAACATGTCCTGACATTGTTGTCGAAGACAAGACACCTGTTCCAGGAAACCAGACGGCCTTTCTCTCAATCGGAATAAACAGAATTTGATCAAATTGCTAGCAAATCATCTAACAGAAATTGGGATTGAAGTAGAACATGCTGGTGAAGAAGGTGAAGCAGATGTAGTGATCGCGAGCAAGGCACTGCAATTGTCACAAACTCCAAGAGTTGTAATCGTCATTGCTGATGACACGGATATTTTGATTTTGCTACTCCACCATTTGAGCAGTACTGCTGATATATTCCGACAGACAAGAAATCAAACCATTTCTATCAAAGTTGCAAAGGAAGTGTGAGGGAGGGAGTTGTGTATGTGTCTACCATTTGCCCATGCTATGTCAGGATATGATACCACATCAGCATTGTATGGCGTAGGGAAAATAAAACCACTGAAACTGCTAGAGTCATCACAGAAATGGAGAGCAGATGTACTGATGTTTGGAGATATTACAGCATCAAAGAATGCAATACAAGATGTTGGAGAAAAATTTGTACTGTCCTTGAACAGTGGTGGAGCAGGAAGACGTGGGTTGCTTCCTAATGCGTGGGTACGACTATTTTCGTTCCTAATGCTTGATATTTTGTTTTGCAGATGTCGAAGAAACGCACATACAATGGGAGTTTTCTCAACTTTGGCTTCTCATCTATCGTGAACAATGGCGTGCAGTTGCCACAGTGCGTCATCTGCAAGAAGACACTTGCTAACGAGAGCCTGAAGCCCTTCAAGCTGAAGGAGCACCTCGCCAAGGTTCATCCGGAACTTGCCAGCAAGGATTTGGCCTACTTCAAAATCAAAGAACACCAGCTCAAGCGGTCGAGATTGGATCATGGAACAGGAGTTCTCTTTCAACACAGCAAGATCGTCGAGGCCTCGTACAAGATCTCCCTTCTTATCGCGAAGCAGAAGCCACACACGATTGGAGAGACGCGCGTTAAACCTTGCATGGTAGAGGCTGCTCGTCTTGTCCTCGATCAGAACTGTATCAGCCAGCTGAATTAGATAAGTCTCTCGGACAACACAGTTAAGCAGCGCATCGATGACTTGTCCCAGGACATCAAACTCCAGGTGACGGAGAAAATCCGACTCTCTCCCTTCTTCGTCATCCAACTTGATGAGTCCACAGACGTCGCACAGCTTCCACAGCTTTTGGTTTTTGCTCGGTTCATCTCAGAAAATCAGGTGGAGGAGGAGTTCCTCTTCTGCAGCCCACCGATAACAACTACAAAGGCTGAAGATGTCATGAACATGGTGTCGAACTTCTTCCAAGAGGAAAAGCTCTCGTGGGCAAAGTTGGTTGGTGTCTGCACGGACGGAGCTCCCAGCATGCGCGGCTCCAAGTCAGGATTTGTGACTCTGGTCAAGAAGAAGAACCCGGATGTCATTACAACACACTGCCTGATCCACCGTGAGGCTCTTGCCTCCAAGATGCTCCCTGCTGCTCTCAAAGTCACCTTGGAAACTGTGATCCGCATCGTCAACCATATCAAAGGAGGGGCACTCAACACCAGGCTGTTTCGTCAGTTGTGCCAAGACATGGATTCTGCCCACCAAGACCTCCTCTTCTTCACATCTGTTCGTTGGCTGTCAAAGGGCAATGTTCTCGCCCGTGTATTTGAGCTCTTTGATGAATTGCAGGTATTTCTGGCAGCTCAAAGGAAGAAGACGGAGCAGTTGTTAAAGGACATTCGAGAGCCGTTTAAGTGTAGTCTTGCCTACTTGGCAGACGTGTTCGAAGCTTTGAATGGACTCAACCGGCAACTACAGGGCCCAGATACCACCATCATAATGCACACCGATGCCATCAAGGCTTTCCTCGACAAGCTAGCTCTTTGGGAGAGGAAAGTCGAGAGGGGAAATGTAGCTTCCTTCCAATGTCTGACTGAGGTCGTCGGTGAAGAACCACTTGCAGAGGAGCTGCAACAAGAGATCAAGGAACACTTGTCAAGCCTCCAAGAAGAGTTCAGACACTATTTTCATGAGATTGATGCAAATGAGAATGTACAGCTGAAACTTGCCCGCAATCCTTTCCGATGCACTGTGGACGATCTTCCTGATGGCATACAAGAGGAATTATTGGAGCTAATCAACAACACCGCAGCCAAAGAGGAGTTCCAGGAACAACAACAGTTCAGCAGCTCTAATTGCTGGACCAAAATGCTTTCCGCTTTCCCCAAGACCAGCGAATTCACCCTGAAGGTTCTCATTCCTTTCTCATCGACTCACCTCTGTGAAAGTGGTTTCTCGACTCTCCTGGTAATCAAATCAAACGCCCGAAGCAGGTTGGATGCTGAAGCAGACATGCGATGTGCCTTGAGCCACACAGACCCGCGTATTGATTTGCTTGTATCAAAAAAGCAAATACATCCTTCTCATTAAAATACATGATTAAATCAATCCTTGTTAATAAACATTAATAAAAAAATTTTTTGGTTATTGCTCTCTCTGCTGTGATTAATCTTTAAAATGTATCTGCGCCATTAGAAATTAGTACATTTTCAGAAGGCTTATAAAGGTGGGGGGCATGGTAGGTTTGGTACTACTGAAAGGGGTCACGTACTGGAAAAGTTTGGGAACCCCTGCTCTAGAGCCTCTACTCCTTGCATTAAGCCAAAAGTTCAAGCTTCCAAAAACCGCTCGGCCAGCTTGCAGGCCTCAGCCTGGCGGGTTGGGGATAGGACTTAGGGTTGCTGACATTAGTCACCCTGTAACACACTTAGTCGGGAGTGACGTTTGGGACTCTGGTCCTCATCCCCGTCGCCCGTAACAATATACTTATACCAAGTTTGGGCAAAATATCATCACTGGTTCACAAGTTATCATGGTAATAGGATTTTTACCAAACATGCCATTTGACCTCTTAACGCAAAAGTGTAATGAGTTCATGTTTACATCATCATACATACTTGTACGAAGTTTGATCTAAAGCCCTTCAGCTGTTATCAAGCTGTAACATTTTTACCTGACATGACCTCGGACCTTTGACCTCTTGATGCCATAACCAATCATTTAATCTTTGCATCATATATACCTATACCAAATACCAAATTTGTTCAAAATCCCATCACTTGTTCACAGTTGGCATGGCAACATAAATTTTACTTAACATTGAAATCATGACCTCTGACCTTTGACGTCGTGACTCCAAAATCGAATCGGTTCATCTTTAACTCATTATACATACCTGCACCAAGTTTGACTAATGGCGCTTTTCCATTACACAGAATGGTACGGTACGGTACTGTACAGTATGGTTCAGTTCAGTGCGGTACGGTACGGTATTCCCAGTGTCGTTTTTCCATCGCAAAACAGAACCGTGAAAAAAGGCGGAGTTATCCGACGTGATGGGAAAAAAACGCGACCGCTGTAGTGACGTAATTTCTCATGCGACACTAAACTGTAAACAGCTCTGCAACTATGGAGGAACTTGAAGCGGTGCTTTACTTCATTGTCGGGTTTTGGTTTTACCTGAACATGAGTTTTTAAGCGAAATGCAAAAAGAGAGGACGTGTTTGAGAAGGAAGTGTTTGAGAAGAAGCTGAAAGACACCAGAAAGAGGATAAGCTAAAAATATAAAGAAACTTTTGCAGACAATTATGAAGACCGACAACTAAGAGTTGGGCCTTGTTCGTCGGTGCAAACAAAGAATACAGGTACGGTATGTTACATTAGCCTTCATATATAGCTAGTAACATTACGACTGCCTTTCACTTCCTTCCTGAATTTACCTCAGATATTTACAACTTTGAGGTCGTGGGTCCATTGATGTTGAGTAATCTACTGATGTGGACCTGCAGTCAGGGTTGTAGATCAGCCGTTTGGAGAGGTTCTGGGCTGAAACGATCAAAACCTCGATGAAAAATGGTGCCCAGCTGATGATCCGGACAGTTGGAAAAACAGTCATTTGCTTATAGGTTAAGGTTATAACTTCAAATATAAAATAGCTTTTACATGTACATAATATATCTGCGTTTGTATCAGTGCGTTTATATGCACATGTCTATGAATAGATATGTATGTGTTTATATAAATATGTATTTGGTGTGTGTGTGTGCGTGCGTGTTGTTAGGCTTCCTTCTTGAAACTGAAGTGCAGTAATTGGTCTTTATTTTGAACATATCTCATTAATAACGTTATAATGGAATTGCATGATTAAACTTAGCAAAACATGTCTATTACTTATGTATTTCACATCATCAGTCACTTCTTGCAAACCCGTCGCAGTGCACCGTCTGTTTGAGCCCTTGACAGAGCTACTGAGTGGTGTAGTCCATGAGCCAGGTACGAAGTCGGTACCATCTGAAGGCACCTCAAAAAACCGATTGTTTATTGATGGTACATATATGAGGACATAACAAAAATGCATGATGGACATTCCAAACTCACAGCTCAAGTTTTCTACAGCGATTTTAATATTTTGATGAAAATGTGGCAAAAATGGCCATTTCTGACACATGGAAGTTGTTACAATATTGCTTATGGTGACCAAATAAAATAATCAATAATGAATGTTGCTTTTTTGTGTGTGTGGTTGTGTGTGGATGTGATAAAACAAGTATATTTGTTAAATAAACAATTTTGGAACTTATTGTGTGTCCATTAATTGCATTACCATTTCATATAAACACGGTATTATTTGTGCAAAAAGTGAAAATTTGATGTGTGTGCAATTTCTACTGGATATTAACAAATACAATTTACTTTACTTACAGGCAAGACATGCGATATTAATTTTTATATTTAAGGGTTTTCAGCTGATATTTTGTTCGTGCTGTGATGATCCACAACAGTTTTTGGTATGACCATATTAATTTGTTATAAACTATAAACTTATAAAATATTTGTTATGTGCTTTAAATATTAATTTTTTAATGCATAAGCAAAAATATTTAAGATATAATTAAGTCTAATATATACTTTTACAGATATCAGATGAAGAAAATTTATTTAAGGTTTCAAATGTAGATATTATCAAACAAAATGAACGATTCTGAACGTTTCTTTATTTATCATTTCAGGTGTGTGACTGAGTTCAGAATGTGATCAAAACATTATGGAGTCACCTAGGAAGAAGCGCAAACAATCTTCAATCGAAAGAACCTGCATTATTTGTTCCAAACAATCATCTGAATCTAATGTTACCAAGCCGAGAGATGCAGAATCCCTTAACGTACTGTTGAATGCAGCCAAAATACAAAACTTTGCTCCTATCAATGACCTCGAGGAACATGAATATGACGAACGCTTGTTTTATCACAGAGACTGTCGAGCCAGTTTCACACATAAGAAAACACTCGCAAAGTTTGTCGAAACATCGGAATCAGAATGATCCAGTGAAACAAGAAGATCTTCTCGAAGCACACCCACCACATCACGTGTTTTAGAGGCAGTTTGCATCTTTTGTGAAAAGAAAAGCAAGTATGTTTCAGGCTCTAACACTAGAGAGGTCCTCCTGCAGTCTCGAGAGATGCGTGCAGATGATAAAGTAAGAAATGCAGCTCTTACAAAGCTGGATGATCGTATCCTCGCAATTACATCTAGGGAGTTGATTGCTGCGGAGGCTCATTACTACCGTAACTACCGTCTTGCTACCGTAACTATACCAGAGATGAGAAACAAACACCTCCAAATACAAACTCAACTGACGACGACGAAGTGGCTTATAAGGCAGCCGAACATGAATCCTACCTCCACCTCTTCATGTACATCAGAGAGACATTGTTTGTGGAGCCAACAGTGGTGAAAATGACAGTTCTCACTGAGAAATTCGTGAACCATATGTAATCATTTGGTTGCAATAATGTGAAATTACAAACCAAAAAACACATACGATGAAAACTAGAATGTGAATTTGGAAAATCACTTCATTTTGTCACCAACAACAGTGGTAAGCTTTTAGTGTATCCAGATAGTCTTTCCTTGGAGAAGTTAGTGGTTGAACTGACAAAGATTGAAGATCGACTGGAGCGTTTAAAGCATGTCGATGATATGGAAAATGTTGTGAAACTGTCAGTGACCCACATAAGAGGACAAATCAAGAAGCTCAAAACAAAACCGTGGCCTCCGCATCCTGATGAACTGAACTCTTGAGTACAGTATTTTGCCAGATGCTTTACAAACCTTCTTGAATTTGCTTCTACTTGGTGAAGCAGAGGATGGAACGGAAAAACTGAAACGTGTTGTGCAGTCAATAAGACAAGATTGCCTGTATGCTGTGAGTAGAGGGGCACTTGCACCCACCAAGCACATTCCACTGCCATGGGGAGTAAAATCCCTCACAGGCAATGTTGAACTTATTAAGTTGCTCAATCGACTGGGACACAGTATCTCATATTCCAAGCTTGAAGAGATGGACACTGCATTATGTCTTCAGAAACAAAGGAAGGAAGCAGACCGAGGGGTTGTTCTCCCATCCACCTCTCATACAGGTATTCCAACAACACTTGCCTTTGACAACATTGACAGACTCGAAGAGACGCTTAGCGGTGGTGGTACCTCTCACAGGGTGAATGGAATTATCATACAGCCTCAAGTCCAGACCGTGAAGCTACCAGAGAGTAAATTTGCCCAAACGAGAAGAAGCGGACCATTATACCCGTAGCTCTGGAAGTGCCAGACTACAATGCAGGCAACAGAGAAGGACCACCAGCCATGAAACCTCTGGATATGGATATGCAATCAGCGGTGGAAACAGCGAATTGTAAAAACCTTGTGTGGTCATTGACTCGTCTTTCTGATACCAGAAATCAGTCTATCAGTTCCTGGACTGGCTTCAATTTGACGACGAGAGACGATATATCAGTCAAGAAAGACACCGTAGGATATCTCCCTACAATCAACGCTCCAGCCACACATTTATCAACAGTTCACCAGATCTTGCTTCAGGCTGCCAAGATAAAGGATGAACTAAATGTTCAGGAGATAGTTTGTGTCTTCGACCAAGCCTTGTATGCAAAAGCTGTGGAGATCAAATGGAAACACAACCAACTGTTTCAGAAGGTGGTGCTACGAATGGGAACGTTCCATACCTTGTGTAACCTGTTATCAATCATTGGAAAGAGGTTCAGTTCGGCTGGATTGAGGGATCTAGCTGTTGAATCAGGCATAATAGCTGAGGGCTCAATCACATCAGTCCTCGAAGGTCGCAACTACAACCGAGGGGTTCGGCTCTGTAAACTTGTGTACGAGGCCTTGCTCAGATTAGCCTGGAAAGGCTTCTATCCATGGTTCGAAGACCACCATGCTGAAGATGTAAAGCACCTGAACGAGATCACCAAAGCCATCAGATCCTTACATTAAGATGTGTCCCACGAAACTCTGGACTCTGTGTTGAGGAATGATTCTGTCTCTCTGGTGCTTTCGTGTTTTACACAGTATCTTGATCATCTACGCAGCAACCAAGGGCAGCTGGCATCCTTCTGGATCTCCTTCATTGACATTGTAGGCGTTCTCCTGGATCTCATCCGAGGCTCACGAGAAGGAATCTGGTCTCTCCACCTGTCTGCAGTCAAGAGAATGATACCGTGGTGCATCGCGTACGATAAGCAGAATTACGCCAGGTATGATTAATAATTAAGCAGTAAATTGGTGATCATGAAATCATATATCAAAATTTCTTCCTCATGCGCACCTGCATAATAATATTTTTTTTGCAAGTACATGTCGCTCTATTACTGTGAAATGACGAGGCTTCCAGAGACGCACCCCGAGGTATACAAACACATGTTAGATGGCGGTTTCTCGGTTCAACTGGGTGACAGTAACCCCTTTGGACGTATTCCGGTTGACCAAACAATCGAAGAGACCATCAATAAAGACACGCAAACAGCAGGTAGCAAATTAAACTAAAACGTTACATTTCTAGCTGAACAAGTGCAGCAAGTGCACAAAATACCTGTAATGAAACAATGTACTTACCAAGGTTTTATATTACAGGTGGCACGAGAGGATTCTCTCTCAACCCTGGTGCAGTGAGTCGGTTCTACATGACAGCAGAGTATCGCAGCTCATGTCTACTAACAACTATGTAAGATGGCAGATGTTTCCGAGTCTAGTGTTCATCATGATGACATTTTCCCGTATTAAGAAAGATGAAGATGCTGTACAGTCTCTTGGAGACATTCTTGAAGCCAACTGGACAAATCCTTTTGAGACAGGCGAAACCGAGCTCATCAGTATCTCAACTGGTGCAGCTGCTCCACCAGATGTTTGTGCTGATTTGGTGTCTGCACAGAAGAAGGGAGAAGAAATGTACCAAAATTCCAAGAGGATCGAATAGCGAAAGGAGAAAAATTATATGAGAAGATTCCGAGGTTGAGCTTGAAGACATTTGACAGTATCAAGCAACGGAAAACCAAGAAATCCACTAAACAAGGAAGTTGTTCTGAAGAGTGACAATAAGCTATTCGGTCATATGGTCTTGGTTGCTTCATCAAGAAAACTCGATATGAAAGAAGTCCTAAAGCATCCTCTTGGTCCTATCCCGTGGTCGTTAGCAAACACTGATGGGACACTGAAAAAGACAAATAAGGCAGCATTGGCAAGAAAGTTGGAAACTATGGCCGCACCAGCTGACCATATAGAAACCCCGTCTGCATGTATCATTGACGGAATGACTATTGTACAGAAGATGAAGGGTGATAACCTAACGTTTGAAGACTTAGCGGATCAGATGCTGGCATCTGTACTGAGAATGAGATGCTGGCATCTGAATATGTGAACCATGAAAATGTCCTTGCTTGGCACCGTTATCACGTCGATCTCATTCTTCCCCGTCTCTTTCTTTTTCAAAGGTCTTTTTCGAACGCAGACACAGATTCTCTGCTCTTCGACAATGTCAGCAAGAGTCAGCGGCTGATAATCTCGGCTCGACCGGAAGTCCCTTATCATTTTCAGGAACTCCCAGTTTGGGTTGGTTGAATCAATGTCTGAATATGTCCTGAATATGTGAACCATGAATATGTCCTTGCTTGGCACCGTTATCACGTCGATCTCCTTCTTCCCCATCTCTTTCTTATTCAAAGGTCTTTTTAGAACGCAGACACAGATTCTCTGCTCTTCGACAATGTCAGCAAGAGTCAGCGGCTGATAACTAGGCTCGAACGGAAGTCCCTTATCATTTTCAGGAACTTCCAGTTTGGGTTGGTTGAATCAATGTCTGAATATGTCCTGAATATGTGAACCATGAATATGTCCTTGCTTGGCACCGTTATCACGTCGATCTCCTTCTTCCCCGTCTCTTTCTTATTCAAAGGTCTTTTTCGAACGCAGACACAGATTCTCTGCTCTTCGACAATGTCAGCAAGAGTCAGCGGCTGATAACCTAGGCTTAACCGGAAGTCCCTTATCATTTTCAGGAACTCCCAGTTTGGGTTGGTTGAATCAATGTCTGAGAATCAATGAACTGAGCTCTCTTGTCTGGAGGAAATGTTGCCTTGGATCTTGGAGATGGCATGAAGCTGGAAGGTGTGAAAACATTGTGTTACCTTGGAGACATGCTAAATGGAGGTGGATCAGACTCGGCAATGGTTGCTAGAGTGAGATGTGCATGGAAGAAGTTTGGGGAACTGAGTGGCGTGCTGACGAGGAGGGGAGTATCGTTGAAGTTGAAGGGAAAGGTGTATGCTGCATGTGTGAGAAGTGTTATGATTTATGGGAGCGAGACATGGGTAATGAACGTCGAGCAACCAACGAAGGCTGGAAGGGGTGGAAATGTGAATGGTTCGGTGGATGTTGGAGGCTCTCTTGGCTCTCTTGTCTGGAGGAAATGTTGAGTTGGATCTTGGAGACGGCGTGAACCTGGAAGGTGTGAAAACATTGTGTTACCTAGGAGACATGGTAAATGGAGAAGGTGGATCAGACTCGGCAACCACCATCTCTTATCTTCCCCCATCCAAAACCTTGATCTTTTCTACCCCCGCTAATTTCACCCCAAATCCTCTTTTTGATTTCTGATTTTTTTGATTTTTTCTGATTTTTTGAATCTGAGCTCCTCACCACACACAAGGCTTTCATCCGCAGCTCAATGGAATAATGCTCTCCCCTCTGGGCTGGTGCTCCTGCCTCACACCTAGCTCGTCTTCACGCAGTTGAAACCATAAGCATTCAGAATCATTGGAATCTCCCGCGATGAAGCTAACTCCAAGGGCCTTTCACTCACTCACAGCAGGCAGGTTGGTGGTCTTTCCGTCTTCTACCGACTCCCCTCTGGGCTTGCCCCCCCAGCACTCTCTGGGCTCTGTCCCCCAAATATTCCTACAGGTCGCACAAGATCTGCCTGCAACCCTCTTATGGTTAAACTGCCAAAATCAAGACTCTCTGCTCACCTTCACTCCTTCATTCCTCTTTTCTTCCACCTCTGGAACAAACTCCCTCACTCTCTTCAATCCCACTCCACCCTCCAGGTCTTTAAAACAGCTGTTCACCACCATCTCTTATCTTCCCCCATCCAAAACATTGATCTTTTCTATCCCCACTAATTTCACCCCAATTCCACTTTTTTGAAAATACCAACTTCTGTCCTGGAAGTCCTTGGTGTCCTTGTGTTTGATACTTCTGCCACCCCCCACCCCCCAAGCCCTCTCCCTCCCACACATCTCCCTGCTCTTAAATGTTGTGTGCCCTCAAGTGTTTGTGTGCTTCCCCTTCTCTTGTCTTCCGCTCCCTCTTTTTATATATTTTGTTTGTCTGGTTGATTTGTTTGTGAAATAAATGTCAGCTCTTTCACGAGCCTCGATTCAACAAAAAAAAAAAAAAAAAAAAAATAACTGCTGGTACGAGTGAGCGAATTGACTTGGTCTTTGATGTGTACCAACAGATGTCTATCAAAGCAGCTGAGAGGACAATGAGAGGTTCAGAAACAGGAATTTGATTCACCAATATCATCCCAGGTCACAAGATCCAACAATGGCGACGCCTTCTTTCTTGTGGAGCTAGCAAGATGAAACTTATAAGTTTCATTGTGAACCAGTGGAAAGAGCCAAACATGAGGTTGAAACTTAGTGGCAGAATCATGTATGTTACATGCAGTAATCAATGCTTCAAGATCACCTGCGATGAAATAACAGAGGAAAAGGATCGAAGCACATCCCAGGAGGAGGCTGATACAAGAGTAATCTTCCATGCCAAACATGCTGCACCAGCCATGTCCTCAATCGTCATAGTAGCAGAGGATACTGATATAATACTCTTATGTCTGGCCTTTCAGAAAGACATTGACTGTGCCATATATGTCAAGTGTGGTACGACAACTCGCACGCGATTTGTCAGCATCAGCAAAGTGTCTGCAGCGCTAGGACAAGATGTATGCAATGGATTACTATACTAGGCTTCCATGCGTTTTCTGGCTGTGACACTGTTAGTGCTTTTAGTGGTCGTGGAAAGCTTGGTGCACTAAAACTGCTAATAAGCAACGACAAGTTCAGGGACGCTTTCACTAAACTGGGATCAGAATGGCAGCTGTCAGATGACGTTTTCAAGGTCTTGGAAGCATTCACATGCCGACTCTATGTCAGTCAGACTGATATCTGTGATGTTAACGAGTTGTGGTACGAACTATTCAGGGTGAAAGATGGTAATGTAGAATCTGGTCAGTTACCACCATGCCATGAGTCTTCATCTTCATGCAGTCAGAGCAAACTACCAAGCTGCTGTGTGGCACCGCTCCTTACAAGCTGATCCCCAGACACCAAGTCCACTGGACAGCAAAGGTTGGGTATTGAGTGATAACGGAGACCTGATGATAAACTGGATGACAGGAGAGCCAGCACCGAACATCGTATTGGAGTTCCTGTCCTGCAAGTGTAAGAAGTCATGCAAACTGCCCCGTTGTCAGTGTATGGTGAATGGACTGCCTTGTACTCAGGCTTGTACTCTACAAGACTGTGACAATATGAAGGTTGACGAGGATCTCAGCGAGGACCAGCAATCTGACAGCGATAATGATAGTGACACCCATTAAGTATCTGATAGTAAATATGATGAATTTGTGTGTACATCTATATGTAAGAGAAGGTTTAAAATACACATTGAGTACTTAAGAGAAATTCTGAAAGACATGTTGACTGTGAGTTATGAATGATAGGATATTGACGACATTGTACATTCAATTTGTTACTTGTATGGTTATTACGCGCAGAATGATAAGTATGCCTTGCCAATTTTGCTATTAGGCGCACTTCTGTTTTTGGCATGATGAACGTTGAAATATTACAAAATAGTGTTTTAAGTATTAATTTTATCACAGTGATGATTGAATTAATTAAATGTGTTCAAAATACGCTATCCGGTTTATTAATTATCAACATGGACCAATAGGATTGGCTATTGGCCGGTCCTCCTCTAGATCTCTGTTCAGCTACAGCGGCCCTATTAAGAACTGGAAGGTTCACTAAGTCGTAAACATTTGCACTGTTTAAATCTTGATATGTATTTAAAAAAAATACTTTTGTAAGAGAAATTTCAGATGTATGCAATAAACAATTGAAAAAATGCTTTCTTTCACTGAACAAATATCACGTATTTTTCACCTACCCCACCCATATGAATATGGCTCTACTGAGCTTGAGCTGTGAGTTACAAATGTCCATCATGCTGTTTTGAATTCCAGAAACATCCAGCTATCATTAAATAGCAAAATTTTGAGGTGCCCTCAGATGGTACCAATTGACCCTAATTAAAGGATCAGCTCACAGACTAGTGGGAAGTCGTGGTTCAGGGTTTCAGACGCTCAATGGCTCGATAATTTTGAGATGTCGGAAGAAACATTTCTGTACCTTTGCCGTAAACTGCGTCCAGCGATGGAGAGACAGGACATAAACTTCCGTTTGTGTGTCCCCCTAAACAAAAGGGTAGCCATGGCACTGTGGAAACTTGCGACCGACCCGGAGCACAGAAGTGTTTCACATCTTTTTGGTGTTGACATCACAACTGTGTGGTGGTGTGTATGAGAGTTCTGTGCTGCTGTGGAGAAGGTACTAGTGCCAGAACTGCTTCGATTTTCGATTTCCAAACTACTTTGAGCAAAGATGCGGGGGGGGGGGGGGGGGGAGGTACCACCATGTGTTGGTGCCATTGACGGATCACACATCCCCATTATGGCACCAAAAGAGTACCACTGCGAGTATTTTAACCGTAAGGGCTGGCATTCCATCATCCTGTAAGCAGTTGTAGATGGAAAGGGACTTCTGGAATGTGTTTACAGGGTTGCCGGGGAGCATGCATGATGCCCGAATTATACGGTCGTCAACGTTGTGGGAACTAGGTAGCAGTGCAAACCTTTTCCCTGGAACATTACAATTTTCTTACCTTTAACTAGGCGTATGGGAGTCTTGTCAGGGGCAGCAAGTGCAGGAGAACTGGAAATGGTTGGAATACTGTTCGAACTCTCGCCGCTGCAGCGACCACCTTCTGCCTCATGTTCGGTGAAGCCAACGTCATTGTTACTCTGGACATGTTCTGAAAAGCAGATTACATCGACAATAATTATTGAATTAAATCCCGTCAAGCACAAGTGGCTTGACAGCGTACAACAAAAATAGAGAGGCAGGAAAGATGGATAGTAGCTAGCCACATTGCTACGTCTTACGGGGCTCACCCAGACGCCATGGCGACCGCCGAAAGCGTCAACATATTGATAACAACACGCACGCACACACGCACACACGCACACACGCGCACACACACACACACACACACACACACACACACACACACACACACACACACACACACACACACACACACACACACACACACACACACACACACACACACACACACACACACACACACACACACCACACCTTATCCCCTAAGGGGTCGCTGGAGCCTATCCCAACAGCCATTGGGTGCAAGGCAAAACAACCCCTGGACGCCAGTTCATCGCAGGGTGAACAAACAAACGAACGAACGAACGAACGCACACACACACTTTTGGCTCACACCAGCCAAGCTGGTACTCACTTTGCCGACCTCGGAAGGATGACAGGCTGAGTCAACCAGCCTGGCCTTCATTCAACGATCGACCGAGATTTCAACCCAGGATCCTAGGATCACATCAAATCATCGTATTGATAGCTATATTTATCAGTAAGGTTTAATGTAACAATAAACTTACCCTCCTCAACCATTGCCTCCAACAGCACCATGGCTGAACCCAGTGTGCTGGTTCTCCTGCAGTTTGTTGGTCTGTGACCAAGAACGGCGTCCAAGGCATTGTACCACTTCAAAGTCTTTCGATCAGCCCCACTACGGTTGTTGTGATCTTTTAGTTTTCTACGACGTCGTTTTAGTTTTTTAATCTTTTCGTGGCACCGTTTGGCCGACTGCTGCATCCCCGCATCCAGCATACGCCGAGATATGCTTCGGTAGACCTTCTCATTTCGTATGCTGGACTCCAGATGTCGTTGGACTTGGTGTTCCGACCAAACACCCATGAGGGCTTGCACCTGATCAGCAGACCAAACTGAACTCCCCAGGTTTTCCATGTATTTTTTCTGATTCTTATCACTAATGCTTTAGCTATCTTCTCTCGGGAATTGTGGCATTACAAAATGGTGGTTGGGTCTGAACATAGCGTGACGGTTCTGTGACGATTGTGATTGACCAATCAACGGTCTGCAGTATTGCTAGCTTGACCTATAGTTCCGGGTTCAGCTCGCTTGATACCTATCCATAGCAGGAACCAAATTTAGCACGGGTACTTAGGTACGGTTCCATATTCTATATTCTATATATTTTCTATATTCTATATATTCTATATTCATTATTCATAATTATTCATTATTCATCATTCTATATTCATTCATTATTCATTCTATATTCATTCAATTATATATTCATTCTATTCCACTTAGGTACGGTACGGTTCGCCTGGCAATGGAAAAACGAAAAAAAACTGATTTTGGTTACAGTACGGTGCGGTGCGGTACGGTGCGGTGCGGTACGGTGCCGCGGTGGAAAAGCACCATAAGATCCTTCAAGCCGTTCTCAAGTCAACAAAATAATTGTAACTTAACATAACCTCTGATCTTTGACCTCTTGACCACAAAATCATATCACCATCAGTTTATCTTTGCACCATCTATCTATAATTCCAGTAATCTCTGTGTGTATGTTTGTATGTTTGTATGTTTGTATGTCTGTGACCGCTGTTTCTCGACAACCACGGGTCCGATATACTTTAAACTTGCCAGGTATATTGCTGGGGACCCGAGGATGTGCCTTTTCAAGGTTTCATATTAATCGGACAAGTAGTTACCGAGCTATGTCCAAAAAACGATTCAACCAATCAGAGAGCAGCGAGCTATCACGTGTGCCGAACGTGGCGAACAGACTCTGCCTCGGACGGCACATTTGAGAGCGTATTCATTTATTTCACGTTGGAAAACTATGTTGCCGTTAAACTATGTTTTAAAACTAATTAAAACTAATTTGCGATTCATCGTAACTGCGATTTGCGATCCTTCCGGACAGTGAAGACTTCACTTCCGGCAGCCAATCACAGAACGCGTTGTTGCGAGCCCGAGCGCGTGCGCCATTACGGTTCGTAATTCAATTTCTTCCGGAGAAAATAATAATTTCTCGATTTCTTATGCGCATTATTTCTCCCAATTCAGTCAGAGCGAAGGGCGGAAGCGAAGAGCGTTGTTTTTTTTGTTTACGGGCGTACGGGCGGGGTAGAGCGTACGGGTAGCGTTTTTTTTTTTTTTTGGCAAGGAACGGGCACCCACGTACGGGCATGCCCTAGTAATATATAATTATACAAAGTTTGGTGGAATTCCCATGACTGCTTCATAAGTTAGCTCGGTAACAGAATTTTTACCTGATGGGATGTCTGACATTTGACCCTTGACCTCTTGACCCCAAAATATAATCAGTTAATCTTTCCATTATACATACCCGTACCAAGTTTGAATTGGATCCCTTCAACCGTTCTCAAGTTATAGATCTATTACAGACTTTGCCCTTTAACGCAAAAATTAAACAAGTTCATCTTTGCATCATAATACATACTTGTACTAACTTTGGTCAGAATCCCACTACTGGTTCACAAGTTATCGCGGTAACACTAACAGGATTTTGTGTTATCGAATTAATTTTGCTTTGAAACTCACAATGACTAATGAGAAACAACATTCCCTTCAGAATACGTACACCCAATTCACGTAAAATAACCTATTGCTTCAGAAACAGCTGCGAGTACAATGAAAAACGGCTGCACCGTACCACAATGTCCTGACTCCCTGACAGAGTACGTCTTGACGTCATACGTTCAAGGCGTGCTCAAAGCGTCTGTTACATTAATTTTCTTCACATTTCAAAGGTGGCCTGACAGTATTCTTGCCCCACCCGCCGAAGTAATCAAAAATACGTTTTGATTACTTCATTTTTAACCTTTTCTACCTCGTCTGTTACCCTCGTTATTTCCCGGTAGGCCCCGACGTGTTTTCCCTCCAACGCCACCTCAAGCGTTACCAATTTTACGTTCCATCATGTTTGTGTTCACTCACCGCCCTTTACTTTTCCTCTATTACTTCGCCCATCTCTTTCATCGTCTGTCACCGTTTCCACCTTTCACCGGGCTCTGAAAGAGAGTAAAAAAAAAATAATACATGGACAACCGGAGTTGGTCTCGATGCAACAAAATGGCCGTTCGTCGCAACAGCGCCGAGTCACGTGATCAGCAGTGCCAAATCACGAGATCGACCAGCTGTGTTCTGCACTTCCTTTTTACGGCTCCCACTTCCCCCTTGGTTTCCATCAGGTTATTTTTATTACCTTCGCAAAAGCGGAAGGTTATGTTTTGATCGCTGTGTATTTATTTGTATGTCTGTGTGTGTGTATGTTAATCGCATAACTCAAAAAGTATTCAACCGAATTGCATGAAATTTGGTGGGATGATTGGTTATTATACGGGACACATTTGATTAGATTTTGGGAAACAGATTTGCTCAAATTCTGACTATTTTTAACTCGATCGTATTTCACTCAAAGTTATGAGCGACTGAAGAAGAAGATGTCCATCCAGGACGTCATCACTATAACGCGATCTCCCGCGATCATTTCAACCTCAAAAAAAATTATAATTGCAGATTTGACAATAGATGAGGCATATTAACAAACGAATGAAACAGATTTGCTCAAATTCTGACTATTTTTAACTCGATCGTATTTCACTCAAAGTTATGAGCGACTGAAGAAGAGGATGTCCATCCAAGACGTCATCACTATAACGCGATCTCCCGCAATCATTTCAACCTCAAATGAAATTCAAATTGCAGATTTGTCAATCGGGGAGGCATATTAACAGACGAATGAAACAGATTTGCTCAAATTCTGATTTTTAAAAATCGATCGCATTTCACATAAAGTTTCACATCGCATACACTCCCATGCCAAGTACAGAACAGTAGCTGCGGCGAAGGTATGCGCTCTACCGAGTGCCCGGATTCTAGTTAATTATTTTATTACTTCGGTATTTACTTAATAAATAATTGTTTCATTTACTTTGCGTCCTTCCACCCCATTCCTGAGTCCTTCTACCTCCTTCACGTCCCCCATCTTTCCCGTCAGGCTCGCGCGCTCTCCTTCCTCAATGATCACTAATGTCTCACCAAATCACATTACGACTACCCGGGATCTCAACAGCTCCACACTCGGATAACGGAAAACCAACAACAACAACACCAACACCAACACCAACAACAACAACAACACACGGAAATACCAACAACACAAAATAATTCATCACGAAAATTTTCCTTCTTATCGTTCTACTCCCACTAACCTTGTGATATCATCACCAGGTGAGTATCTCGTACTGCTGTAATAACACCATTTATAACACTGAGTCAACAGGCGGGGATTCCCGGGGACTGTGTTTTCATATTTTGAATAAATCTTGCTTTTCACACGACCAGGCAAGTATGAAACGCTTCATTTTGTATCCGTCAATAACTTATCGAATGAGCTTGCTTGCTTCCTTCCGTCTTTCCTTCCGTCTTTCCTTCCTTCTTTCCTTCCGTCTTTCCTTCCTTCTTTCCTCCTTGTAAGCGCTGCTTCATCGGAATGAAGATTACCGTTTTGTTCTCATTGCTTTGTTTGTTTTAAAATGACAGAATTCTGTGCTGTTTGATGAACCAATCGATTAGAGAAGGGATTTAAAATATATTGATTCACAGCCACTCAATAATGTTAATACATCAATCGTAGCATGGCACTGACCCAGCTCCACATACACTCGTGCGTGAAATGACGACATTATTTAATTATTTTATAACCAAAATTAGTAGCATAATCGGAGGATGTTTCTTTTTCTAATCGGTTATAGTCAAATTTCATAATCGGCCCAGCACTGATATATATATATATATATATATATATATATATATATATATATATATATATATATATATATATATATATATATATATATATATATATATATATATATATATATATATATATATAGTTGCGGACATGGGATTTGGCCTCCATCCATATCCGCTTGTAAATATTCCCCTATTTCCCCAATACTCCCCAACTATCCCCAATCCCCCATTCCCTAGTCCCATTGTCTGTAAACAACACTCTGTAGAACCGACCTTCCCCTTTTTCCCCCATTAAATGTCGTGCCCAGGTCCACCGCATCTCACGTAGACAACTTTCGGACATCTTGCTAGTTATTCTTAGTCTATGTCAGTTAAGGACTCGTTTCCATTAATTCTGACTCTTCGTTGCACCAGAATGTGATTGTATGGCACCAGTAGTGAGTTTAGGACCTCCCAATACCTCCCCACAACCTCATCTCCGCATCCTCCCATCATCTCATGGAACTACAACAACAACTACAACAACAGCAGGCGGCGGCGCGGCCGCGGTGCGGGGAGTGGGCGTCCTCACTCCGGCTTGGTTAGCCGCCATTGCCCATGTGCTCCGATGGGGTTACCACGAAGGGGCTGACTGTCAGCTCCTCGTCAAGGGCGGAGCCGGGTAACCCCCCCGCACCCAATAAGAAGCGGCGGGCCGATTCCATCTGGGGCGGAGCTAACGAGCCGAGGGCGTGTCACTCCCCGCTGGATATACGCAGCCACTTACCGGACGTGACGTCAGATGCGCCCCCAGCTTGAAGAGAACCAGACGCCACCTCCAGCGCGACGATACCTCCCTGCATCTTTTGGACCGCGCTATCCTGTCCCTGAGCCAAGGTGCACCTTGTGCTGTCCATCGACTACCTGCCCTTCCTTGCCATCAATCCCTGTGTGAGTCAGTCTTGTCCCGTTTATCTGTGGTCTGTCGGGAATAAGATAAGTGTGTTTAAGTGCCCACCTTCCTATGCTGTCCCTCTTGTCCTTGTAATCTAAACGTTCCGCATACAAATATTATAACCTCCTCCGGAGGTCTTGAGAACTGTACCCCTGGTGTCGTGTCATTTAATCCCAGCCGTTGTGTCCTTTCCTTAATTGATTTAGCATAGCGCGATTTGGCCAACATTCGAGTGGAATCGGGTAAACTGTGCAGACGCGGTCATACCAAACCGCTCGGTAAACTAACATCCAAAACCGCGTCTGTAACATTTGGTGTCGGGAAGTGGGATTCGATCCGGAGCGCGTTTCACGCGCTCGAAATTATAACAGCGAAATTTAATTGTGTTTTACAAAAAAAATAAAAACCCGAATTTTGAAAGTCGCGCTATGGCAGACCAAGACGGCTGGGTTCCGGTAGAAGAGAGTGAGGCAGGGTCGATCCAGGACCAAATTGAGGGACAAGAGGAGAGCGAAGCAGTGAGGGTAGCAGATTCGCAAAATAGCGTCGTCGCGCACGAGGTTGCGGGCGTGCAAAATGGCGCCTCGCACATAGCCACGACGACCGCGCCCGCGACCGTAGTAGCGCCACCGGTGGATTTGAACCTTTTTCTTATGCAAATGAAGGCCCTTATGGACAAGAATAATGAAGAAATGGAAAACAGAATGATGGGGGCCCTTATGGGCCAAATGGGGGTAATGAGGGACGAAGCGAGGGCTCAGAGTGAGCAAATGGGGGTAATGAGGGACGAAGCGAGGGGTACCGGTGAGGGGTTAGACAATAATTTTAAGGGATTAGACAAGAAATTTGGGAAGTTAGACGACAAATTTGAGGGGTTAGACAACGGGATAAAAGAGGTGAAAAATGGGTTAATGGGGGTAGAAAATAGAATGGCTGCCCAGGAGAATCAGATAGAGGGAGTGAAAAATGGGTTAGAGGGGTTAGAAAACAGGATGGAAGGCAAATTGAGGGACATGAGGGACCAAGCGGAAAGGGAAGTTAACCAAATGGGGCAGCAGATAGAGGGGGTCAGAATGGGGGTAGAAACCAAACTGGATGCTCACAGGGAGGAAATGGAGCAGATGAGGGTGGCATCTGGGCAGGAGATGCAAGTGATGGGAGAGGAGATCAGAAGAGGGGTGAGTGAGGCGGTCGGAGGAGTGCGCGAGGAGGTGAGGCACTGTAAGGAGCGCATGGAGAAGGAGGTGAGAAAGGGGACTGTAAAATTGCAAGGGGGTATAGAGGAGTTGACGCTGGGAGTAGAACAACTGACAGTGGGACAAAAGGAGTTGGGGGACCAGGTAAAGAAGAACACAGCGGTAATAGAGGGTTTAAAATCGACACAGAAGGAGATGAAAAAGGACGTAGGGGTAATTAAAAAAGAGTGTCAGACGGTACATGAGGACCTGACGAGGAAAATGAACAAAGTGGTAGAGGTGATGGAGGTTAAAGAGCGGGAGGTGCGGGAGCACATAGAAAAAAATGAAGTGGAGTTAGAGGAAGAACTTAAAGGGGCGCACGAGGAGATGAAGGAGGTGAAACAGAAATTAGAAGAAGTGGAAGAAGGGGTGAGCGAAATTAAGAAGCGACGGAGAGAGGATAAGAAAGAGATAAAAGAGGAGGTAAAAGAATTGGTCCAAAGTCTGTGTTCGGATCGTGATGATGTGCTCATTAACCGGATGAGGGATTCGCAGGTGATGGAGGAGAAGCGAAGAGAAAGAGGACCCGGTGTAAGTGGTGACCAATATGGTCGTGCGTATGATGCGCCAGGTGATTTAATAAGCTTGGGGGTCGAGATAGACCCGGATGTTCGTGAGAGGCCAAGAGTGAGGTGTATGGCTGGTCCGGAGGGTATGGAACGAGAGGTGCGAGGTGTGGGTGAGCAAGGTTGTGGTGGTATGGAATGGGTAGCGGGTTGCGGAGGTGTGACCCATGCATCGACACCAACAGGGGTAGTTGTTGGAGGGACCGGGGAGGCACGAGAGCCCCTTGGGGGTAATGTACTGTGGGGGCCCGGCCGGTTCGGCCCCGCGCTGACCCCGCAAGGGGCGACGCACGGGGTCCGGCAGGCGGGCAACGACTCGCATACGAGGTGGTCCCACAAGGTCCCACTCGCGCCGTATGACGGCAAGAGTGATCTACGTGCGTACCTGGCGCAGTTTGACTGTGTGTGTAAGGGCAACGGTTGGGGTGAGGACGAAGGTGGAGTACACCTGGTGGCCGCATTGCGCGGCGCGGCGGCGGAGGTGCTGACGGCATTACCAGCGGGTGCTCTCACCCTGCCAGCCCTCCGCGACGCCCTAATTAATCGATTCGGCATTGAACAGCAGAGCGAGCTTGTTAAAGCTCAGCTCGCGCTGCGAAAACGCAAGCCCCAGGAAGCCATCGGGGAACTTGCCCACGACATTCGCCGCGCAGTGGGGATCGCACATGCTAGCATGGCAGCGGATTCCCGGGAAAGCCTGGCACTGGACCATTTTATCCAGGCCCTCCCGGATATTGAGCTCCGGCAACAGCTCGCCATGTGGCGCCCGCAGACTCTGAGCCAGGCGGCTGACGCTGCGGCCCGTTGGGAAGCAGCGAGGCCCCTGGCCCGTGGGGGCGAGCGTCTCGCAATGGCGGTCCGCCAGGTGGGACCCCCGATGGAGGGCGGAACCCTTAGGGGGCCCGCCCCCGACGTGAGTCCTGACCTGGCGGGCATGGTCCGGAGGTTGGTGGACCAGCGCCTGGCGGGACCTGGACCATGGCAGGCGGCCCCGGAGGTGGCCCGCGGTGGACCACGAGCGGGTAATCCAATTCGGACCTACAGGGGGGGGAATTTGGAATTCCGGAGACAAGCACCTTATCAGGTGAGGTGCTATACCTGCAACCGTCTGGGTCACCTGGCGCGGCACTGTCGAGCCACGCGCCGGGATGATCCCCGGCGGTTGAGGTCCTCAACTCCGCCCAGGGGGGGGGGCGGGTTAGCCGACCCCAGACACCCCCCCCCCCCGCCAGACCCCGGGAAACTAGAAGGTGTCGGGCACGTAGGGCGGTGTTCGGCAGAAGAGGATGGAGGAGAGCCCTCATTGACGCGACAGGTCATTTATTGTGGCCAAATTGGAACCGGTAGCCTGACAATCAGATGCAAAATTGCCGGCGTGGGGGTAGACGCCGTGGTGGACACAGGAGCTAGCGCCACGATCATCAGCCCTGTGGTCCTTGATTCGAGCGCAGGTGGCTGGGATAACATCCAGCGCCTGCAAAATTATAGTTTGCAACTTGCTACCGGGGTAACGGCCCCGATCATAGGGCGTGGTTCTGTGACCCTCAAGTTAGGGTCGGTAAGGAGGGAGATAGATGTTTGGGTGGCGGAGGTGTGCGACCCATGTTTAATAGGGTTGGATTTGTTGACTGCCAGCGGTTGTAAAATCGACTTGTGCCGGGGGATCCTGCAGGTGGGAGTAGAAGAGCTGCCGTTAGGGGGAGTGAGCACGGCCGAGAGAGCGGAGCTGGAGGCTTCCGAGGCCGTGACCATCCCCCCAAGGGCCGAGGCGATAGTGCCGGCCCGGTGGGCAGCTCGCCCAACATGGCAGGAGTCCTGCGGCCTGGTCGAACCGGTGGCAGCGCAGTCCATACCGGGTTTAATCGTGGGCCGCACCCTTGTAAAAACGGACGGACCGGTAGTGGCCGTCCGAGTAATAAATATGAGTACAGAACCACGCACTATAGTAAGGGGCACGAGGGTAGCTGGCTGCACCCCAGTTGAGGAAGTCGCGACAGTGAGGGGCGAGAACGTCCAGCCGAGCCGACCCCGGGGGGAGCCTTCAATAAGAAGTAGGAATTGGCCCGATCCCATTTGCGAGATGGTAAATCGTAGTAGCGTAGAGTTGGGAGGTACCCAGAGGGAGGCCTTACACAAACTGGTTGGGTCCCATTTGGACCTCTTCTCCCTGTCCACCGAGGATATTGGACGTACGGGCCTGGTGAAACATCAGATCCACACCGGTGAGGCCCGGCCTATTCGTCAGGCCGCCCGACGGCTCCCTTGGAGCAAGAGGGCGGAAGCTGACGAGCAGGTTGAAAAAATGCTCGACGCAGGTGTGATCGAGCCCTCGGGAAGTCCTTGGATGTCACCTGTTGTGCTGGTCAAAAAGAAGGATGGGACCACGCGGTTCTGCGTGGACTATCGCCAGCTAAACAACGTGACACTCAAGGACTCATATCCCCTGCCAAGAATTGATGACACCCTCGATGCCGTTGCGGGCTCAAATTGGTTCTCGACTTTGGACCTCAAGAGTGGGTATTGGCAGGTGGAGATGGATAGGGCAGGGAAGGAGAAAACGGCATTTTCCACAGGTAAGGGACTGTATCAGTTTACTGTGATGCCGTTTGGTTTGTGTAACGCCCCCGCCACCTTTGAAAGATTGATGGAGCATGTACTAGGCGGCATGCCATGGCAATCATGCCTGGTGTACCTGGATGACGTCCTAGTACATGCCCAAACGTTCCCCCAGGCAGTAGCTAATTTGGACCAGGTGTTCGGGTGCCTCAGACAGGCAGGGTTGAAGCTGAACCCGAGCAAGTGCACCTTGTTTGCCAAGGAGGTGGCCTATTTAGGCCACGTCATCGGTTGCGAGGGGGTAAAAACGGACCCAGACAAAATTAAAGCGGTAGAGGAGTGGCCCGCACCACGTACCATCAAAGAGGTGCAGGGATTTTTGGGACTCTGCTCCTACTACCGGCGCTTTGTGGCAAAATTTGCGGAGTTGGCCCGTCCCCTCCACCGGCTTACGGAGAAGGGGACGCGATTTAATTGGACACGGGAGTGCCACGAGGCCTTCCAAAAATTGAAGGGGTGTCTAACATCCGCACCCCTTCTAGCTTACCCCACTAGCAACGGGGCATTTACCCTGGACACGGATGCGAGCCAGGAAGGATTGGGCGCAGTTTTGTCTCAGACACAGGAGGGCGTGGAGAGAGTGATTGGTTATTATAGTCGGGCCTTAAGTAGGCCCGAGAGAAATTATTGCGTCACTCGCAAAGAGTTATTGGCTATGCTGGCTGCCATGAACCATTTCCACCCGTACTTGTACGGGCGGAAATTTTTGGTTAGAACTGACCATTCCTCCTTGCAATGGCTCCTTCGGTTCAAGGAACCAGAGGGCCAAATTGCAAGGTGGTTGGAAAAGTTGCAGCAGTACGATTTTGATGTGGCCCATAGGGCCGGGAAGGCCCATGGTAATGCGGACGCACTCTCTCGGCGTCCTTGTCTGGGGGAAAACTGCAAATTTTGTGCGAGACACGAGGAGAGGGAACAATTGGGCGATTCGGACCCGACCCTCGTTGTCCGGGCAACCCGGGTGAGAGGGCCAATTTTGCCACTAACCGCAGATGAGGAATTCGGAACTTTGGCATGGAGCACGGCCCAGCAGGAGGATCCTGTCCTGGGGCCAGTGTTCAATTGGGTCAAATTGGGGCAAAGACCTAAGGGGGAAGAGGTCACCCCCCTCGGGGCACAGACCAAGGCGTATTGGGCTCAGTGGCAGACCCTGGAATTGAAGGATAACATCTTGTATCGCAAGTGGGTGGAGGTTCCCTCTGATAAAACTTCCTGGCTGGTGGTAGTCCCAAATAAATTTAAGACCGATATATTGCAACAGGTGCATGGTACCCGCCCCGGCGGCCATTTGGGCAGGACAAAGACGACATCGCAGGTACGCCGGAGGTTTTATTGGGTGAATATGGGGCGCGACATACAGGACTGGTGTCGGAGATGCGACGCCTGTACTGCCAAAAAGGGACCAGCACGGAGGATGAGGACCCCCCTTCAATTACACCAGGTGGGGGCCCCCCTAGAGCGGGTGGCCATGGATATCCTAGGCCCACTACCCCGCACCCGCCTAGGTAATAAGTACATCCTCGTTGTGATGGACTACTTCACCAAGTGGCCGGAGGCCTACGCCCTCCCCAACCAAGAAGCAGGGGTGGTAGCGCAGGCCTTCGTGGAAGGATTTGTGTGCCGGCATGGGATTCCACAGGAGTTGCACACCGACCAGGGACGAAATTTTGAGAGCAAATTGCTAAAAGATGTGTGCAGTCTCCTGTCTATTCGGAAAACCAGAACAACGCCTTTAAGACCTCAATCTGACGGGATGGTGGAAAGATTCAACCGAACTTTAATCCAACAACTGGCACTGTTCACCGCCACCCGTCAGGATGACTGGGACGAACATCTCCCTTATTTGCTCATGGCCTACCGAACCAGCCAGCACGGGGCCACCGCATGCAGTCCAGCGTTGCTTATGTATGGGCGGGAGTTACGGGCTCCCGCCGACTTGCTATGCGGTCCCGTGCCAGACACAGTGGTTAACCCGCCGAGGGAGGGGTACGCACGTCACCTAGAGGAAGGCATGGAGCTAGTCCATGCCTTCGCCCGCCGCCAACTCCATCTGGCGGGGGAAAAGATGAAGCGCAGGTACGACGACCGGAGCCAGGGGAGTCAATACGCTCCGGGGATGAAGATTTGGTTCTTTAATCCCCGGAGGCGGAAGGGAAGGTGCCCAAAACTCACCTCCCCCTGGCAAGGGCCAGGAGTCGTCCTGTCGCAAATCTGTGACGTGGTCATTAAGATCAAAATGGGGCCACGAGCCCTCCCTCGGATCGTCCACGCCGACCGGATAAGGCCTTACACCGGCGAGCAGGCGCCCCCGTGGATTGCCTCGGCTTTAGATGCCGAGGCGGGACCCAGTACCTCTGAATAAGGGGGGCTTATTAGTGCCAGAGGACTGGGGGATTGAGGAGCGATGGGCCCGGTGGGTAAGGGTGGCATCCCTGCCACCCTTCCCAGGTGGGGCAAAGGAGCACTAGTTATGGGGTGTATGGCAGTGAAAACTAGCCCGGGTGGGTTAGGATATGGTGTGTAGGGATCTAGCGAAGATGACATTAGGTAACGTTAAGTTTAGTTAGTGACTGATACCTGTAGTCGGGACGCAGGTAGTTTAGTGTGGATGATAATGATGAGGGAGCGCAATAGTTTAAAGGGACGACTGGGAAGCGCAAGTTTCAGAGGGGAGTAGTTAGATGAGATGATGCTGTGTGAGGATGGACCAGGTGTGAGAGCACAGGTGTGCAAGTGCAGGTGTGTGGAGCAGTGTATGAGTAGTGAGTGTTGTGGATCAGCGCGAATGCGCTTGGGGAGAGAAGGGTGCAGGTGGCACCAGGTGTGAGAGCACAGGTGTGCAAGTAAAGGTGGTGTGGAGAGAGTTGGAGTAAGTGGTACGGAGTGGTGTGCATGGTGCGAAGGTGTGGATGGGGGGAAGAGTGGACCCCTTTCACGAGTACCCGGGGCGGGTAGTGTAAGTGTTAGGTAGAGGGTATAGGTAAATTGTGGTTGGATATTGGCATTTGTGGTGCGGTTGCAGAATAGTATTGTGGATGGGTGCATTAGTGTTGTGGAAATGGCTGGGCGTGTAGCCTGTTAGTGTGTGTAGTTGGTTGGGCACTCCACCACTGTGAGGAGGTCGGCCAGGTGAGGCCGCAGGTGGGCTCTGGGAGCCGTTAGTGTCAGTGGGGCCCGAGGATCCGGAGGACGGACCCGGGTAGCCCAGTGCCAGAGAGGGCACCGAGTGGGGAGAGCGCCAGAGGGCCTTCCCCAGGTAGATAGGTTAGGGTGAGGAGCAGGTAAGCTCAGAGGCAACTGCAGTGGTGGAGGTGTGCAGGTGGGTAGACCGGCTAGGAGAGCTACACGTCGCAGCCCAGAAATTGTGCGAGGGCACCGAGAGATGAATCGGGGGAGTGAGACCCCAAATTGAGGGGCACCACATTTTGGTCAATGGGAATTGGTTTTTAGAACCCATAGTGTAAGAGGGCCAATGGTTTGGCAGGAGAAAGACCCCGGGTAATGTAAAGTTGTTAAAGTCATTTAGGAAATAGTTAGGATTAATGAACCTGTCGCACCATACGCAGCCACTTACCTGAGGTGATGATGATGACTCCACACCTGTGTTTTCTTTGTTCTCTTGCAGGAAATGAGAATTGCTGTGTGGATTGGTGAGACGTATCACGACGTGGATGAGACATTGGGGTGATTCCATCTCTCCCTCCTTAGGAGGGACTGATGATGAATTGGTGATGGCAAATTATGATGTTGAGTTGGAGATGGCAAATTTTGATGAGAGTTGGAAATAGCAAATTTGATTGGTTAGGAGGGAGAGAAGACGAATTTGGTTTATGGGAGGAACGGGGAAGACAGTAGGGACGTTTGTTGATTTGTAAAGTAGATGTTTATGGGTAGTGTTGTGTTTTGTGGATACAGTAAGGGGTAAGGGAGGGGCAATGTAGGTTACCTGGTGGGGGGGGGGGGGGCGTACGGTAGGAACGTACCTGTCTCACCTGGTTCCCATGTGCCCCCAGTGTGCATTACCTTGCATTGCGTGCACTTTTGCGCCCTTACCACCTTACTCACTTGTCTTCTTCTTTTGTCTCCCACCTCCGAGGATCTGGCTTTGGGGCAGAGAGAGAGGAGAGAGAGGTGCTGGCTCCGCAGTTGTGGGCCTGCACTTTCGCTGCTTGCTGCCGGGATCGATACACCATATGGACCGCAATTTTTGTGGCCGCCCACCATGGACCGCAGTTCTCTTGCGGGCAAGCACCACCCGTGGATGGACCTATGGGTCAACGTGGCACCTATGCCATACAGGTGAACCACTAATAGTTGGCCCCCTGACGGCCACAATAAAGAAATGGACGCGGTTGGCGCCTTTCTTTATTTTTGAAAGAAGCCCAAAGACCAAGTGCACCACATGAAGGCAAGACCAGCGGCAGAACATCGGCCGGCTGCGACACCACCGGTGATTGTTGAACACTTTATTGGTGCACCGGATGGTGCTGACTGTACATGATGGGGTGGTGCTTTTGGTGCTTGGAAGGGGTGCTCTGCACATTATTAAAGGCCGTAAGGCCACAGAGCACTCGTGGGTTGGTGTATCGATGCTGGCATGCATGCTCTCTCTCTATGCATAACATCTGCATGTGTTCCTCCAAAAACAGGTCCTGGATCGTAGTGTAAATATCAGCGTAGTCTTGTGTAAATAATGCTCCCTACCGGCTGTATGTTTAGTTTGAGAATTCTTTCCGCGATTCGGTTATCCTGTGGGTGTGTTTCTGTGAGGAGAAGGGTGCAACGTCGCAGGGGGACATATTTACTCATTTGTGAATATCTGTAAAACTGTCGCACTCAGGGTAGAGTTAATAGTAGAGGGAACTACATCTGAGTGCCACACTAAAGTAGGTAAAAATTTATTGGGTTGGGACGCCCCGAGGTAGAGAAGGGTGCAATGTTGCGGACATGGGATTTGGCCTCCATCCATATCCGCTTGTAAATATTCCCCTATTTCCCCAATACTCCCCAACTATCCCCAATCCCCCATTCCCTAGTCCCATTGTCTGTAAACAACACTCTGTAGAACCGACCTTCCCCTTTTTCCCCCATTAAATGTCGTGCCCAGGTCCACCGCATCTCACGTAGACAACTTTCGGACATCTTGCTAGTTATTCTTAGTCTATGTCAGTTAAGGACTCGTTTCCATTAATTCTGACTCTTTGTTGCACCAGAATGTGATTGTATGGCACCAGTAGTGAGTTTAGGACCTCCCAATACCTCCCCACAACCTCATCTCCGCATCCTCCCATCATCTCATGGAACTACAACAACAACTACAACAACAGCAGGCGGCGGCGTGGCCGCGGTGCGGGGAGTGGGCGTCCTCACTCCGGCTTGGTTAGCCGCCATTGCCCATGTGCTCCGACGGGGTTACCACGAAGGGGCTGACTGTCAGCTCCTCGTCAAGGGCGGAGCCCGGTAACCCCCCCCGCACCCAATAAGAAGCGGCGGGCCGATTCCATCTGGGGCGGAGCTAACGAGCCGAGGGCGTGTCACTCCCCGCTGGATATACGCAGCCACTTACCGGACGTGACGTCAGATGCGCCCCCAGCTTGAAGAGAACCAGACGCCACCTCCAGCGCGACGATACCTCCCTGCATCTTTTGGACCACGCTATCCTGTCCCTGAGCCAAGGTGCACCTTGTGCTGTCCATCGACTACCTGCCCTTCCTTGCCATCAATCCCTGTGTGAGTCAGTCTTGTCCCGTTTATCTGTGGTCTGTCGGGAATAAGATAAGTGTGTTTAATTGCCCACCTTCCTATGCTGTCCCTCTTGTCCTTGTAATCTAAACGTTCCGCATACAAATATTATAACCTCCTCCGGAGGTCTTGAGAACTGTACCCCTGGTGTCGTGTCATTTAATCCCAGCCGTTGTGTCCTTTCCTTAATTGATTTAGCATAGCGCGATTTGGCCAACGTTCGAGTGGAATCGGGTAAACTGTGCAGACGCGGTCATACCAAACCGCTCGGTAAACTAACATCCAAAACCGCGTCTGTAACAATATATATATATATATATATATATATATATATATATATATATATATATATATTGTTACGGACACGACTTAGATGTTGCTTGACCGAGCGGAATGGCCGCCGTGTTCGCACAAGTTACCCGATTATACTCGAACCTTGGCCGAATCGCGCTACGCTAGATCAATGAAGGAAAGGACAGAACGGCTGGATTAAATGACGCGACACCAGGGGTACAGTTCTCAAGACCTCCGGAGGAGGATATAATATGGGATATGCAGAACGTTTAGATTACACTGACAAGAGGTACAGCATAGAAAGGTGGGCACTTAAACACGGTCTTATCTTAGCCCCGACAGACCACAGATAAACGGGACAAGACTGACTCACACAGGGATTGATGGCAGGGGAGGGCAGGTAGTCGATGGCTCAAGGTGCACCTTGGCTCAGGGGCAGAATCGACCCGGTCCGGTCCAGAGATGCGGGAGGTATCTCTCAGCGCTAGGAGGTGACGTTCTTTCTCCAAGCTGGGGGCGCATCTCACGTCACCTCCGGTAAGTGGCTGCGTATATCCAGCGGGGAGTGACACGCCCTCGGCTCGTTAGCTCCGCCTCAGATGGAATCGGCCCGCCGCTTCTTATTGGGTGCGGGGGGGTTACCGGGCTCCGCCCTTGACGAGGAGCTGACAGTCAGCCCCTTCGTGGTAACCCCGTCGGAGCACATGGGCAATGGCGGCTAACCAAGCCGGAGTGAGGACGCCCACTCCCCGCACCGCCGCCGCGCCGCCCCCGCTGTGGTTGTAGTTGTTGTTGTTGTTGTCGTTCCATGAGATGATGGGAGGATGCGGAGATGAGGTTGTGGGGAGGTATTGGGAGGTCCTAAACTCACTACTGGTGCCATACAATCACATTCTGGTGCAACGAAGAGTCAGAATTAATGGAAACGAGTCCTTAACTGACATAGACTAAGAATAACTAGCAAGATGTCCTATAGTTGTCTACGTGAGATGCGGTGAACCTGGGCACGACATTTAATGGGGGAAAAAGGGGAAGGTCGGGGCTACAGAGTGTTGTTTACAGACAATGGGACTAGGGAATGGGGGATTGGGGATAGTTGGGGAGTATTGGGGAAATAGGGGAATATTTACAAGCGGATATGGATGGAGGCCAAATCCCATATCCGCAACAATATATATATATATATATATATATATATACATATATATATATATATATATATATATATATATTAGCAGAAGTACCTGGCATTTCCGGGCGGGGGAGGGGAGGGGGAGGGGGAGGGGGAAGGGGGAAGGGGAGGGGGGAGGGGGAAGGGGAGGGGGGGGAGGGGAGGGGGAAGGGGGAGGGGGGGGAGGGGGGAGGGGGAAGGGGAGGGGGAGGGGAACGGGGGAGAGCGAGCCCCTAGGTAAAGCGAGCGATTTTTTTTTTTTCATAGCGTCATAGCGTTCATAGCGTCATAGCGATTTTTTTTGTCATAGCGTTCATAGCGTTCATAGCGTCATAGCGAGTTTTTTTTTCATAGCGTCATAGCGAGTTTTTTTTTCATAGCGTCATAGCGTCATATCGTTCATAGCTTCATAGCGTCATATCGTCATATCGTCATATCGTTCATCGCGTTCATAGCGTTTCATAGCGTCATAGCGATTTTTTTTTTTTCATAACGTCATATCGTTCATAGCTTCATAGCGTTTCATAGCGTCATAGCGTCATAGCGTTCATAGCGTCATCGCGTTCATAGCGTTTCGTAGCGTCATAGCGATTTTTTTTTCATAGCGTCATAGCGTTCATAGTGTCATAGCGTCATAGCATCATCACGTGATCGCTCTGAGCGAATCAGCGTCCACCTGCTCTGATCCGTTGATTCTGCGCGCTGAAATGCGCTGAGGTAAATATGAATAAAAAATATGGATCGTCAAATATTTTGAGTTCGGCCATGTTCGTCCCAGGCTCAATGGCCATGTCTATGCCAAATATCAAGCACGTAAGCCTCTCCGTTTAGGAGTCTATCGGTAACATTACACACACACACACACACACACACACCAACTGTGTTTTATATATATATATATTGTTGTGGATATGAGAATGTTTTTTTATTTTGTTGTTGTGGTAAAATGTTGTTGTAAAAGGTTGTTGTAAAATATCACCCCTCCTCCCTCCGTTTGTGGTTGTATAAAGGTCAAAGGGCGTTTCCGTAGTTAGTCCATAAAACATACATGCAGGACACGATATATCCTTTCTTTTGACAGTTATATCTTATTCTGTGTATTAGTGTAAGGCTGTGTCTTCCATTAATTGAAATACTCCATTGCACCAGTGAAAGAGATAGATTCCCTTCATTCCCATTCCCAAAACCTCCATTCCCCCTCTCGTCACTGCTGAGCCCTCGATTACCAATTACCTCCGATCCAATTGCCGCCATTAACCACGAGGCATTGAGTCGGAGAAGAAAGGCGTGTCGCACCTCGTCAGAGGGGAGGAGGGGCGCGCCCGCCCGTCGTCATCCAGGGCGGAGCCCGAGGGTCGCGCGACCAACCAGGGCCGAGGTGAGCACCCCCGATGGGCGTGTCCAAAGCGCCGGGGGCGTGATCGCTGGGGGCGCTATAAAAAGCGCAACCGGAAGTGAGTAGAGAGAGATGCACTCTGGGTTGGACTGAGTCGGTCGCAAAAGAGAGAGAAGGGTTGTTGAGGGAGAAGAGTTGGTTGAGGAGTTGGTTGCAAGGTTGTTGGTTGCGGTGAGGAGTCGGTGGTGAGGAGTGAAAGAAGCAAGGAAGAGTTGAGGGTTTGGACCAGACAAGTCCTGAGAACGTAGCGGACAGAGGCCGCAGCCGCAAGACCACCCAACCGCCAAAGGGGGCCTGAACGGCGGTTTGGAGCAGGGCCAAAGAGGAACGGCGGCTGCTGAACGCGCCGGTTGTGCTGCGGGACCCCCCCTTGGACCTCTCCCTCTCCCTCCAGCCATCCACCTTCTGCCATTCCTGGCATCCCCCGCGTGAGTCAGCGTTCTGTTTGTTCTGTCCTGGGATAAGTTAAGCCTGTAGGTAAGCTAAATTTGCACTGTGTCACCTGCGTCTTATGACTATGTGTTGTAAATAAAACTTGATTGCCCCTTTTTGCTTGTGTGTGTAAATAATAAAACCCATTACTCGTCTGTACGTCTTCTCGTTTTATTCCTTTTCCTCTTTGCATTCGTCGTTTTTGTCTTTTCCCCTCATTGAGCAGCTGCGGTGCGATCCGGCCAAAGTCTGGGTGAATCGGGTGAGTTTTTGTTAGGTCGCGGTTTTAAACCACCGCTCGGTCTATAACATCATAACCGCGATCTATAACAATTGGTGTCTGGGAGTGGGATTCGGGGCCCGAACCAAATTTTTAAAACATCTAGAAAAAAAATTTTGGTCAAAATTACGAGCTGCCGAAATTTGTTTTTTTTTTAAAGCAAAACCCGAATTTTGAAATCGCGCCATGGCTGTTCAAGGCGACGGGATGCCGGTGGGAGAGATAGACGGGGTAGAATCGACCCAGGACTTAGGAAAAAAAATGGTGGAGGAGAGTAAAGAAGGTGTGGTTGAGGGTGTATCAGGTGCACAAAATGGCAGCCTCGCGCACGTGGTTGAGGGGGCAGCTGCGGCCGCACCCTTTGTACTACCAACGGTGGTCCAAATGCAAGCCTTCATGGCGCAATTCGCCGAGATGCTGAGAATAAACGGGGAGAAATGGAGTAAGGAAATGGATGCTCAGGGTGAGCGAATGGAACAAATGGGGAACCGGATGGAGGCTCAGAGTGAGCAAATCGAAGCAACAATAAACGGAATGAGGGCCGATAGGAAGGAAAGGGAGCAGAGGGACAGAGACCGCAAGTTGGGCGAAAGGGTCCCAGGGGTGCACGAGGAGGTAACGCGAGTCGAAAAGCGCTGGTTGAGCGAAGCGGAGAAAAGCGCGGGTACAATGACGGGGGTAGAAATCGCGACACGGGGTTTGCGAAAGCCGGCGACCGCTGAGGTAGAGGAGGGTGTTTTATTAAAGCCAACGGTCGCCGAAGTGAATAAAGAAAAAGCAGTAGCGGGAATAATTAAAATTGAAGAGATGACGGAGGTAGCCCGGGAATTGCAGGGAGAAATGGATTATGTACAAAGTCCCTGCTCACATCACGATGCTGTGCTTAACCCGAATGGAAGTTTGCAGGTTCGCGTGGAGAAAAGGATCCCCCAGGTGAGTCGTGCTGTTGTGTATTGTGCGGGGAGATTTTGTAAGAGGATGTTTAGCGACAAAAGAATTTTTGCGCGCTTGGGATCGAGGAAGCACCCGGGCGTTGGTGAAGGGTCCCGAGTGAGTGGAAATGGCACGCGTGGGAGGAAAAAGTGTGCGTCGGCGAGTGGGTGTGTTATAAAGTGTGGGAGTGAAACCGAGTGCGAGCGAGAATGCACGTCGGTGTGTACGGGGTGTGACACAGGGAGTGAGAGCAATGCGGAGTGCACGCCCATGGTGAGTGTTCCGGAGGACGTAACGGAGGAGAGGTGTGGACCGAAGTGTGCGCAAGAGGTGTGGTGTGTAACAGAGAGAGCGTTGGTGGAATGTACGGACAGCGTTGGAACGCCAGGTTTTGTGAGGGTGAAAGGGGTAGCGTATGCTTGTAAGCATGCAAGTGAAGCACCGATGGTAACCGGTTTAGTGGTTAGAGCGACGGATAGCCGATGCGAGCACTCGGTGCGAGGGGTGCTTGGTTGGGTGCGAGGCCCGGCGTCGATCGAAGCTGCGTCGTTTCTCTTCGAAGCGTCGTTGCCGATTCGGGCTTGGCCCCGCCCCGCACGGTCGAGTCCGGGCTTTGTCGGGCGAGGCGACCGGTCCGGTTCAAGGGCGAGTGCGAGTGGGAGGAGGCGGAACGGTGCCCCCTCGTGGGGACGGGGTTCCGACCGGGGGAGATTGAGCCATCGGGCCCGGGACCGCAAGGTGCCGCGCCGAGATGGTGCGTGGAATCTCGGTCCAACCAAACCACCTCCCTTGAACCGAAAGCCGGACGGATTCAACCTGCAGGCGACCAAACCACCCGAATTCATTGCTCGGCTTTGCGAAACCGAGTTTAATGATGTCATGGCGCACCGAGAGGATGTAATAAGTAGACGGACGATGATGGTAGTGATTTGATACGAAATTTATAATAGTGGGTAGAATTGGCAGTAAATGGAAAATTTTTGAATTGGTTGGAATTTGGTGTGCCAAATTGATAGTGAGAGACCCCCGATGTGGTGGGATGGCAAATCCACCATCCCTCACAGGTGGGGGCAAATGCGCTATAGTTTATGGGGTATATGGCAGTGAAAACTAGCCCGGGTGGGTTAGGTTATATTGATAGGGCCCTAGAAGATGACATTAGGTGACGTTAAGTTTAGTTAGTGACTGATACCTGTAGTGGGGACGCAGGTAGATTAGTGTGGATTATAATGACGTGGGAGCGCAATAGTTTAAAGGGGCGACTGGGAAGCGCAAGTTTCAGAGGGGAGTAGTTAGCTGAGATGATGCCGTGTGTGTGAGAATTGAACAGGTGTGATTGCACAGGTGTGCAACTGAACAGGTGTGTGGAGCAGTGTATGAGGGAGTAGTGGTGATTGTGTGTTGTGTTGACCAACTGGTCCAGGAAGAGGAGGAGGGTGCAGGTGGCACCAGGTAGGATTGCACAGGTGTGCAACGACAGGTGAATGAAAGACAGGTGTATGGAATAAATGGTCTGGAGGATTGGAATGGATGGTCGTGGAGTGAGAATGGTGGAAATTGTGGAGTGGAGTGGATGGTGCGAAGGTGTGAATGGGGGAAGAGTGGACCCCCATCACGGATACCCGGGGCGGGTAGTGTAAGTGTTAGGTAGAGGGTACAGGCAAATTGTGGTTGGATATTGGCATCTGTGGTGCGGGTGACAGAATGGTATGTGGATGGGTGCGTTGGTGTTGTGGAAATGGCTGGGCGTGTAGCCTGTTAGTGTGTGTAGTTGGTTGGGCGCTCCACCACTGTGAGGATGTCGGCCAGGTGAGGCCGCAGGTGGGCTCTGGGAGCCGGTAGTAGTTGTTGTGGATGGGGCCCGAGGATCCGGAGGACGGACCCGGGTAGCCCAGTGCCAGAGGGCACCGAGTGGGGTGACAGAGCCAGGAGGGGCCTGCCCCAGTTAGATAGGTTAGGGTGAGGAGCTAGGTAAGCTCGGGTGGCAACTGCAGTGGTGGAGGTGTGCAGGTGGGTAGACCCACTGGGAGAGGTACACGCCACAGCCCAGAAATTGTGCGAGGGCACCGGGAGATGAATCGGGGGAGTGAGACCCCAAATTGAAAAGCACCACAGTTTGGCCAATGGGAATTGGTTTTTAGAACCCATAGTGTAAGAGGGCCAATGGTTTGGCCGGAGAAAGACCCCGGGTAGTGTAAAGTGTGTTAAAATCATTTAGAGGATAGTTAGGATGAAGGATCTCCTCGCACCATCTGCATCCACTCACCTGAGGTGACAGGTACTCCACACCATGCCATGTTTAATTATTTTTACTGTGCAAATGTTTGGAATGTGAGACGCATCATGACGTGGGTGTGACATTGTGCGTAATTCCATCTCTTCCTCCTTATGAGGATTGATGATGAATTGATGATGGCAAATTTTTGAAGTAGAGGGATTGTGGTGACGAATTTGGTATAGGGGAAATATGGGGAAGACGTGACAGTAGTGACGAATTGGTAATGTGTAGGTTTTGTACATATGGGGTAAGGGCAAGGGTGGGCTAGGTAACAGGGGGGTGACGTACGGTAGGGACGAGCTTTCTCACTTCGCCCTCCGTACGCATTTCGCCTTGCATTGCCTTATTGATGTGTACCCTTGTGACCTTACCCCTCGCTCAATTGTCTTTCTTTTGTCTCCCACATGACCTGTGCGCCGTTGGGCGCCGAGGGGAGCGTGCGTGGGTCGGCCATTGTGCGCCCGAAATTCCCAGAACCAGCTGTCTGCATCGATGCACCACATTATGGACCACATGCCTGTGGCCGAGCACCACTTATGGACCCCATGGGTTGGGGCATGGCCCCTCTGCTGGAACCGGCCAAGAGGGCCCGAAATCTTGCTGGCGGACCTTGGCCACAGGGCACCGATGCCCCACAGGTGAACCACACATAGTCGGCCCTGTGGGCCATAAATAAAATAAATAAGAAGGACACATTGGGCACACTTTATTGCAAATAGGCCGCCAGTAAGCAAAGCAAAAGAGAATGACAACATCTGGAAGACAAATAATAATAACCAGCAGAGGGAGCCGAAGAGCAAGAGACACCTGCAGGGTTAGGGGTTGTTGATTTTATTTTTATTGAACATTCATTGAACAATGGTGACTGCACCGATTGGTGCTTGGGTGTGTATTGGTGCGTTTTTGGGTGCGTTCATGGTGCGTCGATGCAGAGCAGACTGTCTCCCCCCCAGAAAGAACAATTATAGGTCCTGGGTTAGTTTTGTAAATAAAAATAGCGTCAGTGTAAATAATGCTTCCCACCGTCAGTGTATAGTTTGAAGACCATTCCGCAATTCGGTTAACTGTGGGCGTAAGTCTGTTAGGCAGGGTGCAATGGAGCAGCGGGACACATCTATTTATGTTTTAAAACTCGCACTCAGGGTCAGGTTAAAAGTAGAGGGAACTACACCTACGTGCCACACTAAGGTAAAAGTAATAGGCCCGGGACGTGCCTAAGGGGAGGAGGGTGCAGTGTTGTGGATATGAGAATGTTTTTTTATTTTGTTGTTGTGGTAAAATGTTGTTGTAAAAGGTTGTTGTAAAATATCACCCCTCCTCCCTCCGTTTGTGGTTGTATAAAGGTCAAAGGGCGTTTCCGTAGTTAGTCCATAAAACATACATGCAGGACACGATATATCCTTTCTTTTGACAGTTATATCTTATTCTGTGTATTAGTGTAAGGCTGTGTCTTCCATTAATTGAAATACTCCATTGCACCAGTGAAAGAGATAGATTCCCTTCATTCCCATTCCCAAAACCTCCATTCCCCCTCTCGTCACTGCTGAGCCCTCGATTACCAATTACCTCCGATCCAATTGCCGCCATTAACCACGAGGCATTGAGTCGGAGAAGAAAGGCGTGTCGCACCTCGTCAGAGGGGAGGAGGGGCGCGCCCGCCCGTCGTCATCCAGGGCGGAGCCCGAGGGTCGCGCGACCAACCAGGGCCGAGGTGAGCACCCCCGATGGGCGTGTCCAAAGCGCCGGGGGCGTGATCGCTGGGGGCGCTATAAAAAGCGCAACCGGAAGTGAGTAGAGAGAGATGCACTCTGGGTTGGACTGAGTCGGTCGCAAAAGAGAGAGAAGGGTTGTTGAGGGAGAAGAGTTGGTTGAGGAGTTGGTTGCAAGGTTGTTGGTTGCGGTGAGGAGTCGGTGGTGAGGAGTGAAAGAAGCAAGGAAGAGTTGAGGGTTTGGACCAGACAAGTCCTGAGAACGTAGCGGACAGAGGCCGCAGCCGCAAGACCACCCAACCGCCAAAGGGGGCCTGAACGGCGGTTTGGAGCAGGGCCAAAGAGGAACGGCGGCTGCTGAACGCGCCGGTTGTGCTGCGGGACCCCCCCTTGGACCTCTCCCTCTCCCTCCAGCCATCCACCTTCTGCCATTCCTGGCATCCCCCGCGTGAGTCAGCGTTCTGTTTGTTCTGTCCTGGGATAAGTTAAGCCTGTAGGTAAGCTAAATTTGCACTGTGTCACCTGCGTCTTATGACTATGTGTTGTAAATAAAACTTGATTGCCCCTTTTTGCTTGTGTGTGTAAATAATAAAACCCATTACTCGTCTGTACGTCTTCTCGTTTTATTCCTTTTCCTCTTTGCATTCGTCGTTTTTGTCTTTTCCCCTCATTGAGCAGCTGCGGTGCGATCCGGCCAAAGTCTGGGTGAATCGGGTGAGTTTTTGTTAGGTCGCGGTTTTAAACCACCGCTCGGTCTATAACATCATAACCGCGATCTATAACAATATATATATATATATATATATATATATATATATATATATATATATATATATATATATATATATATATATATACATATATATATATATATATATATATATATATATATTGTGGGGTGCTGGGCACACACACGTTAAACAAAGGTAGGCCATAACGCTTTGGGTTTAACTTGAGCTCTTTATTCTTTGCTCACTCGTCAGCACCGGGGGGACGTGCGTTTTAGCTCTTTCTCGAGCCTCGATTCAGTATACAAAAAAAACAAAAAAAAAACTGCGTGCTCGGGGCTGCGAGCCCGCGTGTCTATCCGGAGGCCACGCCTCACCTGGGGCGTGGCCGACACCCACTGGTGCTCGGAATTATGTCTGCGCCAGCGAGTCATCGTGTCCGCCACACGCGCCTCCCCAGAATTCCCGCGCACCTGAAGGGTCAGTTTGCGGGGCAAACGTATGACCCGGCCGAAGCGCCCTCTGGCGGTTGGCGGTGTCTGGGATGCCGGGATGCCATCTGGGATGCCTCTGGCGGCATCTGGGATGGGTGCAGGGCAGGGGGGTGGCGTGACAGTGGGGTTGGGCGGTGCCGGGGGTCCGCCCGCCGGGGGGCGGCCCCGACGCGGGGGCAGAGCCGCTGGCGGGGGGTGGTCCAAGTCGAGGTGGGCCGGCTTGAGGCGGTCCACGGAGACGCGGTCAGGAGTACCGCCGATGTCCAGGGTGAAATGCTTCGCCCCGGTCTCCAGCACGCGGAAGGGCCCGTCGTACGGCGGCCGCAGCGGTGTCCGGTGGGCGTCGTGGCGGACGAACACGTACTCCGCCGTGCGAAGCTCCGGGGGGACATGCGTTGGCGGGCAACCGTGGTGCGCCGTCGGCCCCGGGGCGAACCTCCGGGCGGTCTCCTGCAGGGCGGAGCGCTGCTGCGCCGCGGACCATGGTGCCATGGAGTCGGGGAGGAACTCGCCCGGCACCCGCAGCGGTTGTCCGAAGACCAACTCCGCCGCGGATGCGCGCAGGTCGTCCTTGGGCGCCGTCCTGAGGCCCAGCAGGACCCAGGGGAGCCTGTCGACCCAGCCGCCGTCGCGGAGGCTGGCCCGGAGCGCGGCCTTCATGGCGCGATGGAAGCGCTCGCACAGGCCGTTGGCCTGTGGGTGGTAGGCCGTGGTGCGGTGCAGCTGGACGCCAAGCCCCCGCGCTACCGCCCCCCAGAGCTCCGAGGTGAACTGGGGGCCGCGGTCGGACGAGATGTCCGAGGGGGCGCCGAACCGGGCAACCTAAGTGGTGATGAACGCCTGTGCGACGTCCGCTGCCGTCGTTGCTGCCAAAGGCGCGGCCTCCGGCCACCGGGTGGTGCGGTCCACCATTGTGAGGACGTGGGTGAAACCTCCCGAGGGGGGCAGAGGTCCCACCAAGTCCACGTGAACGTGGTCGAATCGACGTTCGGGCACCGTAAACGGGGCCAGCGGGGCCTGGGTGTGGCGGTGAACCTTCGCGCGCTGGCATGCGAGGCACGTCCTGGCCCAATCGCGGACGGCCTTCCGGCGGCCATGCCAGACGAACTTGTCAGCGACCAGCTTTTGGGAGGCCTTCGTGCCCGGGTAGGACAGGCCGTGGATGGCATCAAAAACCCGGCGCTGCCAGCCGGTGGGCACGATGGGGCGAGGCCGGCCGAGGGAGATGTCACACAAGAGGGCCGCGCCCGCGCCGTCGAACGGTACCTCGGTGACGCGGAGGCCCGTGACGGCGGTCCGAAAAGCCTGGACGGCGGGGTCGGCGGACTGGTCCGCCGCCATCCGGGCATAGTCGATCCCGAGGTGGACCGCGTGGGCGACGGACCGGGAAAGGCAATCCGCCACTGGGTTGTCCTTCCCTGCGACGTGCCGGATGTCCGTCGTGTACTCGGACACGGCCGAGAGGTGACGCTGCTGCCGGGCCAACCACGGCTCGGTGACCTTGGCCATAGCGAAAACCAGGGGCTTGTGGTCGACGAAGGCCGTGAACGGGCGGCCCTCGAGCAGATGGCGGAAGTGCCGGACCGCCAGGTGGAGCCCGAGCAGCTCGCGGTCGAAGGTACTGTACCGCCGTTCGTGCGGGCGGAGCTGCCAGCTAAAAAACGCCAGCGGCTGCCAAGCTCCGTTCACCCATTGCTCGTGCACCGCGCCCACCGCGTAATCCGACGTGTCGGTGGTGAGGGCAATCGGTGCATCGGGCGCCGGGTGCGCGAGCATGGTGGCGTTAGCCAAGGCGAGCTTCGCGCCCGCGAACGCCGCATCCATCGGCTCGGTCCAGGCAACGTCGCCTTTGCCCGGCTTCCCCCGGAGGGCCTCGTGCAGGGGGCGCAGGAGCTGGGCGATGCGGGGCAGGAAACAGTGATAAAAGTTCACCATGCCCAGGAACTCCTGGAGCCCCTTCATCGTGCGGGGGCGCGGAAACCCCTGACCGCCTCCACCTTGGCCGGTAAGGGGATGGCCCCGTGCCTGGTGACGCGGTGCCCCAAAAGGTCGATTCCGGTGACGCCGAACCGGCACTTGGCGGGGTTCATGATCAGGCCATGTCAGCCCAGGCATTCGAAGAGCGTGCGGAGATGGCGGAGGTGATCCTCACGGGACGCGCTTGCGACGAGGATGTCATCCAGGTAGATGTACACGAAGTCCAAGTCGCGCAAGACGCTGTCCATAAGCCGCTGGAACGCCTGGGCCGCATTCTTCAACCCGAAGGGCATCCGCAGAAACTCGAAGAGGCCGAATGGTGTGATGACGGCCGTCTTCGGTATGTCCTCCGGCCTGACGGGGACCTGGTGGTATCCGCGGACGAGGTCCACCTTGGAGAAGAGGGACATTTTCGCCAACCGGGCGGAAAAGTCCTGGATGTGAGGGATCGGGTAGCGGTCGGGGGTGGTAGCATCGTTGAGGCGGCGGTAGTCTCCGCATGGCCGCCACCCGCCGCCGGGCTTGGGCACAATGTGCAGCGGCGATGCCCATGCGCTGTTGGAGCGCCGGACGATGCCCAGTCGCTCCAGCGTGGTGAACTCCCCCTGCGCCACGGCGAGCTTCGCCGGGTCGAGGCGGCACGCCCGGGCGTAGACCGGTGGCCCGACGGTGGGGATGTGATGCTCCACCCCGTGCTTGACGGCCACCGCCGAGAAAGTGGGCCGCGTGAGGGCCGGGAAACTGGCGAGGAGGCGGGTGAACTCGTCCGCTGCCGGAAGCGTGCAGACCAACCTCGCCGGGACCGAACCGCTCAGCAAGCCGCTTGGCGAGCTGCTCGGTGAGCCGCCCAGGGAGCTGCTCAATGAACTGCTCAGCGCGCAAGCAAGCGAGCTGAAGGTTTCAGCTTGGACAAGGCGTCTGTGCCTCACGTCCACCAGCAGCCCATGCGCACAGAGGAAGTTCGCTCCGAGTAGGCCCATGGGGACACTGGCGGTAACGAACGACCACTGAAAGTGCTGCCCCCCGAACCACAGCGAGAGACAACGCTTTCCGAACGTGCGGATGGGCGTGCCGTTAGCGGCAAGCAAAGCGGGGCCCCGGCACTCAGCTTGCTTGTCGAACGCGGAGGCAGGGAGGACGCTCACCTGCGCTCCCGTGTCGCACAGGAAGCGACGACCCGAGGAGGTGTCTGTTATGAGCAGAAGGCTGCCCGTATGGCCGACGCTCATGGCAGGAAGCGAGCGCCGGCCCGGGCGTTTCCCGACCTGCCAAACGTACAAGGCGGGCGGCAGGACCTGGCCTTGTGGCCGAACCTGGTATGGAACTGGCACCAGGTCTGGCCCGGTGGTGGTTGTCGCGCCGGTCGTGACGACGGTGGTGGGCGGGGCGTGGCGGCGGCCACGCGCGGATCCGCCAAACCTACGCCGTGTTCGGGAGGATCCGAACGCCATGCCATGGGGCGATCCGCCAAACCTACGCCGTATTCGGGAGGATCCGAACGCCATGCTACTTAGCGATCCGAACCACTCGTGCCGTGCGCGCCGCCGGGATCCACGACGGCCGTGCTATATGCCGGCCGTGCGTCGTGTGCTGTGAAAAACTTGTCCGCCTCTCTGGCCAGGGCGCGCGGTTCCGTAATGGTCGAACCGGCGAGCGCGAGCCGCACCTGTACAGGTAGCTGGCGGAGGAAGAGCGCACGGAAGAGGAAATCCGCGTGGCCGTCGCCGAGCAGGGACAGCATGTAATCCATGCGGACGGACGGGGGTGTGTCGCCGAGTACGGGAAGGTCCAAAAGACGGTCCGCGCGGTCGGCCTCTGTGAGGCCAAACGTGTCGAGGAGAAGCCGCTTGAGCGCCGCGTACTCGCTCTCGTCCGGCGGGTGCCGGAGGAAGGACACGACTCGAGCGGCCGTGCCGGATCGGAGGGCAGCGACCACGTAAAAGTACCTCGTGTCGTCTGCCGTGACGCCCGGAGCTGGAATTGGGCCTCGGCCTGTAGAAACCAGGCGTCGGCTTGCGTTTCCCAGAACTCCAGGAGCTTGATCGCTACAGCTTTGATGGCCATGGCGCGTTCGGGGAACAGCAGCGGCTGAACCAGTGGGGGTCACCAGTGTGGGGTGCTGGGCACACACACGGTAAACAAAGGTAGGCCACAATGCTTTGGGTTTAACTTGAGCTCTTTATTCTTTGCTCACTCGTCAGCACTGCCGTGCTCGGGGCTGCGAGCCCGCGTGTCTATCCGGAGGCCACACCTCACCTGGGGCGTGGCCGACACCCACTGGTGCTCGGAATTATGTCACTGCGCCAGCGAGTCATCGTGTCCGCCACAATATATATATATATATATATATATATACATACATACATACATACATACATACATACATACATACATACATACATATATATATATATATATATATATATATATATATATATATATATATATATATATATATATATATATATATATATATATATATATATACACATACACAATATGGCCAAAAGCATGTGGACACCTGAACATCATACCCATATGTGCTTGTCGAACATCTCATTCCAAAATCATGGGCATTAATATGTAGTTGGTCCCCCCCCTTGCTGCTATAACAGCCTCCACTCTTCCGGGAAGGCTTTCCACTAGATGTCGGATAATTGCTGTGCGGATTTGCTTCCATTCAGCCACAAGAGCATCAGTGAGGTCGGCACTGATGTTGGGCGATTAGGCCTGGCTCGCATTCGGTGTTCCAATTCATCCCAAAGGTTTTCGATGGGGTTGAGGTCAGGGCTCTGTGCAGGCCAGTGAAGTTCTTCCACACCGATCTCGACAAAGCATTTCTGTATGGACCTCGCTTTGAGCATGGGGGCATTGTCATGCTGAAACAGGAAACGGCCATTCCCAAACTGTTGCCACAAAGTTCGAATCACACAATCGTCTAGAATGTCAATGTACGCTGTGGCGTTAAGATGTCCCTTCACTGAAACTAAGGGGCCTAGCTTGAACCATGAAAAACAGCCCTAAACCATCATTCCTCCTCTACCTAACTTTACAGTTGGCACTTTGCATTCGGGTAGGTAGTGTTCTCCTGGCATCCACCAAACCCAGATTCATCCGTCGGACTGCCAGATGGTGAAGCGTGATTCATCACTCCAGATAACACATTTCCACTGCTCCAGAGTTCAATGGCGGAGAGCTTTACACCACTCCAGCCGACTCCTGGCATTGCGCATGGTGATCTGAGGCTTGTGTGCGGCTGCTCGGCCATGGAAACCCATTTCATGAAGCTCCCAACGAACAGTTGTTGTGCTGACTTTGCTTCCCGAGGCAGTTTGGAACTCGGTAGTGAGAGTTGCAAACAAGGACACACAATTTTTACGCGCTTCAGCACTCGGCAGTCCCATTCTGTGAGCATGTGTGGCTTACCACTTCGCGGCTGAGCTGTTGTTGCTCCTCGACATTTCCACTTCACAATAACAGCACTTACAGTTGACCGGGGCACTGCGGGGCAGCTCGAGCACGGCAGAACTTTGACGAACTGACTTGTTGGAAAGGTGGCATCCTATGACGGTGCCACGTTGAAAGTCACTGAGCTCTTCAGTATGGCCCATTATACTGCCAATGTTTGTCTATGGAGATTGCATGGCTGTGTGCTTGATTATATATACCTGTCAGCAATGGGTGTGGCTGAAACAGCCGAATCCACTAATTTGAAGGGGTTTCCGCATACTTTTGGCTATGTATATTGGCGCGCGAATGCCCTCGGTTAATACCGTGGGCTCGCGGGTGGCCAAACAAACTTTAATGGAGGCGTTTATTCAATGACGGATTTGACGAGGCAGCACGGGAGGAAGAAGGAAGAGCAAGAAGCGGCGAGCTCTTACCTCACGGCTCCGACGGCAGCCCATGATCCAGTAGGAAATGAAATCAAGCGAACGAAAACCCGAATTCAATGTACAAAAAGAAACTATTTATTATGCGGAACCCGAGAACAGTGAACACGCCGGTAAATAACTATGATTCCTAAATTGGGATCCCACACACCTCACTTCAACAACAGCACAGGTGAATGACTTAAGCAAAAATAACCATTGTGTGTGCATTTTTGTGTTGGCTTATCTTTGCGCGTCAGGAATCATCCGGTCTCAGCACGTCGTCCGAACACAGCTCAGGTTGGCGCGAACTGCTCGGTTGTTGGCGTGAACTGCTCGGTCGTTAGTGCGAACCAGGCCCCGACGCGCCCTTGCTCGCTCGGCCCCGATGAAGGCCTCCCGCGTGAGGCGAACGAGTGCGCAGCCCGCTTTCCAACCATGCCCTTCCTCACGAACGCGGCACGGAAACCACGGCTCTTCGTTCTTAGGGCTCTGCCGTTTTACAAACACCCCGCACACAGTCTCTCCTCGGTTCACAACCACAGATCACATCCCGCACACCGTCGCTCGCCAACATCCGACACGAAGTGGGGAGAGTCGATGGCAGAGGAATACGCGAGGGCCAAGCGAGAGAGAGTATCCAACAAAGACACAGGAAGGAGAGGGACGTCGATGCTGACAGAGGCAAAATGCGACTGCTCGCTCTGGATCCAGCATGAGAAGGGTAAAAATGTCGGCTCGCCTTTCGTGGAGTCGCTTCTCCTCTGACGTCATTGATCCTCCCTTCCAATCAGTCCTTCGCAAGGTGGGCGTGGCCTCAGCCTGCCTTAGCAATGAGTGTTGCTTTGTGGTGAAGTAACTGGCTGCAACTACATCGGCTGTGCCCCAAACTGGCTTTCAGTGAGTTTTATAATAAGAGGGGAATTAATTAATGTGTGTGCTAAGGGCCTATCTAAGTGTCTATGGGAGTGCGTTGCCATAAGGGATACAGACACTGGGATGCTCACAGAGGGAACGACACACAATGGAGTTGGCATATTCCCTAATTCTAGTTACCAAGCCCCGCCCCCTCATGGCGGGGACACAGATACGCACTTATTCCGACATACGGGCTAAACACAGAACGTATTACAGGTGAGGTTCCCTATCACGACAGCCGCACACCTACCGATGCAGACCTACCTGGATCTAGATATTCCTCTTCCCCAAATTTATAACAATATATATATATATATACAGTCATGTGAAAAAGTAAGTACACCCCATGTAAAGTTTTGACTTTTTCAACATATTTCAACATACAGCTATTTGATCTTCATTTCAACAATATTGATAGATAAAGGCGATATAATACAACAAATATCATGAAACATTTACATTTTGTAGTCCATTGTATAATTTAAATAAACATAAATGCAAATTTCGCATGTGGAAAAAGTAAGTACAACCTTGGCTCCAATAGGTGGTATTGCCCCCTTTGGCAGAAACAACCTCAAGTAGGCGTTTCTTATAACTGTCTACCAGTCTCTGACATTGACTGGGAGAAATTTTTGCCCACTCCTCCATGCAGAATTCTTTCAGCTGTGCGATGTTTGAGAGGTTTCTTGCATGCACAGCTCGTTTCAAATCCCCCCACCACATCTCGATAGGATTTTGATCCGGGCTTTGACTTGGCCATTCCAGAACCCTCCATTTCTTTCTTTTCAGCCATTCATTGGTGGATTTACTGGTATGTTTAGGGTCATTGTCATGTTGCAAGGTCCACCTTCGGTTGAGCTTCAACTTTCCGACAGATGGCCTCACATTATCCTCAAGCACCCTCTGGTACAATGAAGAATTCATAGTGGATTCTATGATAGTGAGCTGCCCAGGCCCTGATGCAGCAAAGCTGCCCCAAACCATAATATTTCCACCACCATGCTTTGCAGTTGGTATCAGGTTCTTGTGGTCAAATGCTGTCTTTGGGTTTCGCCAAACATGTCTTCTGGTACTGTGGCCAAATAGCTCTACCTTTGACTCATCTGTCCAGAGCACATTGTTCCAGAAGTGCTGGTCTTTGCCTTGGTGTTCATTGGCAAACTTTAGTCTTGCCCTGATATTCTTTCTGGACTGCAAAGGTTTCCTCCTGGCACACCTCCCATGTAGATCAAATTTGTGCAGCCTCTTTCTAATGGTAGATTCGTGCACTTTGACATCAACAGTGGCAAGAGCTACCTGTAGGTCCCGTGGTGACATTCTGGGGTTCTTAGAGACTTCTTTCAGCATCTTGCGGTCTGCTCTCGGGCTGAACTTGCTGGGATGGCCTGGCCTGAACAAGTTGGCAGTTGTTTGGAATCTTCTCCACTTGTAGATGATCTTCCGGACAGTTGAATGATTGATTTTAAATTGTTTGGAGATCTTTTTAAATCCCTCCCCAAACTTGTAGGCATCTATAACCTTCTTTCTGAAGGCCTCAGAGAGCTCTTTTGATATAGGCATGGTGACGCCGCACACTTCAACAACAAAGAGCAAACCAAACCAAATGTCTGAGGTTTAAATAAGACAGGTTCCTCCAAGATCCTCTCTAACGATGTTCTAATCATTTGCACCTGAGCTGGTACACCTGATTCTAATTTTAGGTATTTGAAGTCGTGATAAATGTAGGGGTGTACTTACTTTTTCCACATGCGAAATTTGCATTTATGTTTATTTAAATTATACAATGGACTACAAAATGTAAATGTTTCATGATATTTGTTATATTATATCACCTTTATCTATCAATATTGTTGAAATGAAGATCAAATAGCTGTATGTTGAAATATGTTCAAAAAGTCAAAACTTTACATGGGATGTACTTACTTTTTCACGTGACTGTATACATATATATATATATATATAATAGCTACAACCCGCAGGGTAACGGACAAGCTGAATGTTACAACAGAACAGTCTGGAAGGCTATCACAATGGCACTGACGTCACGCCAACTGCCTACCCAGTGTTGGCAAGCTGTCTTGCCTGACGCCTTACACTCGATCCGTTCTCTCTTGTCAACAGCTATTAATGCTACCCCACACAAAAGGCTGCTAAGTTTTGCTCGCCGCTCCGCGACCGGTAGCTCGGTACCGACTTGGCTATCCACGCCAGGACCTGTCCTACTCAAAAGACATGTGCGCCAGAGTAATACGGATCCACTGGTTGACCAAGTGGAACTCCTGCACACGAATCCGCAGCACGCCCAGGTCTGCTATCCAGACGGCAAGGAAACTACTGTATCCATCCGACATTTGGCCCCGACTGGAGACACAAAGGGATGGGAGCAACAGAACGAGGCACCGTGTGACTTGGAGAATGGGGTTGGCAGAGATTCGATTGCATCGGACGATCATAAACTCCGTGCCCACTGAAGTCTCTGGAGATGCTACTGAACAACAGCCGTTACGACGATCACAACGTGCCCGGCAGGCCCCCGACCGTCTGGACCTCTGAGTAGTGTTTTTCTGAGCAAGGGTAGAATGATATAATTCCAGTTTTCCTGTGTACCTCACTTCCTGTGTACCTCACTTCCTGTGTCCACACTTCCTATGTTCTGGGATCGTTATTGTATAAAAGCGGGTCAGCCAACGGCATGTGGGCTGCCTACGATCCGCTACATGCTACCTTCCCTCTTAAGGACTTCAGTCCCTGCTTAGGCCTATTCTGGTGCACCTGGCCACCATTGTGTTGATTAAAGCCTACCTAAAGGCCTACTTGTCTTTTCTGCTCTGCTCTCTGCTCTGACACAACAACTCATATATGTACTTGTGTACACATATATATACACACACATATATATATATATATAATATATATATATATATATATATATATATATATGTATATATATATATATATATATATATATATATATATATATATATATACGGGAGGGGTAAGTGCAGACTGAAAGTTTGGGACGATTACACCTCACCACCACGTAATTCAAAACACCTCACCACCAAGTAATTCAAAACACCTCACCACCACGTAATTGAAAACACCTCAGCCCCATGTAATTGAAAACACCTCACCACCATGTAAATCAAAACGCCTCACCACCACGTAATTCAAAACACCTCACCCCCCCCCCACCCCCATGTAATTTAAAATACCTCACCCCCACGTAATTTAAAACACCTCACCCCCACCTAATTTAAAACACCTCACCCCCAAGTAATTTAAAACACATCACCACCACCAAATTTAAAACACCTCACCACCACATAATCCAAAACACCTCACCCCCATGTAATTTTAAAAACTTCACCACCAAGTAAATCAAAACACCTTACCACCATGTAATTCAAAACACCTCACCCCCATGTAATTTAAAAAACTTCACCACCAAGTAATTCAAAACACCTCACCACCACATAATTTAAAAAACCTCACCACCAAGTCATTCAAAACACCTCACCACCAACTAATTCAAAACACCTCACCATCACATCATTATTAAAAACACCTCACCACCACGTGATTTAAAAACACCTCACCACCACATAATTCCAAATACCTCACCACCACGTGATTCAAAACCACCACCACGTTATTAAAAACACTTCACAACCACGGAAACAAAAGGTTCAGAGAGTAGTTCAGTGACAACAGACACTGCCCAGATATGTAGATATATAGATAAATGACTGTTCCTTGAGTTGCTGTTTTTCCATGGTTTACACCAATCATAATTCAAACAATCATAATGCACAAATGTATTTGTAATATACGTGATATTATATTTTATAAACAATTGAAGTTGAAAACTTAAGTTGACAATTTTTTTTTCCCCCAAAAAATTCCCCAAGAAAAAAAAAAAAATTGGAATTTTTTTCAAAACAAATACCCTTAGGACATACCGACGGGAGAGGTAGTTGCATACCAGAAGTTTGGTAGGATTTCACAAAAGTTTGAGGATGTAGTTCAGTGACAACACAGGACAGACACTGCACAGATATATATATATATATATTGTTACGGATCTCAGAGACGGCACTCCCCTTAGCAAGGGGGGGTTAATCCCCTTGGCCTGTTAAGCTGGCCGTCTCTAGTCCTGGTACTTATAACGCTCCTTTGCGGGGTGAAATTGGTCAGGGTTATTGGTTAAGGTGTTCTCCCGAATACCTTTACCAATCCCTCCGCAAAGCAGGGAGACAAGTACCGCTCGAACCACGGACAAGATTGTATTTGCCGAGCGGTTTAGCAATCCGCGATTCGAGCCGTTAGCAATTGACTAACCCGATTCTGCGTGTTGGCCAAATCGTGCCACAGGTATTCAATCGAAAGAAAGGACTAAAGCGATCGGAGGAGAATGAAACCAAAAGGGGTAAGAAATAACAGACATTTATTAATTATGTACAAAACCAAAGAAGAAGAGGCAACGAAAGTAATATACAGAACGAAGAAGAAGAAGATACACAGGTCAGCCTTAAACAGTCTTATATTATACCCCAGGACAAACAAACAGACTCACACGACAGGGAATGGCAAGCAGGAATGACTGGAAGAAGGAGAAGGGTCCATGCATGTGACAGGGTAAGACGGTCCGGGCCGGTGCGCAGCGTCGAGGTTGGCTCCAGTCCACGCTCCGGGCTCGAGGCGACAACCTGGCGGCAGCTGCACGTATTTGTTCACGCAGTAGGGGCTTTTCGAAGCAGCTCGTCAGAGAGCTCCGCACAGCTTCATCTCTCTCAGCCAGACCCCACCAAGCGCCGTCTCCAACCCAAGTCGACTCTCTCAAAAGGCTCGCGCTGGCGCTTATATTATGCGCTTCCAGATCAATGCGCGCTTCATAGAGCCACGCCCGTGATGGTATTTCGTCAGCCCTGGTTGGCTGGTAAGGGCTCGCTGGCTCCACCTCTGATGGTGCGTCGACGTGCCACACCTTGTTCTTGTGGTCCCGCCCCCTTCTTCCTCGGCTTTGAGACCGCGTGCGCAATGGCGGTTTGGGGCCAACAACCGAATCAAGGCAAGGAGCAGCGAACGCCGCCCGACTGCTACTTTGAAGCGCGGGTGAGACGATTGGGGAAATTGAAAGGGGCCTATCTTATTTGATTAATGCAACGCAGATTCAACTATTGGGAACAGATCCTTAACTGAAACACATAATAATGAAATAACTACGGAGAGGTCCTATGGTTCGCTACGTGTTGTACATGGACTAACTAGGGTGCGATCTTTAACAAGCCAATTGATGGGGATATTTACAGGGGAACATTTATAAGGGAAACAATTACTAAAAGTTACTAGTGAAGGTTCTAAAAACCGTAACAATATATATATATATATGTATATATATATATATATATATATATATATATATATATATATATATATATATATATATATATACATATATATATATATATATATATATATATATATATATATATATATATATATATATATATATATATACACACGCTATTGGCATGTGCAAACCGTCTCTCAAGGTGCATACTCGGACCTGCCGGCATTACCGACCGTGGGGCCACCAGGCTACAGATAACTCCACTGCCCAATGGGTTGTTAAATGTCCGTCCGACAAAATTCCCATGGGAATCCTTTCACTCACACAGGTTGTGAAAGACCAGTGGGGCTATTCATGTGTATTACATGACAAGGACGTTCGTGGCATGTAGCCTGCAACATCAATTAATAGGGATAGAAATAGTAATTGGAGAATATAATTCACAGTGTTGTTTGCAGGAATTATAAACTTTGGAATCGGGTTTATTGAGTTTGAAGATGTCACTTGGAAATGCAGATGTGAACTCCCGAGGCAAACATACAGGATTGTCTTCCCTCCATTTAGTGAAATCAATTAGCCTGGAAAAGTTATTTACATTCAAGAGTCCTTCCTTGTACTTACCTGGTCATGAGGTTGAGAAAATGTGTCATGGAGCGTTTCGACTTTCTCCTTGGGACTCACTGGCTGTCAGTCGCACAATGTGATTACCACAGGGGACTGGAGGTGTGTTTTTTCACAGGTAGAGCTTAACTTCAAACCAGAGAACTTTACCTTGGTTTGGAGAGACAGGTAGCGTGTAGCCTGAAAAGCAAAGTTCTTTCTCGTTTAAGTTTGAGTGACTTCGCCCGAGTTTGATTCCTCATCAGATCAGAGGATGTGTTCCTCACTTTAAGATCACACACGGACTATCCTGGCCACTCTGCACGTCACAAGCTCCAGGACGACATCTCTGTCGCCGTCGCCAAGTCATCTCTTTGAGCGCAAATCACAGGATGACCCACGCACATGGAAACATCGAGGAAACAGAGCAATTTATTGACCATTTTGAACTGAATTCCAGAGAATGTGACATTTGTGGTGTTTTATCTGTGCCACCTAAGGTGGGTGTAGGTTATGTTTTCAACCCTGTCTGTCTGTGAGTCTGTTTGTTTGTCTGTGAGCAGGATATCTCAAACAGTTGTGCACGGATTATGAAAAAAAACAAAAACTTGGTGGATGAGTTGTGAAGGTGACAAGAACAAGTCGATTAGATTTTGGTTCAAATGCGAATCCAGATCCGACCTATCAGTGGGATACAAAATGTAAACCGTTCATCCTGGTGGAGGTGTGCTCTCCATCAGGTGCCGTTCTACTTTATTTATGTGGTTTGATTCCTCCAGTCCTTTATGCATCAACAATGCATGTTTAACAAGATTTAAGCAAATGAGTTGGTTATAGGTTATAAGCAATCGGCCTCCATTGTACTAGCTTATGGCATAGCTGGGTAAAGCCGGCTGTCTTCAGGATAGTGCAACACGACCTTGAGGTTGATTGGCCAACCTTCACTGCATGCAACACTTATTCCTGTGTCTGGTGTTTACAGATTAACAAATGAGATGATATTACTAATTTCATTCAATGCATCATCATGGATCTGATGTTATATGTGCTGCCATTGTACTGACATGCTCATTGGCACAGAAACTGTATCAAACTGGCAACGGTAACGACTGCTGTGCTTATGGCACAGAAACTGTACCAATCTGGCACCGGTAACTACTGATGTGTTCGTTCGCACAGAAACTGTACCAATCTGGCACCGGTAACTACTGATGTGTTCGTTGGCACAGAAACTGTACCAAACTGGCACCGGTAACTACTGCTGTGCTTGTGGCACAGAAACTGTACCAATCTGGCACCGGTAACTACTGATGTGTTCGTTGGCACAGAAACTGTACCAAACTGGCACCGGTAACTGCTGATGTGCTCATTGGCACAGAAAATGTACAAAATTGGCACCAGTAACTGCTGATGTGCTCATTGGTACAGAAACTGTATCAAACTGGCACAGAAACTGTACCAAACTGGCACCGGTAACTGATGTGCTCATTGGCACAGAAACTGTACCAAACTGGCACCGGTAACTGATGTGCTCATTGGCACAGAAACTGTACCAAACTGGCACCGGTAACTACTGATGTGCTCATTGGCACAGAATCTGTACCAAACTGGCACCGGTAACTACTGATATGCTCGTTGGCACAGAAACTGTACCAAACTGGCACCGGTAACTACTGATGTGCTCATTGGCACAGAATCTGTACCAAACTGGCACCGGTAACTACTGATATGCTCGTTGGCACAGAAACTGTACCAAACTGGCACTTGTAACTCCTGATGTGCTCGTTGGCACAGAATCTGTACCAAACTGGCGCCGGTAACTACCGATGTGCTCGTTGGCACAGAAACTGTACCAAACTGGCACCGGTAACTACTGATGTGCTCATTGGCACAGAATCTGTACCAAACTGGCACCGGTAACTACTGATGTGCTCATTGGCACAGAAACTGTTCCACACTGGCACCGGTAACTACTGATGTGCTCATTGGCACAGAAACTGTACCAAACTGGCACCGGTAACTACTGATGTGCTCATTGGCACAGAAACTGTACCAAACTGGCACCGGTAACTACTGATGTGCTCATTGGCACAGAAACTGTTCCACACTGGCACCGGTAACTACTGATGTGCTCATTGGCACAGAAACTGTACCAAACTGGCCCCGGTAACTACTGATGTGCTCGTTGGCACAGAAACTGTACCAAACTGGCACCGGTAACTGCTGATGTGCTCATTGGCACAGAAACTGTACCAAACTGGCACCGGTAACTACTGATGTGCTCGTTGGCACAGAAACTGTACCAAACTGGCACCGGTAACTGCTGATGTGCTCATTGGCACAGAAACTGTACCAAACTGGCACCGGTAACTACTGATGTGCTCGTTGGCACAGAAACTGTACCAAACTGGCACCGGTAACTACTGATGTGCTCATTGGCACAGAAACTGTACCAAACTAGCACCGGTAACTACTGATGTGCTCATTGGCACAGAAACTGTACCAAACTGGCACCGGTAACTGCTGATGTGCTCATTGGAACAGAAACTGTACCAAACTAGCACCGGTAACTACTGATGTGCTCGTTGGCACAGAAACTGTACCAAACTAGCACCGGTAACTACTGATGTGCTCGTTGGCACAGAAACTGTACCAAACTAGCACCGGTAACTACTGATGTGCTCGTTGGCACAGAAACTGTACCAAACTAGCACCGGTAACTACTGATGTGCTCGTTGGCACAGAAAACGTACCAAACTGGCACTGGTAACTACTGATGTGCTCGTTGGCACAGAATCTGTACCAAACTGGCACCGGTAACTACTGATGTGCTCGTTGGCACAGAAACTGTCCCAAACTAGCACCGGTAACTACTGATGTGCTCGTTGGCACAGAAAACGTACCAAACTAGCACCGGTAACTACTGATGTGCTCGTTGGCACAGAATCTGTACCAAACTGGCACCGGTAACTACTGATGTGCTCGTTGGCACAGAAACTGTACCAAACTAGCACCGGTAACTACTGATGTGCTCGTTGGCACAGAAAACGTACCAAACTAGCACCGGTAACTACTGATGTGGTCGTTGGCACAAAAAACGTACCAAACTGGCACCGGTAACTACTGATGTGGTCGTTGGCACAGAAAACGTACCAAACTAGCACCGGTAACTACTGATGTGCTCGTTGGCACAGAAAACGTACCAAACTGGCACCGGTAACTACTGATGTGCTCGTTGGCACAGAAAACGTACCAAACTAGCACCGGTAACTACTGATGTGGTCGTTGGCACAGAATCTGTACCAAACTGGCGCCGGTAACTACCGATGTGCTCGTTGGCACAAAAAACGTACCAAACTAGCACCATTAGCTCTAATCAGGCCAACATCTATTGATTGCTCTTGATACAATATGCTGGATTGGAAGATAATTATGGAGTACAGGAAAAGAAGAAAGCATTATTTCGCCAGTTAATTGAAATGTTTAGGATAATGAAGGCGATCGATCGAATTGATTCTGAAAAGCCTTTCATCATGGGAAATGGAGACAGGACGAGGAGACCGTGGCTTGAAGGTGAACATCAGGTGAACAATTGCAGGGATGGAAAAAAGGTAAAGGTGCATTCATTACGACGATTAGAATTTTGTGCGTAGTCTGTGATTGCTGGTTGGCATCATTACTGTGAGTGCAGCTGTGCCACTGATGCAGTGCCCCCTGTTTCCAGCAACAATAATACAATAACCAATCATTCCTTTCATGTGGTGCCAAGGCAGCTTGATTGGCTGAGGACAATCCTGGACAGGTGGCCTCTCCAACACAGGACACCTGAATGTCTTATTACTCCAGTAAGCTGGTACTCGTTTTGCCAACCTCGGAAGATTGACAGGCTAAGTCAACCCACCTGGTGCTAATTCAACGGAAGACGGGGCTTGAACTCAAGACCCTGAGATCTCGCCAACACCAAGGTTATTATTATAATTGTTTATTATTACATGTTTATCATCATCGTTTCTGCACTTTAAAAAGTACTTTAAGCTACCGAGTTATTATATGTATATATTGGAGTTCCTTTCATGAATGACGTCATGAAGTTCCTTTGTCAAGACCCAAGAAAGATGGAATTGCCATTATCGCACGGAAGTTGTTTTTTTTGGGCCCTCTCGTGTTTTCAGTTTTTTGAAGGATTAAGGACTTCAAAGTGACTTTCACATGAAAGAGCTGTACCCTGTACCACGTGGTATATACCTTGCTTCTCCGTTTGCTGCGGAAGTCCTCCGTTTGCTCTTCCTTGATATTAGTTAAATACCCCACAGAAGGTGCAAAGAGAACATAGATAAATCTATCTGAATACTCTAGCTGAGCTTGCATGGTGTGTGTGTGTGTATGTGTATGCGTGTGTGTGAGTGTATGTATGTGTGTGTATATGTGAGTGTATGTGTATGTGTATATATGTGTGTGTGTGTGTGTGTGTGTGTGTGTGTGTGTGTGTGTGAGTGTATGTGTATATATGTGTGTGTATATGTGAGTGTGTGTGTTTATGTGTGTGTGTGTATGCGTGTGTGTGTGTGTATGTGTATGCGTGTGTGTGAGTGTATGTATGTGTGTGTATATGTGAGTGTATGTGTATGTGTGTGTGTGTATGTATATGTGAGTGTATGTGTGTATATGAGTGTGTGTGTGTATGTGTGTATGTATGTGTGTATATGTGAGTGTGTGTGTGTGTTTAGGTGTGTGTATGTGTATGCGCGTGTGTGAGTGTGTGTGTTTTTGTGTGTGTGTGTGTGTGTATGTGTATGTGTGTGTGTGTGTGAGTGTGTGTGAGTGTGTGTATGTGTATGCGTGTGTGTGTGTGTGTGTTAGTATGTGTGTATGTGTGTGTGTGTGTGTGTGTATGTGTGTGTGTGTATGTATGTGTGTATGTATGTGTGTGTATATGTGAGTATATGTGTGTGTGTGTGTGTGTGTATGTATGTGTGTGTATATGTGAGTGTATGTGTGTATATGTATGTGTGTATGTATGTGTGTGTATATGTGAGTGTATGTGTATGTGTGTGTGTGTATGTATGTGTGTGTATATGTGAGTGTATGTGTGTATATGTGTGTGTGTGTATGTGTGTATGTATGTGTGTATATGTGAGTGTGTGTGTGTGTTTAGGTGTGTGTATGTGTATGCGTGTGTGTGTGTGTGTGTGTGTTTTTGTGTGTGTGTGAGTGTGTGTGTGTATATGTGAGTGTGTGTGTGTGTGTGAGTGTGTGTGTATGTGTATGCGTGTGTGTGTGTGTGTGTGTGTGTATGTGTGTGTGTGTGTGTGTGTGTGTGTGTGTGTGTGTGTGTGTGTGTGTGTGTGTGTGTGTGTGTGTGTGTGTATGTATGTATGTGTGTGTGTGTGTGTGTGTGTGTGTGTGTGTGTATGTGTGTGATTTAATTTGTCGCCAGCACACGTGTTCCCCTTCAAAATGTTTTCGGAGCACAGTGAAAGTATTTACTCGGGCAGTCAATTATTCCCTTTTCCTCCGTTACAGACGTAAAAATGTATCGATTGCTTTATAAACACAGGTGCAATCTGACGTCCTCCGTTTATTTAAACATGACTTTTGATATGGTACACAAAGCCATGAATTCCTGATTGGCCACACCTGATGGGAAATGTATTTCCATCACACATTATATCGACGGGGAACGCGTGATGCCATCTTAGTATTCCAACCTGAAGAGAATCCCGCACGATGATCGTTAATCACGGCGAGAAAAGAAAATGAGCTCGCACGAGCCCCGGTGAGTTTCCCGAATTATGGCCACGGCGGAATAGGGAAACATCGCGTGGGGCTGGGCTCCACTCGCGAGTCGTGACGTATTAGCCGTGACCGAGTAGCTGCGTATGCCAACCGACGACTCTTACAATCTCAAATCTTTAACATCACGTCACGTGTGTTTCGGATGACATCTTTATCTGTTTCGGACGATGCATGAGAAAATGAGCTTGGGGTTCAAAATATTCTCCGAGTGAGATACAATACTTACAATGGTGTAAGACATGCCAACGTTTTATTCTTCACTAGATAGGTATAAATAATTAATAAGGAAATATATAATAATATTTAGTGACGTGTATAAATAACGATAAATAAAAGAACAATAAATAAAATAACGGGAAATAAAATAACGATAAATAAAATAACGGTAAATAAAATAACGATAAATAAAATAACGGTAAATAAAATAACGGTAAATAAAATAACGGTAAATAAAATGACGATAAACAAAATAACCGTAAATAAAATGACGATAAACAAAATAACGATAAATAAAATAACGGTAAATAAAATAACGGTAAATAAAATAACGGTAAATAAAATAACGGTAAATAAAATAACCGTAAATAAAATGACGATAAACAAAATAACGATAAATAAAATAACGGTAAATAAAATAACGGTAAATAAAATAACCGTAAATAAAATGACGATAAACAAAATAACGATAAATAAAATAACGATAAATAAAATAACGACAATTAAAATAACGAAAAATAAAATAACGATAATTAAAATAACGATAAATAAAATAACGATAATTAAAATAACGATAAATAAAATGACGATAAATAAAATAACGATAAATAAAATAACGATAATTAAAATAACGATAAATAAAATAACGATAATTAAAATAACGATAAATAAAATAACGATAAATAAATAACGATAAATAAATAACGATAAATAAAATAATGGTAAATAAAATAATAGTAAATAAAATAACGGTAAATAAAATAACAATAAATAAAATAACGGCAAATAAAATAACGATAAATAAATAACGATAAATAAAATAACGGTAAATAAAATAACAATAAATAAAATAATGGCAAATAAAATAACGATAAATAAATAACGATAAATAAAATAACAGTAAATAAAATAACGATAAATAAAATAACGGTAAATAAATAACGATAAATAATTAAGTGTAAATAAAATAATGATAAATAAAATAATGATAAATAAAATAACGATAAATAATATAATGATAAATAAAATAATAGTAAATAAAATAACGGTAAATAAAATAACAATAAATAAAATAATGGCAAATAAAATAACGATAAATAAAATAACAGTATATATAAAAAAACAATGAATAAAATAATGAAATAAAATAACGATACCGATAAATAATTAGGATAAATAAATAAATAAATAACAATAAATAAAATAACGATAAACAATAACTATAACGATAATAACTAAAATAATGATAAATAAGTAAAATAAATAACGTTCGCAAGTCTCGTTGGTCCAACCTTTTGAATGTCCCGAGAATGCCGCAGGTGCCGTTCATCATGTTCCTGTTCATATGAAATGTCAGGGGCCTGCTGGAGCCATCATGTTGGAATTGTCTCATTCATATGCCAGGTATCACATCTACAATGTCGTTGGAAATTTGTCACTGTCTTCTGGAAGAGTTCTTGGCAATTTATAGTTCAATTAACTTCAAGGTACAGCGGCTTGGTGGTGGAATGAGTATAGTGTTGTTATTGTTGTTGTTGTTGTTGCATTCACTACAAGTCGATTACCAAATGTTTTCAAGGTGGGGATTTTGGTCGTTTCATCCATATTTTGGTTTGAGCACATAAACGTGCAGCCGAGTCAATCGGTTTGTGGAAAAACAGTGTTAGTCCCACATTCACCCCCCAGGTAAGAGGACAGTGGCACAGACAGGACATGACATCCTGCAGAAGCCTCAGGTTAACACGGTCTCATCGATCTAATGATGTGAGAACAACCAACGTCTCTTGATTGATATTTTAAGAAATATCAAATTGAGAATTTCTGAAACGACACCACACGAGATTAGTGAAATTAATGATTTACAAACTGATTACTTTATGAATAATTTCTAAATTAATTGACGATCGTGACAAAAATGGAAATTTCATTGTAAACCCGGAGTGGCGTGATGTAGGCCTACCCTCAGTGGTGTTTCGTCAAAGTCAGACGTTTCGCTCTATCAACACTGACGACCTGTGCATGCTCGGCTCGCTTTCAATACGTCTGTCCACTTGCAGCCTGCCTAGCTCATGTCCGCGCACACGTGGCGCAGCTCTCGGGCCTTCATGACTCTTTGTGGAATTTCATGCAGCGCCTGGTTATGAACAAAGATACCAATTGATGGAATGATGGAAATGCCTCTCAATGGGAGATTTGGAGATTCAAGAGTGGAAGCAGCAGAAAGCTCGACTCCCAAAGTGATAATATTACAATAAAGGCCTGGCAGCTGAGAGTGAAATGCAAAAACACCGGGATTTCTTAACTCGGACATTCTCATTTGGTGCAAGGACGACTGGCAGAATGTTGTGAACGAGTGCAGTCCAGTAGGAATGACAATGGAAACATGCTGTAAAGTGAGTGTGGGGTGCTCCTCTTCTTCCTCTTTTTAGCGCGTAGCGCGTAGGGCAATGCCGTCTGGAACAGTGTTTGTCTGTCCGTCCGTATGTATGTATGTATGTCCTTTCCGCCAGCATTTTACAGGTTTATTCCCTTTAAAATTTGTTTTCGCTGCAACCGTTGGTCCGATTGACAAGAACATTTCACCATTGAAGCACCTCCTCCTGTGTAATTTTTAATGGCAATTATGACATCATCGGTCACGTGGTATAGGCACCATCTTGGAAAACCGAAAAACTTTGCACCACTACATCTCCGAAACCACTCCATGGAAAAAATTGAAAGGTGGTTCGTTGTAAAGAACTCCCCATAGAGAATAACATATGTTGATGATGATGTCACAGGTGCCTTCACCATGACGTCATAAATCGATAATTAGAACGCATGATCCAATCAGCATGAAAGTTCTTCAGCATGATCTCGTGAACATGATCTGAAAAAAATTGGTGACGTAATCGGTCATGTGGTTCGGCAGCCATATTTTTTTTACGGTGTAGCCCGTAGGTCAATACCGTCTAGAACAGTAATTGTCTGTCCATCCGGTGTATATATGTATGTCCGTCACAAACATCCACCAATCAGAGCTGAGGATCTGGTCACATGACAGGGGGACAACAGATCCTCCATTCAGCAGATCCAAGCCCGGCTACGACGTTGTTAGACTATCGGTCTTATTTATTTTGTGTGCAGTTCTGTGGGTAGCAAGCATCATTTTGTAGGGGCTGAGCAGTTTGAGAGATTTAATACCTAATAGGCCTGGGCTATCATGGAAAAACCTATATCACGATAATGGACCTCAATATCACGATTATCGCGATAATGTGATAATATAAACAAGAAGAAAAAGACATAAAATATCACAGCCCCCGCCGTGGTTTTAGTAATTTTGCTGTACAGAGTTAAAGGCCATCATTCAGACATCTTTGGTCATATCATGAAACAAAATGATGTGCATGTGGATACCATCATGGTCTTTGTGCCAAGTATGAACAAGATCGGCCCATACATCTCCGAGATATGGTTGCAGACACATGGACACACGAGACCAAATCCATAAGCCCCGTTTCGGACCAGGTCCAATTGGGGCTAATAATGTAATTAATGCCTTGAGAAACATGTAACATACAATAACGATCCACATAAAAACAAACTGAATAGCCATAGAGTTACCTGTGCCTGTACTCTTCATTTCATAATTATGTTGCAATTTGTTTAAAAGTTAAACCTCATCTTGCCTGGACGAAATCGCTTTGCTCTTTTGCCGAGTGACAGGGCGAGCAGTTTGCAAAGCGGTTTATAAGGAACGTCTGGCTTTGCAAGCAATAGCAAGCTGCTTGCTAACGGAACTCATTGAGGAAGCTGCTTGCTAACAGAACTCACTGAGGAAGATGCTTGCTAACAGAACTCACTGAGGAAGCTGCTTGCTGACGGAATACACCGAGCAAGCTGCTTGCTAACGGAATACACCAAGCAAGCTGCTTGCTAACAGAATACACCAAGCAAGCTGCTTGCTAACGGAATACACCAAGCAAGCTGCTTGCTAACGGAATACACCAAGCAAGCTGCTTGCAAACGGAATACACCAAGCAAGCTGCTTGCTAACGAAATACACCAAGCAAGCTGCTTGCTAACGGAATACACCAAGCAAGCTGCTTGCTAACGGAATACACCAAGCAAGCTGCTTGCTAACGGAATACACCAAGCAAGCTGCTTGCTAACGGAATACACCAAGCAAGCTTCTTGCTAATGGAACTCACTGAGGAAGCTCCTTTACTAACGGAACACACCAAGTAAGCTGCTTGCTGACGGAACTCACTTAGGAAGCTCCTTTACGAACGGAACACACCAAGTAAGCTGCTTGCTAACGGAATACACCAAGCAAGCTTCTTGCTAATGGAACTCACTGAGGAAGCTCCTTTACTAACGGAACACACCAAGTAAGCTGCTTGCTGACGGAACTCACTTAGGAAGCTCCTTTACGAACGGAACACACCAAGTAAGCTGCTTGCTAACGGAACTCACTGAGGAAGCTTCTTTACGAACGGAACACACCAAGTAAGCTGCTTGCTAATGTAACTCACTTAGGAAGCTGCTTGCTAATGGAACTCACTTTGGAAGCTGCTTGCTAAGGGAACTCACTGAGGAAGCTGCTTGCTAATGGAATACACCAAGCAAGCTTCTTCCTAATGGAACTCAATGAGGAAGCTCCTTTTCTAACGGAACATACCAAGTGAGCTGCTTGCTAACGGAACTCACGTAGGAAGCTGCTTGCCAACGGAACTCACTTTGGAAGCTGCTTGCTAAGGGAACTCACTGAGGAAGCTGCTTGCTAATGGAATACACCAAGCAAGCTTCTTCCTATTGGAACTCAATGAGGAAGCTCCTTTTCTAACGGAACATACCAAGTGAGCTGCTTGCTAACGGAACTCACGTAGGAAGCTGCTTGCTAACGGAACTCACGTAGGAAGCTGCTTGCTAACGGAACTCACTTAGGAAGCTGCTTGCTAACGGAACTCACTGAGGAAGCTGCTTGCTAACGGAACACACCAAGCAAGCTGCTTGCTAACGGAACACACCAAGCAAGCTGCTTGCTAACGAAACACACCAAGCAAGCTGCCTTGCTAGCGGAACACACCATTTGTGAAGAAAATCATACATGACGACCTTCACTCTTCAGGCATTTAAAATTACAGCTTTGATGTTAAACTTCGCGGGCTGACAGGATAGCGTTGAGGTATGCACACTCACCTCTAAGCTGTCTAGCCTGGGTTCGAATCCCGACTCTTTATACACCACCCAAAGTGTGTTTTGCTCATTCTCGTTTATACATCACCCAAATTGTGTTTCCCTCGTTCTCGTTTAGACACCACCCAAATTGGGTTTCGCTCATTTTCGTTTATACACCACCCAAAGCGTGTTTCGCTCGTTCTCTTTCCCGAGCTACCAATCATTTTGATCGATTGTCACACATGCCCCTATTCTTCCCCTCTCTTCTATGCCATGTGTGTGTTTGTGAAAAAAATTTTTTGTGGAATTGTACTGGAGCTTTCTGATGTGGAATTTGATGCATCAGATATATAGATGGCAGTGGCATATATAGAGCAGACTAGCAGTTTAATACGTGCTTCCACGAATTAAATTGTAATTACAAAATGACAAAAACAATGAAAACATTGTGACAAAGCCTATATTAATACAAACAATACTAACAACGATAATAATAGTTGCATCATTAGGCAACAATAATAACGAACGGGAACGTATAACCCCTTCCCCCTCCCCCCCAAGTGCCAACCCCGACTACCGAGCGGCCGCGACCGCCTTGGCCCAATCACATGGTCTAATCATCGTGACGTCATCGTGCTCGGCGCGTTCATTAATTGGTTGTTTGTTTTAAAAATTATTGTTTAATGATATACTGTGGCGGACACAAAAGCCCACTGGCGTGGTGACATCATTCCGCGCACCAAGTGGGCGGTGGCTACGCCCGAGGGGTAGGCGTGGCCTCATGATATACACCGGGCGCGCAGCCCGGAGCGCGCCAGTGTTACAGTGAGCTCCTGAAATAAAGACGCTTATAAGTTACCGCTTGTCCGCTTCCTCCTTGCTCGCAAGCAGCGCGCGTAACGCCGCGCTTTACTGGTGACCCTCTTGACGTTGGATCTGCCGGAGCGATCCTTCCACACGCGACGCCATTGCCATGGCCAACTTCATCAAACTTCCCGAATTTTGGGAGGCTCAGGCCGAAGTCTGGTTCGTCCAGGCCGAAGCCCAATTTCAGCTCCGGCGCCTCACCGGCGATGACACGCGCTATTGCCACGTCGTCGCCTCCCTCGGGCCCGGCACAGCCGCTCGAGTTGTGTCCGTCCTTCGCCACCCACCGGACGGCCACAAGTACGAGGCACTCAAGCGGCTACTCCTAGCCACGTTCGGCCTCACGGACGACGCACGGGCCGACCGCCTCCTGGATCTCCCCGAGCTCGGTGACACGCGCCCGTCGGTCCGAATGGACCATATGCTGTCACTGTTGGGCGACGAAGCCCCCGGTTCTCTATTCCGGGCGCTTTTCCGTCGCCAACTTCCAGCGCAGGTTCGCCTCGCGTTGGCCGGGACCGGGCTAACGGAACCCCGAGCATTGGCAGCCGAGGCGGACAAGTACTTCGCCACTTCGGACACGCGGGCGAGAGTCGGCGTGGCCGTCACGGCCCTCGTGGCTGATGCTGCTGATGCTGCTGCTGATGCTGCTGATCCACAGCATCAGCTTATACAGCATACGCAGCATGCTGATACGCACCTCGTGACCGCCGCCACGCCCCGCCCACCGCCGCGGCAAAAACCGCCACCGCGGGGAAACCTGCCAACTCCACCGGCCTGGCGGAGCCTGGTGCTGGTTCCACGCCAAGTTCGGCCACGAAGCTCGGCAGTGTCATCCGCCATGCTCCTTCAACAGGTCGGGAAACGCCTGGGCCGGCGCTCAATAGTGGCGATGAGCGCCGGCCCTTCGAGCAGCCTGCTGTTCATAACGGACACCTTCTCCGGGCGCCGTTACCTGTGCGACACGGGAGCGCAGGTGAGTGTCGTTCCCGCCGGCACGTCAGACAAGCATGCCGTGGGTGGGGGCCCCGCGCTGCTTGCCACGAACGGGACGCCCATCCGTACGTACGGAAAACGCTGCCTCTCTCTGCGGTTCGGAGGGCAGGTTTTCCGATGGACGTTCGTCACCGCCGACGTGCCCATGGCACTGCTTGGCGCGGACTTCCTGTGCGCTAATGGGCTCCTGGTCGACGTCAAGCGCAGACGTCTTGTCCAGGCCGAGACGTTCAGCTCGCTCGCTTGTGCGTTGCCCAGCTCAACGAGCGGCTTGCCAAGCGGCTTGCCAAACGGTTCGGTTCCGGCCACGTTGGTCTGTACGCTTCCGGCAGCGGACGCATTCACCCGCCTCCTCGCCGGCTTCCCGGCCCTCACGCGGCCCACCTTCCCGGCGGGGGCCGTCAAGCACGGGGTGGCCCATCACATCCCCACCGTCGGGCCACCGGTCTACGCCCGGGCACGCCGCCTCGAGCCGACGAAGCTGGCGGTGGCAAAAGCGGCGTTCGCTACCCTGGAGCGACTCGGCATCGTTCGGCGCTCAGAGAGCGCTTGGGCGTCGCCGCTGCACATCGTGCCGAAGCCCGGCGGGGGATGGCGACCGTGCGGGGACTATCACCGTCTCAATGACGCCAGGACTCCCGACCGCTACCCCGTCCCCCACATTCAGGACTTTTCCGCCCGTTTGGCGGGCATGTCCTTCTCGAAGGTGGACCTCATACGCGGCTACCATCAGGTCCCCGTCAGGCCGGAGGACGTCCCGAAGACGGCGGTCATCACGCCATTCGGACTCTTCGAGTTCCTGCGCCTGCCCTTCGGTCTGAAGAATGCGGCTCAGGCGTTCCAGCGACTGATGGACAGCGTCCTGCGTGACTTGGATTTTGTCTACGTCTACCTGGACGATATCCTCGTCGCCAGCGCGTCCCGCGAAGAGCACCTACGCCACCTCCGCACGCTCTTCGAACGCCTGGGCCAGCATGGCCTGATTGTGAACCCCGCAAAGTGCCGGTTCGGCGCCACCATAATCGATTTTCTGGGGCACCATGTCACCAGGCACGGAGCCGTCCCCCTGCCGGCCAAGGTGGAGGCGGTGAAGGGGTTTCCGCGCCCCCGCACGATCAGAGGGCTGCAGGAGTTCCTGGACATGGTGAACTTTTACCATCGGTTCCTGCCCCGTATCGCCCAGCTCCTGCGCCCCCTGCACGAAGCTCTCCGAGGTAAGCCGGGCAAAGGCGACGTAACCTGGACCGAGCAGATGGACACGGCGTTCACGGGCGCGAAGCTCGCCTTGACTAACGCCACCATGCTCACGCACCCGGCGCCCGATGCACCGATCGCCCTCACCACCGATGCCTCGGACTACGCGGTGGGCGCGGTGCACGAGCAATGGGTGCGTGGAGCTTGGCAACCGCTGGCGTTCTTTAGCCGGCACCTTCGCCCGCCCGAACGCCGTTACAGTACCTTCGACCGCGAGTTGCTCGGGCTTCACTTGGCGGTCAGGCACTTCCGCCATCTGCTCGAGGGCCGTGCGTTCACTGCCTTCGTCGACCACAAGCCGCTGATCTTCGCGATGGGCAAGGTCACCGAGCCGTGGTCGGCCCGGCAGCAGCGTCACCTCTCGGCCGTGTCCGAGTACACGACGGACATCCAGCACGTCGCGGGGAAGGACAACCCGGTGGCGGATTGCCTTTCCCGGGCCGTCGCCCACGCAGTCCACCTCGGCATCGACTATGCCCGGATGGCAGCGGACCAGGCTGCTGACCCCGACGTCCAGGCCTTGCGGACCGCCGTCACGGGCCTCCGCGTCACCAAGGTGGCATTCGACGGCGCGGGCGCGGCCCTCTTGTGCGACGTCTCCCTCGGGCGTCCTCGCCCAATCGTGCCCGCGGGCTGGCAGCGCCAGGTGTTTGACGCCATCCACGGCCTGTCCCACCCGGGCGCGAGGGCCTCCCAAAGGCTGATCGCCAACAAGTTCGTCTGGCATGGCCTCCGGAAGGCCGTCCGCGGCTGGGCCAGGACGTGCCTCGCGTGCCAGCACGCCAAGGTGCACCGGCACACCCAGGCCCCGTTGGCGCCGTTCACGGTGCCAGAACGCCGGTTTGACCACGTCCACGTGGACCTGGTGGGACCTCTGCCCCCCTCGCGGGGTTTCACCTACGTCCTCACCATGGTGGACCGCACCACCCGGTGGCCGGAGGCCGTGCCCTTGGCGTCGACAACGGTGGCCGATGTCGCGCAGGCTTTCATCGCCACCTGGGTCGCCCGGTTCGGCGCCCCCTCAGACATCTCCGACCGCGGCCCCCAGTTCACCTCGGAGCTCTGGGGGGCGGTCGCGCAGGGGCTCGGGGTCCGGCTGCACCGAACCACGGCCTACCACCCCCAGGCTAACGGCCTGTGTGAGCGATTTCACCGCTCATTGAAGGCCGCGCTCCGGGCCACCCTCCGCGACGGCGGCTGGGTCGACAGGCTCCCCTGGGTCCTGCTGGGCCTCCGGACGGCACCCAAGGAGGACCTGCGCGCATCCGCGGCAGAGTTGGTCTTCGGGCAACCGCTGCGGGTGCCGGGCGAGTTCCTCCCCGACTCCATGGCACCATGGTCCGCGGCACAGCAGCGCTCCGCTCTGCAAGAGACCGCCCAGAGGTTCGCCCCGGTGCCAACGGCATGCCACGGGCACCCACCGACGCACGTCGCCCCGGAGCTTCGCACGGTGGAGTACGTCTTCGTCCGCCACGATGCCCACCGGACACCACTGCGGCCCCCGTACGACGGGCCTTTCCGCGTGCTGGAGACCGGGGCAAAGCACTTCACCCTGGACATCGGCGGTACTCCTGACCGCGTTTCGGTAGACCGCCTCAAGCCGGCCCACCTCGACGTGGACCATCCACCGCCAGTGGCCCGACCCCCACGTCGGGGCCGACCCCCTGCGGGCGGACCCCCGGCACCGCCCAGCCCCGCCGCCACGCCGCCCCCCGGTCCTGCACCCATCCCAGGGGCAGCCAGGGGCATCCCACCTGGCATCCCTGCACCCCGGACGCCGCCGATCGCCAGGGGGCGCTTCGGCCGGGTCATTCGTCTGCCCCGCAAACTGGCCCTCCAGGTGCGTGGGAATTCTGGGGGGGCACGTGTGGCAGACACAAAAGCCCACTGGCGTGGTGACATCATTCCGCGCACCAAGTGGGCGGTGGCTACGCCCGAGGGGTAGGCGTGGCCTCATGATATACACCGGGCGCGCAGCCCGGAGCGCGCCAGTGTTACAGTGAGCTCCTGAAATAAAGACGCTTATAAGTTACCGCTTGTCCGCTTCCTCCTTGCTCGCAAGCAGCGTGCGTAACGCCGCGCTTTAATACCATTTAAATTACATCTTGGAGAATATACATTCCATATATCACCTGCTTTATTTTATGGAGCTGCATTTACGACGGGAATATCTTTTGAGAGAAACTAAACACACACACCCCTCAAAGCAGTCAATACACCGTCAATATCCAGGTTCCAGGTGCGTTGTACCGACTGCGCGTGCGCAGCACCGATAGTGATAATAAATATGCATTATATTGAGGGAAGATCGACTGTAATCTAGATTATACCCACAAGGGTTGGGTACGTACCGTTTTGTTGGAAGTGTAGCGACCCATGGGACCCCCAAGCGAGACCAACAACAGAATCTCCTTGCTCCAGCCGGTGACGTAACCGGAGGGGAAAACCACGGCGCCGGGGTGGCCGGTCACGTGACCACCAAAGCGTGCCGCGCGTGCGGTTATAATCCTTTGCACCTGTCGGTCACGTGACCACCAAAGCGCGCCTCGCCTAAGAGGCGTGGCTTTCGGTTTCGGTTGTGCTTTCTGGTTGTGATATATATGCAGCCCGATAAACGGGCTTTTCAGAGTTCCCGAGTTGGTTTTTACAATAAACATCTTCTCGGACGAGTTTGTGTCTTGCCCGTCACTTCGTCCGTCTCAAACAAGAGCCCTGCTCTTCAGAAGAAACGTAACGCCGATTCTTTCGATATTTGATGGTCATTTTAACAATCGGTTTGTTTGTGTTCCACATTGAATGAAAAGCATAAAGGTAGAGCATGGCGATTGTGATATATGACAGGTTTGACAATATGTGAGGCATGAACGGCATATAAATCAAAATGGCGGTGCGTGGAGAGTCAGCCGCAGCACCGCCGTAATGACATCAGACTTATTCACATCACCCTGTCATGTGACCAGATCCTCAGCTCTGATTAGTATACGTTTGAGGAGACATACATACATACATACATACATACATACATACATACATACATAGACGGACAAACTGTGGGTTTTTTTTGTGTCCAAGATCGAGGCTCGTGTAAGAGAAAACATCACTCACAAAAAAAAAATAACGCACACATAAAACCTATAATAAAGGCAGCGGGAGACAAGATGGGGAGAGAGGAGGCAGCACACACGTAAAACAGCAGAGAAGAGGGACATCGGGAGATCTGTGGGAGGGAGAGGGCTTGGGGTGGGGGCATGGGAAGGGGGGGTGGGAGAGGTATAAAACACATGGACACTGCTAGGACTTCCAGGAAAGAAGTTGGTATTTCAAAAACGTGGATCTGGGGTGAATTAACAGGGGTAGAAAAGATCAAGGTTTTGGATGGGGGAAGATAAGAGATGGTGGTGAACAGCTGTTTTAAAGACCTGGACGGAGGAGTGGGATTGAAGAGAGTGGGGGAGTTTGTTCCAGAGGCGGGAGAAAAGAGGAATGAAAGAGTGAAGGTGAGCAGAGAGTCTTGATTTTGGCAGTTTCACCAGAAGAGGGTTGCTGACAGATATTGTGCGACCTGAAGGAATATTTGGGGGACAGAGAACAGATAGAGCTGGGGGAGCTCGGCAGGATAGGAGTCGGTAGAAGACAGAAAGACCACCTACCTGCAGTGAGTGAAAGGCCCTCACAATCAGCTTCATCGCGGGAGATTCCAATGATTCTGAAAGCTTTGGTTTCAACAGCGTGAATCCGAGCTAGGTGTGAGGCAGGAGCACCAGCCCAGAGGGAAGAGCAGTATTCCATTGAGCTGTAGATGAAAGCCTTGTATGTGGTGAGGGGCTCAGGTGTGTGAAGGAAGGACTTCACACGGCGGAGGATGTCCAGTTGGCGACTGGCTTTGGAGGCCAGCTTGGAAATGTGGTTTTCCCAGGAAAGATCATGGCAGATAGTGAGACCCAAAAGCTTGAGTGACAGAACTTCTTGGTGAGGATTGTTGAGAAAGTAGATGGGAGGGTTGTCCAGTTGGTCTTTTTGGAGAGATATAGTGAGTGTGAGATTTGTCAGGATTGAAAGACATGTTCCACTTGTTTGACCAGTCTATGATCTTGTCCAGGTCTGCAGAGAGTGAGGAGGCTGCAGACTGCCTATCTGAGGGATGGAGTGGCAGAGAGTGGAGTCATCAGCAAAGAGATGGAGAGGATTTTCCAGAGAGTCGGGGAGATCATTGATAAAGACCAGAAATATCATTGATAAAGATCATTGATAAAGACCAGGGCTGACGGCATCAGCCCACGGGTCCTAAAATCCTGTTCTTCCGCTCTTTCACTCCCTCTCTCTGTTCTCTTCACCCTCTCTTTTCCTCAAGGTCATCTTCCATCTGCTTGGAAATCTGCCAACATCACCGCTTTGCACAAAAAAGGTGCAAAAACAGATCCCAGCAACTACAGACCAATCAGCCTTCTCCCAATTATCAGCAAAGTCATGGAATCCAACATTGCTTCAGATATGAAATCTTTCCTCTACTCCAATGGCTTGATCTCTGATCATCAATTTGGTTTCAGACCTGGACACTCTACTCTGGACATGCTGCTTCTGCTTTCTCAACAATGGATGGAGTTCCTCAATGCCAAACAGGAAATTAGAGCTGTCTCCCTTGACATATCACGTGCCTTCGATACGGTCTGCACCCCGCTCTGCTCACCAAACTCTCCTCTTTTGGTATCCATGGAAATCTCCACGCATGGCTGGCGGACTTCCTCTCTCGTCGTAGTCAACGTGTGGCCCTGAATGGGTTTCTCTCATCTCCTCTTCATGTTCAGGCTAGAGTTCCACAAGGCAGTATTCTGGGCCCTGTGCTTTTTCTGGTCTTCATCAATGATCTCTCTGACTCTCTTGAAAATCCTCTGTATCTCTTTGCTGATGACTCTACTCTCTGTCGCTCCATTCTTCATCCCTCAGATCGGCAGTCTGCAGCCTCCTCACTCTCTGCAGACCTGGACAAAATCACAGACTGGGCAAACAAGTGGAACATGTCTTTCAATCCTGACAAATCTCACACTCTTACGATGTCTCTCCGAAAAGACCGACTGGACAACCCTCCCATCCACTTTCTGAATAATCCTCTCCAAGAAGTTCTGTCACTCAAGCTTTTGGGTCTCACTATCTGCCATGATCTTTCCTGGGAAAACCACATTTCAAATCTGGCCTCCAAAGCCAGTCACCGACTCGGCATCCTCCGTCGTGCGAAGTCCTTCCTTGGCACACCTGAGCTCCTCACCACATACAAGGCTTTCATCCGCAGCTCAATGGAATACTGCTCTCCCCTCTGGGCTGGTGCTCCTGCCTCACACCTAGCTCGTCTTCACACTGTTGAAACCAAAGCATACAGAATCATTGGAATCTCCCGCAATGAAGCTAACTCCAAGGGCCTCTCACTCACTCACCGCAGGCAGGTTGGTGGTCTTTCCGTCTTCTACCGACTCCTCTCTGGCCTTGCCCCCCCCAGCTCTCTCTGGGCTATGTCCCGCAAATATTCCTACAGGTCGCACAAGATCTGCCTGCAACCCTCTTATGGTTAAACTGCCAAAATCAAGACTCTCTGCTCACCTTCACTCCTTCATTCCTCTTTTCTCCCGCCTCTGGAACAAACTCCCTCACTCTCTTCAATCCCACTCCACCCTCCAGGTCTTTAAAACAGCTGTTCACCACCATCTCTTATCTTCCCCCATCCAAAACCTTGATCTTTTCTACCCCCGCTAATTTCACCCCAATTCCACTTTTTTGAAATACCAACTTCTGTCCTGGAAGTCCTTGGTGTCCTTGTGTTATATACTTCTCCCTCCCCCCCCCCCCCCCCTTCCCACGCCTCCTCCCCCTAAGCCCTCTCCCTTCCACACATCTCCCTGCTCTCAAATGTTGTGTTTGTGTGCTTCCCCTTCTCTCCCCATCTTGTCTTCCGCTCCCTCTTTTTATATATTTTGTTTGTCTGGTTGATTTGTTTGTGAAGTAAATGTTAGCTCTTTCACGAGCCTCGATTCAGTATTTAAAAAAAAAAAAAAAAAAGCACAGGGCCCAAAACACTGCGTTGGGGAACTCCAGCCTGAACAGGAAGGGGAGATGAGAAGTCCATTCAGGGCCACACGTTGAATATGGCCAGAGAAGAAGTCCGCAAGCAATGCGTGGAGATTTCCATAGATACCATGGAAGGAGAGTTTGGTGAGCAGAGTGGTGCCAGACCATATCGAAGGCACGTGATATGTCAAGGGAGACAGCTCTGATTTCCTGTTTGGCATTGAGAGCCTCCATCCATTGTTGAGACAGCCGAAGCAGCATGTCCAGAGTAGAATGACCTGGTCTGAATCCAAATTGATGATCCGAGATCAAGCCATTGGAGAAGAGGAAGGATTTGATGTCAGAAGCGATGATGGATTCCGTGACTTTGCTGATAATTGGGAGCAGGCTGATTGGTCTCTAGTTGCAAGGATCTGTTTTTGCACCTTTTTGTGTAAAGGGGTAATGTTGGCTGATTTCCAAACTGATGGCAGATGACCTTGAGCAAAAGAGAGGGTGAAGAGAATAGAGAGAGGGTGTGAAAGAGCAGCAGAGCAGGACCCATGGACTGATGCCGTCTGGTGCAGTTGCAGAATCAGAGTCGAGGTTTGACAGAAACTTATCCACCTTGTCAGGAGAGAATGACACAGAGTCCAGGAACAGCTGGGTTCGACTGGGTAAGGTGGGAACAGAGAGAGTTGGGTTTGGGAAACAAGATTTTGAGGCAAACACAGAGTTGAGGCATTCGGCTTTGTCACGTGCGGAGTCAGCTGTGTAGCCATTTGAGGTAAGGGAGAGGTTGGAGGGAGAACAAACACCAGAAACAGATTTGACTAGATGCCACCAGGATTTGGAGGAAGGAGACAGGTTTGAGAGTTCAGTCTTGAGAGTAGAGAGAGTGCTTCCTGGACGACTGTTCTTGACGACTTTGCCCTATGGGCTACGCCGTAAAAACTAGAGCAATTTGACTGCATCGCCAATATGCCTCGGCATAGTCGCAGCCCATGACAACAGGTAGTTTAGTTGACTGTCCTAAAAATAAACATGTTTGATTTAAATCTCTTTAGCTGTTCTCAAGTATCACATTTTTACCAGACAGGTTTCACATCAATCAGTGAAGTGGTTTCGAAGAAGGGGTTTTTTTTATTTGGCTTTCAAGCTAATATGGCTTCCAAACCATGTGACATATGATATCAAATATGTACACTCTGCATATGTATGTGTCGGGGATCACGTTTGTTAAGTTTCGTGTTGAGCGGATAAGATTAGTTTTTCTATCCAAGGTGGCTGCCAAACCATGTGACCTATGACGTCATAAATGTAATATTTCAATACAAATGGATCATTATTGATCATGTGCATGCGATTTCAGATTTTTAGGATAAGGCAATAGATTAAAACATTTTGGCTGGTATACCACTTCACTGATGATGTCATCATTATCACGATTTTGTTCCCCCATTGGAAGTACTTGACAATGTGCCAAGTTTCAATTTTTACCCATTCAGCGGTTTCCGATAAATATTATTTTAATTATGTGAGTTTAATCCACAATGGCTGCCATACCACGTGACCTATTACATCACAATTATCACAGAAACATTCTAAATTGGTGTCGCTCCTACCTTGAAAGTTTCATCTCAATCGGACATGTGGTTTCTGAGAAAAACGAGGTTTAGCCCGTACAGACGGACTTCACAAAAACTCACAATCTTTACTATAATTCACCAAATGTCTGTCTGTCTGTCTGTCCGTCTGTTCCCAGGTACCGCAAAAACGGCTGAACCGATCGCAACGAAATTTTGGGTGGGTAATCCTGGGACCCCCTGGAGTAAAATAGGCTATATTGTTTGTCCAATTTTTCCCCAATTTTTCCAAAACACAATGGAATAATATTTACTGATATGAACAGTGATGTGGCTTTTATTGAAATTCTCCAAATACTGTTTAGATTTTGATGATTTGCGTGTGATATGATTCAACGGATGTTTATATGAATCGTTTAAAATAAAAAAGCCTTCAATTTCTGATATTTTGCCTTTTCATTTGGGCCTCACAATTGAAGCCCCGCCCATAGAGCAGGTACCGTTGCTGGTTGTTGAAATTTATTTTTCTTTCATTTGAACAATTCCACGTGTGCACTCCTTATTATGGATCGCTACAAATCAATCGCATTGTAATTCTGCCTTTATGAATGTCTTCAACGATGGGTAAAATTGCTCGCTCCTTGCGTGACAGAGAAAGTAGATGGGAGGGTTTGATAACTCTTGTTGTATAATTCATTTATTACGTATGAGGCCTGTGGCTGCTGATTGCATCGTTGCTGTAAGCTGGGTCCACTGTAAGCTGGGTCCAAACTACACCATCAATTTTCGATGAAATACTCTTAAGCTCGCTCCTTGCCTCGTTCCGGGCTGGGAGTCCAGTAGGTGCATTCCTGTACCTGTCAGGAACGCCTGACGGATAGGCTGGCTCTCTGGATGTCACACATTCACCGCTTTCTGAAAGGCCAAGGCAGTTTTGGAGTTTTGGAGCGATGCCTTTTCGATCAGGAGCCCTTGTATGATTTACCTCTCATCTAGTACTTTCGGTTTTCATAACACAAAGTCGAGGCTCATGGCGGAGTGAAGAAATCTTTTTGGCAAAATTTCCGTCCCTCGTAATCGGGGGTATGGAAAAGGACAATAATTATAGGATACTACAGTAAAACTAATGATCGTAAAACTACATTTAGCATTGCATGTTTTCAGTACGTCTCCAACGTCCTCACATTATTGTTTACAAGCACCTGGATCTCGTTCTGCTGTCATATTGTAAGTAAGCAGGTGTATATTAACTCGATAAAAAAACTCTTACTTTAAACTTTTTTCCCCACAAATTCCAGCTCCAACCTACAGTGGACCCAGCTTACAGTAATGATGCAATCAGCTCCCACAGGCTGCATAAGTAATAAATGAACGATACATGGCCCGAGTGCAACAAGAGTTAACCAAAGTATGTGACGTGGCATCACAGGTAGATCAGACCAGGTCGTGACAGATTGATTCTTCTCTTCCTGAAAGTCATCGAAGAGTCAGCTGCATTTTTGTTTTACCAACAATATTATTGTGATGTCATCTCTCTATATTATAAAAGAAAGTTTTTGTTTGTTTGTCTGCGCAAGCTAATCTCCTGAACGGTGAAAGATAGGAGGAAACCTCCAATGCAAAAAATGTCGGGATGGGCCCCGGGAAAGTTATAGGCTTGGGTGGCGAGGCCGGTTGAGGCCGCTTTGGGCGGGCCGGGCCCATTTCGCAATTAAAAGTTGAGCTGAATTATAGTAGTCAATCTTCCGTGAGTAAAAGCTGAATTATGGTAGTAAATTCATTCAAAAAGAACCAAAAATGTCGGGACAGGCCCCGGGAAGGTTATAAGCTAGGTGGCAAGGCCGGTCGAGGCCGCGTCGGCCGAGCTGGGCCCATTTTGCAATTAAAAGATGAGCTAAATTATAGCAGTCAATCTTCTACGGCCGCGCGTAAAAGCTGAATTATAGTAGTAAATGCATTCAAAAAGAACCAAAAATGTCGGGACAGGCCCCGGGAAGGTTATAAGCTAGGTGGCAAGGCCGGTCGAGGCCGCTTCGGCAGTGCTGGGCCCATTTCGCAATTAAAAGCTGAGCTGAATTATAGTAGTCAATCATCTACGGCCGCGAGTAAAAGCTGAATTATAGTAGTCAATCTTCTACGGCCGTGAATAAAAGCTGAATTATAGTAGTAAATTCATTCAAAAAGAACCAAAAATGTTGGGACCGGCCCCGGGAAGGTTATAGGCTAGGTGGCGAGGCCGGTCGAGGCCGCGTCAGCTGAGCTGGGCCCATTTCACAATTAAAAGCTGAGCTGAATTATAGTAGTCAATCTTCTACCGTCACGAGTAAAAGCTGAATTATAATAGTAAATTCATTCAAAAATAACCAAAAATGTCGGGACGGGCCCGGGAAGGTTATAGGCTAGGTGGCGAGGCTGGTCAAGGCCGCCTCGGCCGGACTGCGCCCATTTCGCAATTAAAAGCTGAGCTGAATTACAGTAGTCAATCTTCTACGGCCACGAGTAAAAGCTGAATTATAGTAGGAAATTCATTCAAAAATAACCCGGGCAACACCGGGTGCTTTCGGCTAGTCTATAATATAAAATGAGCTGGGTCTCGGTGTGACTGCCTGCGTCCGTCCGTCTGTCCACATAGGGGATTTATACACCACCGTACGTATGCTCACCATCGATTCTGTTCGCCATTTTTTAAATCAACCAGATGCTCGGCAATCTGCAAAGACTATGATATGGTTGAGTAAGGTGCAGATAGATGGGACGGTTCCAATTTACAGTTAAAAACAAAACCTCCCTCTTAATTCTCCCTCTTCTTCTTCACTGATAATAATGGTGCGTCTCATTCAATCGCATTTCTCATATCGATGAGATTCAGAAAACTCTTGCCTATATTCAATATCTTTTCTTTAAACATCTCCATTTTATTAATATAACAGTAATATATCGCCCTACCAAACAGTATTTCTGATTATACACCGCCTCGTAAAGCATGTATGAACCTATCTCTATCAATAACGTTGGTATTCCCGTTAGCGAAGCGAGGGTCTTATCTTGTAGCTCCTCTAAAGCTTGCTCGATTTCCAGAAGCTTTTGCATCACAAGCCGAGTCCTTCGCTGGAACAGATTCCAAGCGTTGCCTTGTCTCGTCTAAATCCCGCCATCTGCAAAAGCCAGCCCTCAACCAGGACAGTGAGGTGTTCTAGGGAATGTTTTCCCACCTGATCTCATTCTACTGGGTGGAACACACTTTATTGGTCGAGGGATGTCATCATGCTCCAAGCCCCCATCCCCCTCCGTAACACCGAGAAAGACAAAAAAGGCAGACACATCGAGGGCTTCATCTTGGTGTGGAGCTATGCTCTCACGATAAAGCCGGACAAAATGGACGACACCAGGAACGAAGTTTCACTGAGCTATTTATTTCTAGCTCAACTCAAAAGCACTGAAAAGCCCAATAGAACGGGCGGAAATTTAGAACCAAAGTTCACCACACAAAAGCCACGCCTCTCAGGCGGGGCGTGGTATGCAAATCGGTAAGCCACGCCTCTCAACGGGGCGTGGTATGCAAACCAAGTGTCCGCCCGGGCAAGGCAAGTCCGGGCAAGTCCGGACGAGCCTGGGCAAGTGACCGCCCGCCGGTTACGTCATCGGCCGGTGCAAGGGGATTGTGTAATGCTTCCGGTAACCGCTACATGTGCCTCCCCAGAATTAACTTGCACCGGGAGAGTCAGTTTGAGGGGGGTCTTGATGACCCGGCCGAAACGACCCCTGGCGATTCGTGTGGGGGTGGTAGGTGGCGTGGCGGTGGATGGTCGGGCGGGGGGCTTGGTTGACGGGGGACGGCCCCGTCGTGGAGGAAGGGCCAACCGTGGAGGTTGGTCGAGGTGCAAATGGGCCGGCTTGAGGCGGTCCACGGAGATGTGGTCCGGTTTGCCGCCGATGTCCACGATGAACGACTTGTCGTCCCTCTTCAGGACCCGGAAAGGTCCATCGTACGGCGGCCGGAGCGGTCCCCGGTGTGCGTCGTTCCGGATGAAAACGTACTCCGCAGTGCGAAGTGCTGGGGGGGCGTGGGGTTGGGGGCAGCCGTGATGGGACATGGGCACGGGGGCAAACCTCCTGGCGGCCTCCTGGAGGACCGAGCATTGGCGAGCCGCGGACCAGGGGCCGGTGGCGTCGGAGATAAACTCGCCCGGCACGCGCAGTGGCTGGCCGGAGACCAGCTCGGCGGTGGAAGCCTGGAGGTCCTCTTTAGGGGCCGTTTGGAGGCCCAATAGGACCCACGGGAGCCTGTCAGCCCAACCGTCGTCCTGGAGGCTGGCCCTGAGAGCGGCCTTCATCGAGCGGTGGAACCGCTCGCACAAGCCGTTGGGTTGGGGGTGGTAGGCCGTGATGCGGTGTAGCTTGACCTCCAAGGCCTGGGCGACCGCGCCCCAAAGCTCAGAGGTGAATTGCGGACCTCTGTCGGAGGAGATGTCCGAGGGGGCGCCGAAACGGGCAATCCAGGTGCCAATGAAGGCCTGCGCCACATCGGCGGATGTTGATGCCAGCGGGATGGCCTCCGGCCACCTGGTGGTCCTGTCCACCATCATGAGGAGGTGGGTGAAGCCCTGCGAGGAGGGAAGGGGTCCCACAAGGTCCACATTGACGTGGTCAAAGCGCCGCGCGGGCACGTCGAATGGTGCCAACGGGGCCTGGGTGTGCCGGTGGACCTTCGCGCGCTGGCAGGCAACACAGGCGTTGGCCCAGTCGCGGACGTCCTTACAGAGCCCGTGCCAGACGAATTTCGCTGCCACGAGCTTCTGCGACGCTTTCCGGCCCAGGTGGGAAAGGCCGTGGAGGGCGTCAAAAATGTGCCGCTGCCATCCGGTGGGCACGATGGGGCGAGCTTGGCCCAGGGAAACGTCGCACAGGAGAACTGTGCCTGTGTCCTCGAAGGGGACGTCGGCCAACCGCAGGCCTGTGTCCGCTGTCCGGAGGGCTTGCACCGTGGGGTCGGCGGTCTGGTCGGCCACCATGCGGGCGAAAACCACACTGAGGTGGACAGCGTTCGCGCCGACCGGGAGAGGCAATCGGCCACAGCGTTGTACTTGCCCGCGACGTGCCGGATGTCCATCGTAAATTCGGACACGGTGGAGGGGTGGCGCTGCTGGCGGGCCGACCACGGCTCTGCAACCTTGGCCATGGCGAAGACCAGGGGTTTGTGGTCCACAAACGCCATGAACGGGCGGCCCTCTAAAAGATGGCGGAAGTGGCGAACGGCCAGGTAAAGGCCGAGGAGCTCGCGGTCGAAAGCGCTATACTTGCGCTCGTTAGGGCGAAGCTGCCGGCTGAAGAACGCCAGCGGTTGCCAAGCCCCGTTCACCCAATGTTCATGCATGGCGCCCACCGCGTAGTCGGAAGCGTCTGTGGTGAGGGCGATGGGTACGTCGAGCGCCGGTGCGCCAGCATAGTCGCGTTGGCGAGGGCCAGCTTAGCGCCCGTGAACGCCTCGTCCATCTCTTTGGTCCAGGCGACGTCGTGCTTGGCCGGCTTGCCCTGGCGGGCTTCGTACAGGGGGCGCATGAGTTGGGCGGCGCGAGGCACGAACCGGTGGTAGAAATTTACCATTCCCAAAAATTCCTGTAGGGCCTTGATGGAGCGGGGGCACGGGAAACTTGTGACTGCCTCCACCTTGGTCGGCAGCGAAACGGCCCCGCACTTCGTGATGCGGTGCCCCAGGAAGTCGACGGCCGTTACGCCAAACTGGCATTTCGCCGGGTTGATGATCAGGCCGTGCTGGCCGAGGCGCTCAAAAAGCGTGCGCAGGTGGATGAGGTGCTCCGCCTGGGAAGTGCTGGCGACGAGAATGTCGTCCAAGTAGACGAAAAGGAAGATGAGGTCGCGCAGCATGCTGTGCATCAGCCGTTGGAAGGCCTGGGCCGCGTTCTTAAGGCCGAACGGCATGCGAAGGAACTCGAAGAGGCCAAAAGGTGTAATTACCGCCGTCTTCGGCACGTCGGCCGGCCGGACGGGTACCTGGTGGTAGCCCCGAATGAGGTCGACCTTGGAAAAGATCACCCGCCCCGCCAAACGGGCGGAAAAGTCCTGTATATGTGGTATCGGGTACCAGTCGGGGGTGGTGGCGTCGTTGAGACGGCGGTAATCGCCGCATGGTCGCCATCCACCACCCGGTTTGGGCACGATGTGCAGGGGCGAGGCCCACATGCTATTCGAGCGCCGCACAATGCCCAATCGCTCCAGCGCATCGAATTCCGCCTTCGCCACGGCGAGTTTGGCCGGGTCGAGGCGACGAGCCATGGCGTAGACCGGTGGACCTGTGGTCGGGATGTGGTGTTCGACGCCCTGTTTGACGGCGATGGCCGAAAACGTCGGCTGCGTGAGGGCGGGAAACTCGGTGAGTAGGCGGGTGAAATCGTCTGCGGCCGGGAGAGCGCAGGCTAGCTTGGTTGGTGCGGAGCCGCTCAATGAGCAAGCGAGCGAGCTGAAGGTCTCCGCGTTGATGAGCCGACGCCGTTTGACGTCAACCAAAAGCCCATGCGCGCAAAGAAAATCTGCACCCAGCAAGGCCATGGGTACGTTCGCAGCGATGAAGTCCCACCTGAAGCGCTGGCCCCCAAAGCAGAATGCGACGCTGCGCGAACCGAAGGTGCGGATGGAGGAGCCGTTTGCGGCGACCAAGGCGGGGCCGCAAAGCGCAGCCTGTTTGTCCTGCACCGAGGCGGGTATCACGCTCAGCTGAGCGCCGGTGTCGCACAAAAAACGCCGCACGGACGCTGTGTCCATAATAAACAGAAGGCTGCCTGAATGGCCGACGCTCATGGCAGGCAGCGAGCGCTGGCCTGGTCGTTTCCCGACCTGCCGAAAGTTCACGGTGGGCGGCACGTTCTGGCCGTCTGCCCGAACCTGGCGTGGTAGTAGCACATGGTCTGCTCTGGTGGAGGCTCCGGCGGTCGCGTTGGGTTCGGTCGACGGGGCGTCGCGGCGGCCGCTGCCGCCAGCGGCGCTAACTCGGCCGGCGGTGGCGCCGGTCGTTGCCTCGGTCGGCCCAGGGTTCCAGGCGGCCGCTCTGACGTGTCGCCTGGCCGAGAAATATTTATCGGCCTCCTTGGCCACGGCGCGAGGGTCCGTGATGGGCGAATTAGCCAAAGCTAATCGTACCTGCCCGGGTAGCTGCCGGAGGAACAGCTCGCGGAAGAGGAAATCTGGGCTGTGGTCGCCGAGTAGAGCAAGCATGTGGTCCATGCGTTCGGATGGACGGGCCTCACCCAGCTCCGGGAGGTCGAGCAGTTGTCGCGCGCGTTCGGTCTCCGTGAGTCCAAACGCACCGAGGAGTAGGCCTTTGAGCACGCCATATTTGTCGGCATTCGGCGGGTTCTGTAGGAAGCTCAGGACCCGGGCGGCAGTGGAGGCGTTGAGCGCAGAGACCACATGGTGGTAGCGCGTCGTGTCCTCCGTAATGTTCCGCAGGGCGAATTGAGAATCCGCTTGGGCGAACCAGACGGCTGCGTGCGATTCCCAAAAGCCAGGGAGCTTCAAAGCTACAGATGACTCCATCGCCGTGTTCTTGAAAAGGGGTCACCAATTGTGGAGCTATGGTCTCACGATAAAGCCGGACAAAATGGACGACACCAGGAACGAAGTTTCACTGAGCTATTTATTTCTAGCTCAACTCAAGTCTCAAAAGCACTGAAAAGCCCGATAGAACGGGCGGCAATTTAGAACCAAAGTTCACCACACAAAAGCCACGCCTCTCAGGCGGGGCGTGGTATGCAAATCGGTAAGCCACGCCTCTCAACGGGGCGTGGTATGCAAACCAAGTGTCCGCCCGGGCAAGGCAAGTCCGGGCAAGTCCGGACGAGCCCGGGCAAGTGACCGCCCGCCGGTTACGTCATCGGCCGTGCAAGGGGATTGTGTAATGCTTCCGGTAACCGCTACATTGGTGCTGTTTTGAGATTGAAGAATTGCTGATGCTTTGGGCAGAAGATAATACGTTCAAGATGAACCTTCAGCAAGTTCAAGGAATGAAAAGGTGTTCAGGCACATTTCAGGGTGGCTGTAATCCAGGGTCGTCGTTCTGCGAAGTAATATCACGATAAAAGCGTAAAAGCTGAAATTTTGGTACCTGACTCAAAATGAAGGACTGTGATTGGTGGATACAGTCTCGCAATCGCATTGCCCTCAGCACCTGAAGAAGAATCAAGGGTCAAAAGGTTAAAACACCTCTGAATGGCAACATCCCTTAGAATTGGAATACTTCATTGATTGCAGACGTGGCTTTTGAATTGGAATCGTCGATACTGGTGCCATTACCTGGATAGGAAGCCATTACCTCTGGGATGTTAACCTGAACCACTGGGTAACCAGTGCAGAATACATATTTACTTATAATTAACTCGATGGATCTTTATTTATCGTCTTCATGTCTGAGTATGTAAATTTCCTGGCACATCCATAATGCCTGCACCGACAGGTAACTCTAATTTACCAATACCTGCTGAACGAAAGATTGTACAGTATTTTTTATGTCCAATTATATTGAATTATCCTGTATTTTCACAAACACCAGGCCGGTAGATGGTACAATTTCCATTCTCAATCGTCCATTCCTCGTATGAATGGAGAAGTGGTATTTCAGAACGACCTTTGTCTGACACAATTCCAGGTAATCACATTGGCTGACCCAACCTTGCGATGAGAGGCACAACGAGCTGGAACATCAGCCCCTCCCTCATCTCCAGCAATCTGGAATAATGACAACGTGCCTGTTGTACCAAATGTTTCGCAAGGCCGTGACAAACACGAAAGTCATTTCATCCGATGCAATTAGAGGGGAATATCACTCATCAGGGCACACGACCTGCTTTTAATAGGTGATATTTTCCATTGCTCACGTCACAGAAACCATCGTTGTTGGTCTTTCTTGTAATTTGTATCGGCTCAGGGTTTGTGCATCGTTAAACTTGATACATAACTGATAAATTATTGAACTTGATATGGCTACATGTTGTTTTGCGCAAATGATTTGGAGCTGCAGATCCCTGCATCGTGATTCATGTCCATACATACATACATACATACATACATACATACATACAAATACGTGCACAAACGCAATTCCATACATCCATGCATATACATACATATACATACATACATGCATGCATATACATATACATGCACAAACGTACATACATACATCCACACATACATACATACAGTCACGTGAAAAAGTAAGTACACCCCATGTAAAGTTTTGACTTTTTCAACATATTTCAACATACAGCTATTTGATCTTCATTTCAACAATATTGAAAGATAAACGTGATATTAATATAACAAATATCATGAAACATTTACATTTTGTAGTCCATTGTATAATTTAAATAAACATAAATGCAAATTTCGCATGTGGAAAAAGTAAGTACACCCCTACATTTATCACTACTTCAAATACCTAAAATTAGAATCAGGTGCAAATGATTAGAACATCGTTAGAGAGGATCTTGGAGGAACCTGTCTTATTTAAACCTCAGACATTTGGTTTGGTTTGCTCTTTGTTGTTGAAGTGTGCAGCGTCACCATGCCTAGATCAAAAGAGCTCGCAGAGGCCTTCAGAAAGAAGGTTATAGATGCCTACGAGTCTGGGAAGGGATTTAAAAAAATCTCCAAACAATTTGAAATCAATCATTCGACTGTCCGGAAGATCATCTACAAGTGGAGAAGATTCCAAACAACTGCCAACTTGTTCAGGCCAGGCCACCCCAGCAAGTTCAGCCCGAGAGCAGACCGCAAGATGCTGAAAGAAGTCTCTAAGAACCCCAGAATGTCATCACGGGACCGACAGGTAGCTCTTGCCACTGTTGATGTCAAAGTGCACGAGTCTACCATGAGAAAGAGGCTGCACAAATTTGATCTACATGGGAGGTGTGCCAAGAGGAAACCGTTGCTGTCCAGAAAGAACATCAGGGCAAGACTAAAGTTTGCCAATGAACACCTAGGCAAAGACCAGCACTTCTGGAACAATGTGCTCTGGACAGATGAGTCAAAGGTAGAGCTATTTGGCCACAGTACCAGAAGACATGTTTGGCGAAAACCAAAGACAGCATTTGACCACAAGAACCTGATACCAACTGTAAAGCATGGTGGTGGAAATATTATGGTTTGGGGCAACTTTGCTGCATCAGGGCCTGGGCAGCTCACCATCATAGAATCCACTATGAATTCTTCATTGTACCAGAGGGTGCTTGAGGATAATGTGAGGCCATCTGTCGGAAAGTTGAAGCTCAACCGAAGGTGGACCTGGCAACATGACAATGACCCTAAACAACAACAACAACAACAACAACAACAACAACAACATGCATTTTAAGGCCATTTTCCCTGCTAGAGTGGGGGTTAGCCTTGCGGTCCCCATGACAACCTTCTCCATTTTGCCCTATTTTCTGCATCTCTCCTTGTTAACCCCCTTGCCCGCATTTCTTCTTCCACCATCTTTAGCCAAGTCTGTCTTGGTCTTCCACATCCTCTACTTCCTTCTACATTCATTTCCATCACTCTTCTCAACCAGTCACTTTCATCCTTCCTCAACACATGACCAAACCATCTCAACCTGTTCCTCTTCACAGCATCAATCACAGGCTCTATTCCCATCATCTTTCGCAATTCATCATTTGTCTTCCTCTCTCTCAACGATACTCCGCACATCCGTCAAACCATTCGCATTTCCACCCTTTCCAACCTTCGTTGCTGCTCTACATTCATTACCCATGTCTCGCTCCCATAAATCATAACACTTCTCACACATGCAGCATACACCTTTCCCTTCAGCTTCAACGACACTCCCCTCCTCATCAGCACGCCACTTAGTTCCCGAAACTTCTTCCATGCACATCTCACTCTAGCAATCGTTGCTGAGTCTGATCCGCCTTCTCCATTCAGCATGTCTCCGAGGTAGCAAAATGTTTTCACACCTTCCAGCTTCACGCCGTCTCCAAGATCCAACTCAACATTTCCTCCATCTGCAGCTCCCTCTGTGCACACCTTACATTTGAATGTAGCTGCCACACTGGTTAATATGACCCTCTCAGACCACTACATTTTTGATGAACACACTCAGCGCACATTGTACATTGAATGGAGTTCACTCCGACACCCTTCCTACACACAGCACAGGGCCACTTCCCAGTTCTTTCCACCTCACCACATGCTTTACCACTTGCCATCACCTTCGTCTTTCCGATATTCACCTTCAGACCTTTTGTCTCCATACATTCCTTCCACTTGTTCATCTTTTCCTTCAGTCCATCCATACTTTCCACAATCAACACCAGATCATCTGCATACAAACAATGACCCTAAACATAGCAGTAAATCCACCAAGGAATGGCTGAAAAGAAAGAAATGGAGGGTTCTGGAATGGCCAAGTCAAAGCCCGGATCTAAATCCCATCGAGATGTTGTGGGGGGATTTGAAACGAGCTGTGCATGCAAGAAACCCCTCAAACATCGCACAGCTGAAAGAATTCTGCATGGAGGAGTGGGCAAAAATTTCTCCCAGTCGATGTCAGAGACTGGTAGACAGTTATAAGAAATGCCTACTTGAGGTTGTTTCTGCCAAAGGGGGAAATACCACCTATTAGAGCCAAGGGTGTACCTACTTTTTCCACATGCGAAATTTGCATTTATGTTTATTTAGATTATACAATGGACTACAACATGTAAATGTTTCATGATATTTGTTATATTATATCACCTTTATCTATCAATATTGTTGAAATGAAGATCAAATAGCTGTATGTTGAAATATGTTGAAAAAGTCAAAACTTTGCATGGGGTGCACTTACTTTTTCACATGACTGTACATACATACACATACATATATACATACACATACACACATACCGACATACCGACATAAACCTACAAACACACATACATACATAAACATGCATACACACATACATGTATGTGAACCGCTGAAGGGATTTTGCCCAAATATGGCACAACAATGGACTGTTTTATAAAGATGAACTGATTAAATTTTGGGTTCAAAAGGTCAAAGGCCAAGTGCCCTTTAATTTTAAATCTGTTACTGCAATAATTTATGAACCACTCAAGAGATTTCAAGCATACTTGACACATTTATGGACTGTAATACAAAGATGACCTGATTCAATATTTTAGGTTGACCAGGTCAAAGGTCATGTGCCCTTTGAAAATCATTTTGCAGACAATAACTCGAGTTAGAAGCATCTGATTTCTCTCTTCTGTCTTTTCTGTCTTATATTATGTCATATTATGTCTTATCATATGTCTCATGTCTTTTCTCTTCTCTATTCTCTCTTCTCTCTTCTCTCTCTCTCTCTCTCTCTCTCTCTCTCTCTCTCTCTCTCTCTCTCTCTCTCTCTCTCTCTCTCTCTCTCTCTCTCTCTTCTCTCTCTCTCCTTCCTCTCTCTCTCCTCTCTCTCTCTTTCCTCTCTCTCTCTTTCCTCTCTCTCTTCTCTCTCCCTCTTTCCTCTCTCTCTTTCCTCTCTTTCCTCTCTCTCTCTCTGGACCTTCAATTTTTCATGTGACCTTTAATTGAGAACAAACGTAACAGTGGGTGGAGGCACGTCCATTGATGCATTCTTGTCAAATTCTACGTTCGAGTTGCATTCTGTAACCATCAGGTTCTTCCTGGTTTCAAGTTAGACTATTAATCATTTTCATCAAATATTAAGTAGTCAAGTGTGACCAAATTTAATAAGCAAGGAGGCCTCTTCTTTAAGAAGCAATTAAAAAGCACTCCTGATACCAACGCTGTGTCTAACCATTGGAATACTTTTAATATTCACATCGGTTGTTTATGTTAATCGCTGTTCCAGGGATAGAGAATGGCATCTCCATTGTGACACGTGGAGAATTGGTATTTGCAGCAACACAGGTGCTAATCCAACTGTTTTCCTGCCCCAGGGAAGTTACATATTTGAAGCAAATTATTATCGAAGTTACACATAACAAAAATAACGGCTGAAGTTTAATTTAATCTACAAAAGTTTAGCCGTATTACGCCAATCAAGTTTCGTTACACAGTTACAATGCTCTCATTAACGATATAAGTTTGTGCATATTCGTTCTTCGTATGTTGTGTGTCCTCCCTTTCATTGTAGAAGAGATTCAAGGATCTCTTGAAACAAAATTTATCCCACAACAAAGCATCTTCCCTTTTAAAGTATTGCCCATTCCCTTGCACCGAGATATTCTAATTGCTTCAGCATGTTCTCAGGAGGGCAGGTTCTGCTCTCCCTGAGAACTTTGCTGTATGGTTCATTTTGGAAGTTTGAGAGGTCCCATCAAGCACCTTGACCTTGTTTCTCTTCAATCATGCATCAGCTCATTTCCTCTTTTGCTTGGTTATTTTCGTTCTTTATTGAGTAACTTTACTCGTGTAGGGGACGGATTTAAAAATTATCTGGTGTATGTATGTATGTATGTATGTATGTATGTATGTATGTATGTATGTATGTATGTATGTATGCGTGTGTGTGAAGCATGTTTTTTTGTGGAGTTCTACTGGAGCTTTCTGATGTGAAATGTGATACTGTGGCAGACACGATGGCTCGCTGGCGCGATGACATCATTCCGCGCACCAAGAGGGTGTCAGCCACGCCCGAGGGGTAGGCGTGGCCTCGGGATATACACGGGGCTCACAGCCCCGAGCACGGCAGTGCTATAGTTTGATCCTTCGAATAAAGACGCTTTTGGTTACGTACGTTGTTGCTTCCTTCATTGGCAAGACAAGTCGCGCATAGCACCGCACTACATTGGTGACCTCCGACTAGTTCAGCCGGCGCTGACCTACAGAACGCGCCATGACAAGTAGCAACGCGGTAGCGGTGAAACTCCCTGAGTTTTGGGAGGCTCAGGCTGAGGTATGGTTCATGCAGGCCGAAGCCCAATTCAGGCTTCGAGGCATAACGGCGGAAGAGACGCGCTATTTCCACGTAATCGCCGCCCGCGGGCCCGGCACAGCCGCCCGAGTCGTGTCCGTCCTGCGGAACCCACCGGCCGACCACAGGTACGAGGCGCTCAAGCGTCGCCTCATAGCCACGTTCGGCCTCATAGAGGCCGAACGGGCCGACCGTCTCCTGGACCTTCCCAAACTCGGCGACACACGACCATCGGTCCAAATGGACCACATGCTGCCGCTACTGGGGGACAAAGCACCGGATTTTTTTTATTCCGGGCGCTCTTTCTACGCCAGCTACCGGCCCAGGTATGCCTCGCGTTGGCCGGTTCCAAAATAAAGGAACCCCGCGCGCTGGCCATCGAGGCCGACAAGTTTTTCGCGGCGTGTGACACGCAGGCGAGTTTCGGTGCGGCCGTCACGGATCACGGGGCTGATGCTGATGCACCACACCTCGTGGATCCCGAGGCTGATGCACACCTCGTGGCCGCCGCCACGCCCCGCCCACCACCACCGCGAAAGCCGCGGCCTCTGCCACACCCGCCACAAGCCTGGTGCCATTTCCACGCCAGGTTCGGCCACAAGGCAAAGAAGTGTTGCCCGCCGTGCTTGTTCGGCAAGTCGGGAAACGCCCGGGCCGACGCTCGATAGCGGGTTTGAGCGTCGGCCTTTCCGGCAGCCTTCTTTTTATAACGGACACCTTGTCCGGGCGCCGCTTCCTATGTGACACAGGTGCACAGGTGAGCGTTATCCCTGCCTCTACGTCCGACAAGCGAACCGCGGGCCGGGGCCCCGCGTTGCTTGCAGCCAACGGAACACCCATATGCATGTTCGGGAAGCGCTGCCTCTCCCTGCGGTTCGGAGGGCAACGCTTCAAGTGGTCGTTCGTAACCGCCGGAGTGCCCATGGCATTGCTCGGTGCGGACTTCCTCTGTGCAAACGGGTTGTTGGTAGACGTGAAGAACAGACGCCTCGTCCAGGCCGAAACGTTCAGCTCGCTTGCTTGCGCGCTGAGCAGCTCGTTGAGCGGCTCACTGAGCAGCTCACCGAGCGGCTCGCCAAGCGGCTTGCCGAGCGGTTCGGTCCCGGCGAGGTTGGTTTGTACGCTTCCGGCAGCGGATGAGTTCACCCACCTCCTCGCCAGGTTCCCGGCACTCACGCGGCCCACCTTCTCGGCGGTGGCCATGAAGCACGGTGTGGAACATCACATACCCACCGTCGGGCCACCGGTCTACGCCCGGGCCCGCCGCCTCAAACCGACGAAGCTCGCGGTGGCGAGAGCGGAGTTCGCTACGTTGGAGCGGCTGGGCATCGTGCGGCGCTCCAAGAGTGCTTGGGCGTCGCCGCTACACATCATGCCGAAGCCTGGCGGGGGATGTCGGCCGAGTGGGGACTACCGCCGCCTCAACGATGCCACCACCCCCGACCGTTACCCGGTCCCCCACATCCAAGACTTTTCCGCCCGGTTGGCGAAAATGTCCTGCTTCTCTAAGGTGGACCTCATACGCGGCTACCACCAGGTCCCCGTCAGGCCGGAGGACATCCCGAAGACGGCCGTCATTATGCAATTCGGCCTCTTTGAGTTCATTCGGATGCCCTTCGGTTTGAAGAATGCGGCTCAGGCGTTCCAACGTCTGATGGACAGCGTCTGCGTGACCTGGATTTCGTCTATGTCTACCTGGACGACATCCTCGTCGCAAGCGCGTCCCGTGAAGAGCACCTCCGCCATCTCCACGCGCTCTTCGAATGCCTGGGCCAGCATGGCCTGATCGTGAACCACGCCAAGTGCCGGTTCGGCGTCGCCGAGATCGACTTTTTGGGGCACCGCGTCACCAGGCTCGGGGCCATCCCCTTACCAGCAAAGGTGGAGGCGGTCAAGGGGTTTCCACGCCCCCGCACGATCAGGGGGCTCCAGGAGATCCTGGGCATGGTGAACTTTTACCATCGGTTCCTGCCCCGCGTCGCCCAGCTCCTGCGCCCCCTGCACGAGGCCCTCCGGGGGAAGCCGGGCAAAGGTGACGTCGTTTGGACCGAGCAGATGGACGCGGCGTTCGCGGGCGCGAAGCTCGCCTTGGTTAACGCCACCATGCTCGCGCACCCGGCGCCCAATGCACCGATCGCCCTCACCACCGACGCGTCGGACTACGCGGTGGGCGTGGTGCACGAGCAATGGGTGCGTGGAGCTTGGCAACCGCTGGCGTTTTTCAGCCGGCAGCTTTGCCCGCACGAACGCCGGTACAGTACCTTCGACCGCGAGTTGCTCGGGCTTCACCTGGCGGTCAGGCACTTTCGCCATCTGCTCGAGGGCCGTTCGTTCACGGCCTTCGTCGACCACAAGCCCCTGGTCTTCGTGATGGCCAGGGTCGCCGAGCCGTGGTCGGCCCGGCAGCAGCGTCACCTCTCGGCCGTGTCCGAGTACATGACGGACATCCGGCACGTCGCAGGAAAGGACAACCCGGTGGCGGATTGCCTTTCCCGGTCCGTCGCCCACGCGGTCCACCTCGGCATCGACTATGCCCGGATGGCGGCGGACCAGACCACCGACCCCGACGTCCAGGCCTTGCGGACCACCATCACGGGCCTCCGCGTCACCGAGGTGCCGTTCGACGGCGCGGGCACGGCCCTCTTGTGCGACGTCTCCCTCGGGCGGCCTCGCCCCATCGTGCCCGCGGGCTGGCAGCGCCGGGTTTTTGACGCCATCCACGGCCTGTCCCACCCGGGCACGAAGGCCTCCCAGAGGCTGGTCGCCGACAAGTTCGTCTGGCATGGCCTCCGGAAGGTTGTCCGCGATTGGACCAGGACGTGCCTCGCGTGCCAGCGCCCGAAGGTGCACCGCCACAACCAGGCCCCGTTGGCCCCGTTTACGGTGCCCGAACGTCGGTTCGACCACGTTCACGTGGACTTGGTGGGACCTCTGCCCCCCTCGCGGGGTTTCACCCACGTCCTCACCATGGTGGACCGCACCACCCGGTGGCCGGAGGCCGTGCCTTTGGCGGCGACGATGGCGGTGGACGTCGCGCAGGCATTCATCACCACCTGGGTTGCCCGGTTCGGCGCCCCCTCGGACATCTCGTCCGACCGCGGCCCCCAGTTCACCTCAGAGGTCTGGGGGGCGGTCGCGCGGGGGCTCGGTGTCCAGCTGCACCGTACCACGGCCTATCACCCCCAGGCCAATGGCCTGTGCGAGCGTTTCCACCGCTCCTTAAAGGCCACGCTCCGGGCCACCCTCCGCGACGGCGGCTGGGTCGACAGGCTCCCCTGGGTCCTGCCGGGCCTCCAGACGGCGCCCAAGGACGACCAGCGCGCATCCGTGGCGGAGTTGGTCTTCGGACAACCGCTGCGGGTGCCGGGCGAGTTCCTCCCCGACTCCACAGCACCATGGTCCGCGGCGCAGCAGCGCTCCGTGCTGCAGGAGACCGCCCAGAGGTTCGCCCCGGTGCCGACGGCACACCACGGGCGCCCGCCAATGCACGTCGCCCCGGAGCTTCGCACGGCGGAGTACGTGTTCGTCCGACACGACGCCCACCGGACACCGCTGCGGCCCCCGTACGACGGGCCCTTCCGCGTGCTGGAGACCGGGGCGAAGCACTTCACCCTGGACATCGGCGGTACTCCTGACCGCGTTTCCGTGGACCGCCTCAAACCGGCCCACCTCGACGTGGACCACCCCCCGCCAGTGGCTCAGCCCCCGTGTCGGGGCCGCCCCCCGGCGGGCGGACCCCCTTCACCGCCCAACCCCGCCGGCACGCCGCCCCTTGGCCCCGCACCCATCCCAGGGGCAGCCGGTGGCGTCCCGGCATCCCAGATGCCGCCAGCCGCCAGAGGGCGATTCGGCCGGGTCATCCGTTTGCCCCGCAAACTGACCCTTCAGGTGCGCGGGAATTCTGGGGTGGCGCGTGTGGCAGACACGATGGCTCGCTGGCGCGATGACATCATTCCGCGCACCAAGAGGGTGTCGGCCACGCCCGATGGGGTAGGCGTGGCCTCGGGATATACACGGGGCTCACAGCTCGAGCACGGCAGTGCTCTTGTTTGATCCTTCGAATAAAGACGCTTTTGGTTACGTACGTTGTTGCTTCCTTCATTGGCAAGACAAGTCGTGCGCATAGCACCGCACTACAATACACTGAAATGACTGTTATGATCTCCTGAATTGATTCGGACAATACGATACGATTAGGATTATATTATAATCAACTACAAATAATCTGGAAGAATTCCCATGTTTTCAATGCATGCCATGTTAAGGTGTTAATGAGCTGAATAATCCTTCCACGGCATGGCTTTCTAATTGCAAAATAAACAAGAAAGATAAATCAGAGATTTCAGACCCTCACCAGGACATGTTTCGAGTGGTTCTTAAGGCTTTTGTGTTAAAACAAATATAGCGGCCGAACCAAATAACAGATGACGTCATTATTATATTTTTTTTCTCCACCAATTTATCCTGAGATGACGCTCAACAAAATTCATCTTGATCAGATGAAGTTTTGTACTTGTCGAATTATGACGTCATAACGGAGGCACCTATGACATCATCATTAAAATATGTTATTCCCCATGGAGAGTTCTTTACAATGAGCCATGTCTCAATGATTTCTGTGCAGCGCTTTCGGAGATATAGCGGTACAAAGTTTTTCGTTTTTTCCAAGATGGCGCCCTTACCACGTGCCCGATGACATCATCATTAGTTCTTTTTCTCCACCAATTTATGCCGAGATAACGCTCAAGAAATTTTATCTTGATCGGATGAAGTTTTCTACTTGTCGAATTACGACGTCATAATGGAGGAACCTATGACATCATCATTAACATATATTATTCCCCATGGAGAGTTTTTTACAATGAGCCGTGTCTCAATTTTTTTATGCAGCGCTTTCGGAGATATGGAGGTGCAAAGTTTTTTTCAAGATGGTGCCCGTAACCACGTGACCTATGACGTCATAATTATCATTTAAAAAATTATACAGGTGGATTTGCACCTATGGTGAAAATTTCCTGTCAATCGGACCAACGGTTGCGGAGAAAATCATATTTATTCTGTGTGGACAGACAGACAAACGGACTCAAATACAATACTCTCTCCTCTGGCGATAGTTATAACAATGAGCAATGATAACATTGTAACAAAGCATATATTAATTAATACAAATAATATTTCTGTGTGTGTGCATAGGTTTTTTTTTAAAGGCTCATAATAGTCAGGTTCACTATGTCAATAAATTATATTTCGTTCAAAATCATGGTAGATTAGCAAACCTATACATTTTTGGAAAGGTTATAGCATAAGGAAACTAAAAATCAATACTTACATTTGGAGAGATACCTGTATGGCGGCCATTTTGGATTTTCAAAATGGCCACTGTAAAATACATATTTTGTTCTATTTCTGCCTCTAATTACTCTAAAAACTTTTTAAAATATACTAAACCTATATTTTCAGGGACAAGGAATCCAATGCAAGTATCAAATTAGTGCTATGGGGAATGGTAAGACACGAATCAAAGGTTTTGAATTGCAAAATACTGTCTTTATATTCGCGATAAGTTGCATAATCAAATACATGTTATCATTTTGTACAGGCAGTTAATAACATCAAAATGTGTCACAATAATTCATATCACCAAACATACACAGGCAGTCAGCAAAATCATATATACACATGCAGTCAGTATAACTTCACATCCACACAGGCAGTCAATGACAAAATATACACAGGCAGTCAATGGCATCAAACATACACGATTACAGAATATGCCATTTAGAGTTCGTCGTCACTGTCCCGTGTGTCGTATCCGACAATATAGTCCGCATCGTTTTCACAGTCCGTTCCACACAAGCAAAGGTCGGTCAAATTGATTGGCAAATCGAATTGGTCGAATGGTCGATCGAATCGAATTCGATTAATCGAATCGAATCGAATCGATCGAATGGTCGAATGGTCGATCGAAGCGATTGGTCGAATGGTCGAATTGGTCGAATGGAATTGGTCGATTGGTCGAATTGGTCGAATTGGTCGAATCGAATTGGTCGGAATTGGCAAATGTAAACATTGATTTTCAGATTTTCCATGTAATAACGTTTCCAAAAATGTATAGGTTTGCTAATCTACCATGATTTTGAACGAAAAAACATAGTGAACCTGACTATAAGGCTAAACAGTTGATTGGGATTGGACTGTACCCAATACCAGGAAGATAGCATAATGATAAATTTTATCAACCAGTCCGCCACGGAGACGGAACATTCATTCATGGGCACGTGTTTCGGGCTTTCCTTCACATTGAGGACGGCCTTTTTTTTCTTTTCTTTTTACAAAAAAAATGTACAAAAAAAAGTTTTTTGTTTTTTTAAGGTAAAAAATAAATAAATAATTAAATAGCTTGCAATGTGCCCCTTGATCACATGGCCACACACAACAACAATCACCAAGACTGTCCCATGACCATACACATGCACCTCAGCCTGAAGGATGAAGTCCGTGGTCAAACAAACAACCCCGAAGGGCAAGAACGCATGGTCATCCAGTTGGACCCCTCCTCAATAAGAGTAGGTTCCCATGACACCGAGGAGCAGAAGCTCCTCCCCGGAGTGAACTGGTCACGCCCTAAAAGACGAAGTCTAGATCATTAACGTAGCCGACTTCAAAGCGTGCATCTCCTCGTTGGCTGCATCGAGATGGCAACCTGCCTGAACCCTCACTCTCTCCTCACCTGCTTCGGGAATGCATTGTCCCTCACAACGTGGAGTTCCCGAATTCAATCTCTCTCTAATAAAGCATGATCTTTGGACTCGGGTTCTTCTCCATGGTCCATGGTGTTACACGACTTTCACCCTCTGAGCAAGACCCTCTTGAGCAGTCACAGCTGAATCTTCACCCATTTATGAACTGCTGGGGTTTATTTTACAAACTGGTTACCTGAGATAAGTTGCCACATCACAAGTCGTGCGTTAATTACCTCCGCCACCGAAGGTGGATGAAGGTTATGTTTTCAGCCCTCTGTTTGTCTGTTTGCGAACAAGATATCTCAAAAAGTTGTGGACGGATTCTGACGAAATATGGCAGACAGGTAGCATGTGTGACGAGGACGAAATGATTAGACTTTGGTGAAGATCCGGATTCGGATCCGGCTAGTAGAATTTTTTAAGCGATTCTTCACCATTTGGAGATCGGGCCAAAAACGATACATAGCAGGATGTCTCAAAAAGTTGTGTACGGATTTGGACGAAAATTGGTGGACAGGTTGGGTGTCTGACAAGGACGATTCTTTTCGATTTTGGTGAAGATCTAATTATGGATTCTGATACGGGAATTATTTAATTTTTAAGTGATTCTCCACCATTTGGAGATTGGGCCAAAAACGATGTATAGCAGGATATCTCAAAAAGTTGTTGACTGATTTGGATGAAACTTGGTAGACAGGTTGGGTGTCTGATAAGGACGAATCCATTCAATTTTGGTGTAGATCTGATTATGGATTCTGATACGGGAATTATTTAATTTTTAAATGATTCTTCACCATTTGGAGATAGGGCCAAAAGCAACATATAGCAGGATATTTTAAAATGTTATGAGCGGAGTTGTACGAAATTGGTGGATGAGTTGGTCAGGTGATAAGAACAAGCCAATTCGATTTTGGTTCAGGTCCGAATCCAGATCCGGCCTATCAGTGGGATACTGGGATACAAAACATAAGCTGTTCAGCCTGGCGGAGGTTTGCGCTCTACCGAGTACCGTTCTAGTTCATAGTTACAATGATATATGTGATGTTTGTACTTTATTAATTTGGGGATTCTTAGGAAAGTCATTAAAGGTTGCTTTTAATTGTTATTATTGTTTTAAAGGTAGACAATAGGGATTAATCAATATTACTTATAACACGTCCTTCTGCCTCTGTTCGAATGCTCGTTTCATTAGTGTCCCCGTTTCTTTTCTGCCGTGACATCCTCTGGGTAACCGGTGCACTCGCTTCGCTACCTCGAGGTGGACACGTAACAATATACTGTGTATACAAATGTTCTAGCTTCTTCTTTTTTGTCATGGTGTCACCTTTTGTGAATGGTGGCCATTGTTACACATTCATAAGAATTTTGCCAACACCATTTATCCAAACTGTACAGACCGGTCAGCCTTCTGTCCATCATCAGCAAAATCATCGGATCAATTATTGCTGTCGAGCTTAAGCGTTTCGTCCAATTTGAACACACTTACACCCAATATTGCTTCCATTGCATCTACTCCACCATCACCATACTCCGGCTAACTCTTTAATGGTTCGGCGAACTTCACGCAGGGCTCCGTTATTGCAAATTTCTTGATTGGAACACACTGTCTAACACCCAGCTCATCTTCCAAGTTCCACAACACAGCTTACTGGGATCCATCCTTGGCAGGTAAGTGTATTTCCTCCATGCACATAATCACACGACCTTGGAATGTATTCTTCGTCTTGCTCATTCTTTGTGCGCTGGCATCCCTCTGAGCTGCTTCCCGAGTCCTCTCCACTTTCTGGTATTGCCAATAAGCTCTCGGGTTATATGAAAAATGCTTTATAACATTTTCAGGCAATTCTACTCTGTTTCAGACATGTGGGCTGCAGCTGCTTCATTGTCTACTTATCTGGAAAGGATGTCTGAAATTCACTGAAAACAAAAATTCACACCTTCTAAATTTCTCCTTACAAATATCAAGTGGCTCTCCCATTTATCTGTTGCTAGGATCATACTCTGGCCGAGGTAGAGTCCATGGAGCAGAATTTACGATGACCTACCTTGGGCCAATGACATCATCAATTGATGGGCATTTCTTGAATTCTTCTAAGATGTATTACTTTAATATGATCAGACAATATAGCAACACCATCTCGTGTGGTTTTCCAGGCCACAGCATTGTATGTTCTATATTTTCTGATCTTTTCCCTTTTCCCATGTGTAACTTTTTTGTCTGCATTTGTCCCATTTGCTTCTTGTCCGATCTACATATATATTTTTTTTGTGTACAAGATCGAGGCTCGTGTAAGAGCTAACATTAATCACAAAAAAAAAAAACCGACACATAAAAAACATATAATAAAGGGAGCGGGAGACAAGATGGGGAGAGAGAGGGAGGCACACGAGTACAACAGTAGAGAACAGGGACATCGGGAGATCTGTGGGAGAGGTATAAAACACATGGACACTGCAAGGACTTCCAGGAAAGAAGTTGGTATTTCAAAAAAGTGAATCTGGGGTGAATTAGCAGGGGTAGAAAAGATCAAGGTTTTGGATGGTGGAAGATAAGAGATGGTGGTGAACAGCTGTTTTAAAGACCTGGAGGGAGGAGTGGGATTGAAGAGAGTGAGGGAGTTTGGTCCAGAGGTGGGAGAAAAGAGGAATTAAAGAGTGAAGGTGAATAGAGAGTCTTGATTTTGGCAGTTTCACCAGAAGAGGGTTGCTGGCAGATCTTGTGCGACCTGTAGGAATATTTGGGGGACAGAGCACAGACAGAGCTGGGGGAGCAAGGCCGGAGAGGAGTCGGTAGAAGATAAAGTCCACCAACCTACCTGCAGTGAGTGAGTGAAAGGCCCTCAGAGTTAGCTTCATCGCGAGAGATTTACAATGATTCTGAAAGCTTTGGTTTCAACAGCGTGAAGCCGAGATAGGTGTGAGGCAGGAGCACAAGCCCAGAGGGGAGAACAGTATTCCATTGAGCTGTGGATGAAAGCCTTGTATGTGGTGAGGAGCTCAGGTGCGCAAAGGAAGGACTTCGGAATGCCCAGTCGGTGACTGGCTTTGGAGGACAGCTTGGAAATGTGGTTTTACCAGGAAAGATCATGGCAGATAGTGAGACCCAAAAGCTTGAGTGACAGAACTTCTTGGAGAGGATTGTTGAGAAAGAAGATGGGAGGGTTGTCCAGTCGGTCTTTTCGGAGAGACATCGTAAGAGTGTGAAATTTGTCAGAATTGAAAGACATGTTCCACTTGTTTGACCAGTCTGTGATTTTGTCCAGGTCTGCAGAGAGTGAGGAGGCTGCAGCATGCTGATATGAGGGATGAGGTATGGAGGGGCAGAGAGTGGAGTCATCAGCAAAGAGACAGAGAGGATTTTCCAGAGAGTCGGAGAGATCATTGATGAAGACCAGGAAAAGCACAGGGCCCAGAACACTGCCTTGGGGAACTCCAGCCTGAACAGGAAGGGGAGATGAGAGAAACCCATTCAGGGCCACATGTTGACTGCGACCAGAGAGGAAGTCCGCAAGCCATGCGTGGAGATTTCAATGGATACCATAGGAGGAGAGTTTGGTGAGAAGAGGGGGGTTCCAGACAGTATCGAAAGCACGTGATATGTCAAGGGAGACAGCTCTGATTTCCTGTTTGGCATTGAGGACCGCCATCCATTGTTGAGACAGCAGAAGCAACATGTCCAGAGTAGAATGACCTGGTCTGAAACCAAATTGATGATCAGAGATGAAGCCATTGGAGAAGAGGAAGGATTTGATATCTGAAGTAATGATGGATTCTGAATGACATGAATGACATGCCCCATATCTGGCAATTCTTTCTGCCTTATTGTGCTGCACATCTGTCTGCGTTTCTTCTTCTTGTCCGGCCTGTTTGCCTGTCGTTTTCCTGTTTGTTCCCCTTTTGCACCTCCAGATAGTGGACAAAAAATTGAAACGCCTGGGCAAATGAGGGACACCAAGCAACGGCTTCCACACAGGTGTGGCCCATGTGTTATGAAAGCAAATAGCATCCCAGAATGCTTAGGGTCATGCATAAAAATGCTGCATACGCCTGCTTACCTATAGTTATGGCTAGCATGGCTGCAAGAGGAGACCTTCCCCCCGACGCCCCGATCCACAGAGCACGTGTGGTTGCCCAATGGTTTGATGAGCATGACACTGATGTTAGCTATATGTCACGGTCTTCTCTGTCACCAGATCTGAACCCAATCGAGCATTTATGGGACATTCTGTAATGATGTCCAGGACAGCGATTACCATCTCCATCAAACAGGTGTGAGTTGATCGACTTGCTCATGGAAGAATGGTGCCACATCACTCCTGCAGAATTCCAGACGCTGGTGAACTCTATTCCACAAAGCATGTAGGCCGTACTTGGCTGCACGTGATGGCCCAATGCCCTATTAAGTGACTTTACATTGGTGTTTCCATTTTTTTGTCCACTACCTGTGTACATTTGCTGAATTGTTGTCCTTCACCCTCTGGTGTCTATCCTTTGCATGATCCTTGATAATTATTTATATAATGGACCTGAAGGTTATAGTTCATTCTTATACAAGCTTATGTCCCCCATTTTGCCATCTAAGCCTCCAGAATGTACCTATCAAGGAAAAATAATAATAAATGAAGGTTTCAGTAAACTTTGTACGCCAAATATGTATCTTGAGCTCTTCCGTGTATTCTATGATTGGAAGTTCTCTCTCGCACATTCTTATCTGCCTCACAACTGCAAAGTCCTTCACTCTGCATGTGTAATTCTTGCAGTCTCAGCACCCTAAGGGCACCTTGAATGGTCTGTGCCTTCCCTTGTAATCCTCAGCAAACTTCTTCAGGCCTTGTGCCTTCTCCCCTGTGTTTTATCCCCCCTCACGGCTGTGAACGGGATTTTCTCCGTGCACATTGATGTTCTTGCACACTCCGCATGCCTTCCCATGATGCATTCTTTCTGCCTTTTCCCAGGGGCCTTGTGCCCCTCATTCCTGTGTCCAGAAGTTTTTCCATTTCCTCAGGGGCATCCAATCTACTCTATATTGTCCATCCCTCTCCAACTGATCACCTGTCACGTTATTCATTTATAATACCAATAATACATTGTATTCACTAGCAACGGTACCCGCCCTACGGGCGGGGCTTCAATTGGGAGGCCCAAATGAAAAGGCAAAATATCAGAAACTGAAGGGTTTTTTTATTTTAAACTATTTATATAAACATCCGTTAAATCATATCACACGCAAATCATCAAAATCCAAACAGTATTTGTAGAATTTCAATAAAAGCCACATCACTGTTCATATCGGTAAATATTATTCTGTCGTGTTTGGAAAAACTGGAAAATTGGGGGAAAAAATTGGAAAACCAATATGGCCTATTTTACTCCAGGGGGTCCCAGGATTATCCACCCAAAATTTCGCTGCGATCGGTTCAGCTGTTTTATGCGGTACCTGGGAACAGACGGAAAGACAGACGTTTGGTGAATTGTAGTAAGATAAAGTACTATTTAAGGACATCTGCCATGTTAAAATATCATCCAAGATTGTGAAGATATATTTGAAATATAGTTTTTAGTATGGCGTAAATCCATAAGGGTATTTAGGTGAATAAATATCCAAAAGTAAAATCTTCTAGGCCATTCTTCAAGAAGGCCTGATCATCAATAGAATGAATTATTATTATACAAAATAAACTATACAAAATAAATGAATTATTATTATTATTATTAATAGACTAACAGCAATTTGAGAATATGAGGAGTACTTAGAGGTCACGTCACTTACATAAGTGAGGCGAGACCTATTTTAAAGAGACCGATAAGTATAACATCAATGGAAACATTTTGTCACGTGACAATAGCTTTTTAAAACTATTGTATAGTATATATAAATTGAGAAGTGTCTGTTTGTAAGTTTGTTTGTTTGACTTGTATGCACAGTCCTAAACAACTAGAATGAATGAGATCAAAACTGCTGGGTGTTCTTGGGGTGTACATGGGAAGGTTTTAAGGGTTAAATAAATTCATAGCCAGGGCCCCGATTTTATCTCTGCAGAGGTGTCTCGTAAAGCGCCACCTGATGGAAGCCGGTATTACAAGTCGTACCTGATAAAAGTTAGACGGGTTCTTTTTTTCTTTCGTTTTTGCACAGATAATCGAGGCTCATGGAAGAGCTCGAGCAGACTGGAAAGGAACAAAATGGAAAGGGGGAAACAGCAGAGTAGAAGTGAGTTCAAGGGGAGGGGGAGAAGGACACATGAAGGTGAACAAGCTGCACACAAACTGAAAGAAAAACAGCAAGGAAGGGGAAAGAGAGGATGAAACAGAAAAGGAACAAACCAACCAACAACTAACAACAAAAAGAGGTGAGGGAGAGGAGGGAAAAACACAACAACCTTTGATAGTTATCTTGATACAGGGTGTTCCAAAAAGAAGTGGACAACTTTGGTTGTTAATCTTACTATAATTCACCAAATGTCTGGCTGTCTGTCTGTCTGTTCCCAGGTACCGCAAAAACGGCTGAACCGATCACAACGAAATTTTGGGTGGGTAATCCTGGGACCCCCTGGAGGAAAATAGGCTATATTGTTTTTCCAATTAGGAAAATGTTTCAAATTTTCCAATTTTCCAGTTTTTCCAAACACGATGGAATAATATTTACCGATATCAACAGTGATGTGGCTTTTATTGATATTCTACAAATACTGTTTGGATTTTGATGATTTGCGTGTGATATGATTTAACGGATGTTTATATAAATCGTTTAAAATAAAAAAAACCTTCAATTTCCGATATTTTGCCTTTTCATTTGGGCCTCCCAATTGAAGGCCCGCCTGTAGGGCGGGTACCGTTATTGACATATTTAATACCACAAATGATACAACGATACCCTTTGGTTTATATGATACAGAAACGCAAAGTTTTGTGCACACCATTGATGTGGAAGTCATTCAATGTCCAATCTGGGTTGAGTTGAAACTGTTTAATTGGAGAGACTATCAGAGATCAAAGCAATTACAAAAGACCAACAACAATTACAAGAGAAACGCAGTTATAAAAAGAAAACAGCACGATGATACAACGATCAGTACAACGGGATCAATCTCAGCACAACAGAACTCTGAAAATCTCTAAATTAATGTTCCTTGAGTTCAGCTTTATATAGGAGTTTTCACAACATAATGGTATAGAATGCAGGTGTGGGGTAGGGGAAATATGGGGTGTAAGCCACCCTATCTACTCAAGGTGATGTCTTGCGTCAAATAATCAAAAGGGAACTGTGTGAGGATGCAAGACGTCAAAGAGAGCAGAGGGGTGTTGTCGGAACCCCGAACAATCCTTGATTCATGATGTCATACTCCTAGTTATCACCTGGTGTTGGCTTAATGGTTAGGGTGGCGGGCTTGGGAGCCCATGGTCCTGAGTTTGAATCCTGTTGAATTAATGCCAGGTGGAGTTGACTCAGCCTGTAATCCTTCCGAGGTCGGCAAAATGAGTACCAGATAATTGGTTACAGAGAGGCATTGCTTGCATCAGTGGCATATGTGCCCACAGAAAAATGATGCAACCAGCAGCCGGGTCACTGCCAATTACAACCCCACTCCTAGTTCACTCTATACGAATTATCCACTGGGCCAGAGGTTATTTACCCTCTGGTTTTGAGCCTGGTGTTGGCTTAGCGGTTAGGGTGCCAGCTTAGGATCCGAGGATCCTGGGTTCGAATCCCGGTCGATCGCTGAATTAACGCCAGGGGGGTTGACTCAGCCTGTCATCCTTCCGAGGTCGGCTAATTGAGTACCATTTCACTGGTAATTCCCTGTTTGTCGTAAAAGGCGACAAACAGGGTTGGCGGCAGGAATGGCATCCGGCCGTAAAACATTGCTTCAAAAAGGGGACCAACAACAACAAACAACAACAACCACGTTGCCCGAAAAAGGCCAACCCCCGCTTTGCGGGGAAAAATGGCCTCTAAAGGTGGTTTTGTTTTTGTTTTTGTTTTCGCATTGTGCTGTGGTGTCCTTGTCTGACATTCCTTTGTCTCTCTCTTTTCGACACGGTGGCCACTTTGCATTCATTTTATTATTACACTGTCCCTTTGACATACATATGTAGTCTTAAGTTTATAGAGAATATAATATATTGTTGCGGTTGTGAGAATAAAGATAACTCCCCCCCTCCCCCCTCTCCCCCCCCCCTCTTAGTTAGTTACACCACAACATGTAGCCTCGCTTTAGTTCAGTTATTTCCTATTAAATGTAAGCATAGTCTCCTTTCCTGTGTTAGTATGCGTTGGAGCAGGCGAGTAAGTGTAGGCTTCAGTGTTCTTTTGGGCTGGAATGCCATGTGTTCTTTTGGGCTGGAATACCATGTGCTAGGGCCTGGAACAAGTCTGGAAGGCCTGAGGGAGGAGCTACAGGGAAGTGGCCGGTAAGCGGCAAGCAGCCAATGGAAGCTCAGGGGAGTGGCTAACAATGACGGCCAGGTCGTCGGCCAAACTCCAATTGAGTTTGGAACATTCGGGTGAGACTCTGGGGAGGGGCTATAAAAAGCCGGGCCGGATCCACGAACAGAGACTGCCCGAGACTGCCCCCGAACTAGCTCTCTGTGATAGAGGTGTGGTTGAAACTCTCTGTGTGATCGAGGCTATCTGTGCACAACTCTCCCTGCCCTGCGCTCTGCTGCCTGTGAATAGCGCTTGCGAGGACGGTCTCTCCCAGGGCCACAGACGCCAACGATCCCCTTGCCTGAGCTCCCTGCACGTGCCGCGAACATCCCAGGGACGCGCCGAACGAGCTGACCGGGGCGAACGGCGCCAACGGCCGCGCTTGAGCGCGTTCTCTTCTCTTCCATCCGTTTCCCCGCATGACTGACTGGGCCCTTGTCCGGGGATTAAGTAAGGACGATAAGTTTCTGCTCTGTGTCTCTTTGCTCTGATCATTTGTATAAACCATATAATAAACCTGTGTTCTTTCGCATCCATTTGGTCGTTCACGTCATTTCCCACTATTGGCTTCGTACTGTACGAATAAAACTGCTCAATCGGGTTCAATAAGAATTAACGGCATGAGTCATGTGACACGCAAACCGCTCGGGCGTATCAGACTAGCGTGACTCGTGCAAGGTCCAGTCCCCGTTCTCGTGGCAGCGTGTGCATAGAAGGTACTTGGGGATTCGACCGGATACCCTTCCGCACGCTCGCTACGGGGGTGGCGGCTCGGCCTCGTGGACTCGAAGGCCCGAGGGGGAAAAGGGTTTAAACCCCCTCTGTATGTCGACGGGCCCGAGATCCGCAACAAATTGGTGTCCGGGAGTGGCATATTTGGACCTAGAGTGCGCTTCACGCACTAAAAATTACGAGCGCACGAAATTTAGTTTTTAAAATCAAATTAAATTCATACAATGGCTGGCCAAGGCGACCAAATGCCGGTGGGAATAATAAATAGAGGAAGAATTAATGGCCCAGGACCAGCAGGAAGGGTTGGTAGAAGAGGAAATTGAAGAGGGTGAAGCAGTTGGTAAGGAAAATGGTGGCGCCCCACACGTGGCGGCGGAAGCTGAGCCCGCGGTGCCAGCAGGTTTGGACCCGCAGCTACTCATGGCACAAATGATGGCATACATGGAAAAGATGAGTGACAAATCCACCAGGGAAATGAACAAAATGGATGGTCAAATGGCTAATCAGATGGACACGATGGGGGAGGAGATTTGGCGTAAGCTGAGCGAGGTCGCGGGAGTACGCGACGAGATGAAGCGGTGCGAGGAGCGCGTGGAGAGCGAGGTAAAGCGGAGCACAGCCAAATTGACTGGGGCTATGGGAGTAGTGACGCGGGGTGTAGAGAAGCCGACGATCGTCGAATTGGAAAAGGAAATTTTAGGGGCGCCGACGATCGTCGTGTTAGAAGAAGAAACAATTGGGGCTGAAGAGACCGGAGAGACGAGGAATAAATCACGGGAGGAGGTGATGGAATCTGCACAAAGTCTGTGTTTGCACTGTGGTGCCGTGCTTGCAAACCCAATAAAAAGTTTGCAGGTGCTGGCGGAGGAGGGCCCCGAGGTGAGTGAAATGGCGGGAATGTGTTAGGCACGAACGGGTGCTCGGCGCGCTTGGGAGAGAGGCGAGACCCGGGCGTTCGCGAAGGGCCCATTGTGCGGTATGAGAGGGAGTGCGTACCGGAGCGCGTGGAGCGAGAGGGTGGTACGGAGTGTGAGAGAGAGTGCGTACATGAGTGTGTAAGGGAAGAGTGTGCACCAGAGTGTGCGATGGCCGAGTGTGTAAAGGAAGAGTGTGCACCGGAGTGTGCGATGGCCGAGTGTGTAAGGGAAAAGTGTGCACCAGAGTGTGTGATGGCTGAGTGTGTAAGGGAAGAGTGTGTACCGGAGTGTGCGATGGCCGAGTGTGTAAGGGAAGAGTGTGCACTGGAGTGTGCGATGGCCGAGTGTGTAAGGGAAGAGTGTTCACCGGAGTGTGCGATGGCCGAGTATGTAAGGGAAGAGTGTGTACCCGCATGTGCGACACCTGAGTGTGTGAAAGAAGAGTGCACAACAGAGTATGTGGGAGGCGCGTTTAGGCCGTTTAAGCTATCCGCGACACTGGTGTTAACCGGAGTTGCGTGACAGTACTATTGTCGTGATTTTTGGCCTTAGTGTAACTGTATAGTAGGTATAGTACTATTGTAGTGATTTTTGGCCTTCGTGTAACTGCACAGTAGGTATAGTACTATTGTAGTGATTTTTGGCCTTGGTTTAACTGTGCAGTATGTATAGTACTATTGTAGTGATTTTTGGCCTTTGTGCAACTACATAGTAGGTATAGTAGTATTGCAGTGATTTTTAGCCTTAGTTTAACTGTATAGTATGTATACTGGTATCAGTGATTTTTGGCCTTAGTGTAACTGTATAGTAGTATTGCAGTGATTTTTGGCCTTAGTGTAACTATATAGGAGGTATAGTAGTACTGTAGTGATTTTTGGCCTATGGGATACTGTCTGCGAAGCAGCACAGACTGGTGGGAGTTCAAAACATCTCACAACTAGAACAATGCGACTGTCGCCAAAATGCCTCCGCATAGTCCCACAACAGGTAGATGCCATCGTTCCCTGTCCTAAAAATAAACAAGTTTTATTTAATTCCTTTCAGCTATTCTCAAGTATCAGATTTTTACCACACATGACATGTTTCACATCGATCGGTGAAGCAGTTTCAGAGAAGGGATTTTTTTTAAATATCGGCATTCAGGCTATTAATATGGCTTCCATACCACATGACATGAACTTTAAAAATGTACACTCTGCATATGTATGGGTAGGGGATCACGTTTGTGAAGTTTCGTGTTGATCGGATAAGCTTCGTTTTTCTATCCAAGATGGCTGACAAACCACGTGACCTACGACATCATCATTTTCAAACTACTGTATATACAACAGTGCTGTTAGATATTTGTAAAATTTCGCATTGATAGGGTGAGCGGTTTCAGATATAATTATTTAATATTTTCCTTCAATCCAATATGGCTGCCAAACCATGTGACCTATGATGTCATAATGTAATATTTCAATACAAATGGGTCATAGATCATGTGCATGCAATTTCAGATTTTTAGGATAAGGAATTTGATTAAAACATTTTTGGCTGGTATATCACTTCACCTATGATGTCATCATTATCATGCTTTTGTTCCCCATTGGTAATACTTGACAATGCGCCAAGTTTCAATTTTTTCCATTCAGCTGTTTCCGAGAAATAATTTTTTCATTATTTGCTTTTAATCCAACATGGCTGCCATACCACGTGACCTGTGACATCACAATTATCATAAAAACATTCTGCATGCGTGTCACTCCTGCCCTGAAAGTTTTGTCTCAATCGGACATATAGTTGCTGAGAAAAACGAGGTTTAGCCCGGACGTACGGACGGACGGACGGAAGGACGGATGGACAACCCGAAAACATAACGAAGTCGTCGGAGGCATAAAAATGTAAATTTCAACCTCGATTGACTTCATTTCCTCATTACTCTGCAGTGTGCATCGGATTAAAATTTCGGGAGAAAATCATGATCTAAACAGATAACTGACATATCTCTTGGAATGACTTCCAGGTTTCAGATCATTGATATTTCTTAATTTCCTCGATTTCTGATCACAGTCGACATTACCAGCTGACATTTTCTAAATCAACGACAAACATGTCCCATTTATGAATCGTTCAACCGTGGCCCAGAAAAGGTCCACTTAAATATTTTTCTTGGACATTCCCAGTTAATATCTCAGCAATGGCTTTGGTGGATTCCACACTATGGACAAGGTAACATAATCGGGGAACACCATGATCCCAGCAATATTGTCTGTCACAATTTACTGTATTATATTGTGAGCTGGCATTTTGGTCAAGTGGTGAAAGACTATATTCATCCTCCATTGTTGTGTGGTTTAAGGATTCCCATGGCTGCTCACTCTTGCCAACGCACACTTGGCAAGCATGAAGATGGATTCTAATGTGTGGGGACCCGACTGAACCAATTCCAGACTTGATTTGAGATTCGACTCAAGTTTTGACATTACTCCAGTTTGAAGAGACCCTGGAACTTCCAGTTGACATGGAGCAATATGTTTAGCCATACGCATACCTGCTTGTGCGCTAACCATAATAATTTTTTTTTACAAAATTTCCACTGCAGGTCGATGCAGACAAAAAAAATTCTTTATTTTTTTACAAAAAAAAAAATATATTTTTTTTTACTCTTTTTCCCCAAAATTTATAAGAAAATACAAGCATTTGATGTATTTACCACAACCTGCACATCCTGGACATGGCTTGCATTTTATTTTTTTTATTTATGAGTGTCATTCATGCCAAGGAAATGAACAGAACTTTAGCATCACATTCCGTATGCAACATTTATTTTGGCTCTATACCCTATATACTGCAGGACATATTAACCACACGGTACACTGATAGATCACCTGCAGGCTGAATAATTTAAGGCTTGCCTTTCCCATGCCCATCACGATTCTCAATATTTTAACCAACGAGCAATATAGAGAATGTAATATGTTCCCGGAGCTCTGCAGCTCACGTCCCACGTTTTTTTTGTTGTGGTTACGATGATTGCCTCTGATGAAAAGGCACAGTTGCACAAAGGAAATTCTTGCAAGGCTCAAAAATATGTTTCCTCTGCTATTGATTTTGACAGTCCATTTGGTCAACAACAGCCTTATTAAAATTGGAGTATTTTGCAGTAAATTTCACCCAAATGAAATACGAATTGCCATCGTGAAAACCGGAATATTCCGTGAAAAAAAATACAAGAAAAATTTATTAGAAACTATTCTTGAATGCAAATTGTGTATGTCAAGATGCTTTTCGAAACTGCTATGCACATTGGCAGGATGTGCAGAACCCGTGTTTTTTTTTTTTTTTTGCAGAGAATTGAGTGCAGTCCCAACAGATATTGACGACGTTGAGCTTCTTTAAGCCTACTCCTGTGTGGTCGAGTGAATCAAAAGGCACTTCGCATCAAACCTTATCCGTTTTGCTCATGTGCATTTGCAATACATCGAATTTCACGAACACAGCATGTACTTCAGCAGACTTTTCTCGTTACAGTGCAAGATTAGAAGATAATCCTCATGTGAGGCTCAAGACATAAGCTTAGCTGGGAAAAGGTGGATTGCTGTGTGTGTGTGTGTGTGCGTGTGTGTGTGTGTGCGTGTGTGTGTGTGTGTGCGTGTGTGTGTGTATGTATATATATATATATATATATATATATATATATATATATATATATATATATATATATATATATATATATATATATATATAGTTGCGGATTCGGGGGTTCGGCGCTCCCCTTACCAAGGGGGGGTTAATCCCCTTGTCTTTTAAGCTGGCCATCCCCCAATCCTGGAAATTATAACGCTCCTTTCTGGTCGAGATTGGCCAGGGTGATTGGTCAATGGAGTCCCAAATACCTGAGTGCCAATCCGACCGCAAAGCAGGGAGATAACTCCCGCTCGGACCGCGGACAAGATGGAAATTGCCGAGCGGTTTAGCAATCTGAAGCCCGAGCCATTAACAAAGGACTAAACCCCATTCTGAGCGGTTTCCGAATCGTGCCACCGGTACTCAATGGAGAAAAGACGAAAGCGATCGAATAAGAGGAAACCAAAAGGTAAGGAAGAACAAATATGATTTATTAATTATGTACAAAAACTCAGATAGGAAACGAAAGGGAAAGAATATACAAGAAGAAGAAGCAGGACACAGGGCAAAATTAACTATACAGTCTTACTTAACCCCAGGACAAACAGACAGACTTACACGGGAGGGTAGTGGGAGGAGGAGAAGGTCCAGGCAGATGGTAGGGCGTTGAGGTCCGGCGCCGGTCCAGGCTGAAGAATGGGAGGCAGCTTGCGTGTCGCTGGCGCGCGATCGGACCTTACATATGGCGGGGGAGTAGTCCTTCGCAAGGCCGTATGCGCAGTTCTATACAATCAATCGCAACTTGCGAAGTCCGTTGAAACAATGCAACCAGCGCCGCTCAATGATCCCTCGCGCAGTTCGTACGCAATTAATGGCTCGTGGCGCAGTCTGTTATGATGCAATCTGCTCGCTCGCCCAACCTCCGCACAGTCTGTAATGATGCAATCGACAGTCCCCTGCGCAGTTTTGAAAGGGCTTGGCGCCTGCGCTTTTATAACCCGCTTAGAAATCAAGCTGCGTATTCTCGCACTCCGCCCACCGGTGAGCTCACCTCAGCCCTGGTTGGTTAGCGAGGGCTCACCGGCTCCGCCCCTTACGGGTCGATGATAGGGTTACGCCTCGTTCTGGGCGCTCCGCCCCCTTCTTCTCCAAGCTTGACCGCGTGCGTAATGGTGGCGCTAAGGCAGCGAACGCTGCTGGCAAGGCGCGTACCACAATTTGGAGAGAGTCTAGCTGCAAAATGAATGAAATTGAAAAGGACCTATCTTATTTAATTAATGCAATGCAGATTCAACTATTGGGAACACAGCCTTACGTAAACACAGACTAAGGAAATAACTAAAGTCCTATGGTGTCCTACGTGTTGCTTGTGGACTAACTATGTGTGCAACCTTATTAAATGAAGATAATTATTTACAAGTATTATTTACAAGTGGGGGGTTCTAAAACCGCAACACTGCACCCTCCTTTCCTCCAGCCACATCCCGTGCCAACAAAACTTTAACTTAATGTGACACTCAGGTGTAGTAACCCTCTACTTTTAACCTCACCCTGAGTGCGACAGTTTTAACACTAAGTATGTCCCACCTGCTGCGTTGCATTATATCTAACAGACTCATGCCCACAGACTAACCGAATTGCGGAATGGTTTTCAAACTAAACATTTAAGCCGATGGGGAGCATGTTATTTACAGACACTACTATTTTGATTATTTACAAAACTGCAACCCAGGACCTGTCTTTTGGGAAACAAAAGCAGAAGTTTTTTGATAAGAGGAAGCTCATTGCCACTCTGCACTGCACTGATACACCATACCACAAGCACCCACATGCATCAAATTAGAAAATGCCCCAAAAGCACCCTACAGCACCAATAAGCACCAAGAACACCATCAACGAAAAATGCACAAAACACACATTTTAAAATATTAAGCAATGATGCCTTGTGACGGCTTCTCCGCTGGGCCGCTGGTTCTGGCTGCCTTCTTGCTTGCCGCCTATTTATAATAAGAGTGCACCGATCGTGTCCGCTCTTTATTTATGGCCAGCAGGCCCAACTCCATTGGTCCACCTACATGGCATGGATGCCACTTTGAGAACAGTGGTCCGCAACTAGATACCGCTGGCCACAGTGGCCGGTCCCCAGCAGAGGTGCCAGGTCCCAAAACGTGGGGTCCATATGTGGTGCTATGCCACAGAACGTGGGGTCCATAAGTGGTGTACCAGTGCAGGCCGGAGGCAGCGGAGGTGCGGGCACACAACTGCAGTCACCTGCGCACTCCCCCTGGGCCCAAAAGAAACAAGTCCATGAGTGGGGGAAGGAGGACAAGCAAAGCAGCGGGGCAAGGCCGCAAGAGTACACATCAATACAAGGCAATGCAAGGTGAGGTGCGCAGGAGAGCGAGCCGAGAAAGCTCGTCCCTAACGTACGTCCCCCCCTGTCACCTAATCTACCCTTGCCCCTACCCCGTATTTACACAATTTACAAATTCGTCACTAATGTCACGTCCCCCATATCTCCCCTGATGCCAAATTCATCCCCAATCCCTCCCAAGAAGGAAGGGATGGAATTTCAAACACAATGTCTCACCCACGTCGAGATGCGTCTTGCATTCCAAATGTCTGCCAAAACATGGTGTGGAGTCTGATCACCTTGGTGAGTGGATGCGGATGGTGCGAAGAGATTTTCATCCTAGCTATCTCCTAAATGACATTAACTCTGTACACTACCCGGGGTCTTTCCCTGTCAATCCATTGGCCATCTTTACTCTATGCGGTTCTAAAAACCAATTCCCATTGAACATACTGTGGCGCTCTCCAAATTTGGGGTCTCACTCCCCCGATTCTTTCCCCCTGTGCCCTCGCACAATTTCAGGGCTGGGTCGTGTGGCTCACCAGCAGGTCCGCTCACCTGCACACCTCCACCACTGTACGTCGCCACGCGAGCTTACCTGCTCCTTACTCCTAACCTACCTGGGGATGGTCCTCTGGCTCCCTTACCCCACTACCGCCCTCTCTGGCGTCGGGCTACCCGGATCCATCCTCCGGATCCTCGGGCCCCATTGAACACCAACTGGCTCCCAGAGCCTACCTGCGGCCTCACCTGGCCGACAGACTAACAGTGGCGGAGTGCTCAACCAATCACACACACTAACGGGCCACACGCCCAGCCATTTCGTTTCACTAATGCACCCAACACAACACTTCTGTGCGACTACCCGCACCACAGATGCCAATATCCAACCACAATTTACCTACTCCCTCTACCTACTTTTAAACTACCCTCCCCGAGTACTCGTGAGGGGGTCCATCCTTCCCCCACTCACTCTTTCGCACCATACACTCCACTCCACGTATTCCACACTCCCACTCCACACCATTCATTCCCTACTCCATTTATTCCATCCAACCATTCTCCCTTGCCACCATGCAAGTCAATCACTCAATGCACAATCACACCTTTCACAATACTCTGCTCAACACACTTTCACTTCTCCAAACCATTGCCTCTCAATTCCTCATTTCATCACTCTCACTCCAAACACAAAGCATCATCTAATCTAACGACTGCCCTTCTATTACTTGTGCTTCCCAGTCATCCCTTACACTATGCACTCCCTCGTCGTTATTATCCATCTAATCTACCTACGTCCCCACTACAGGTAGGATGTCGCTACTTAAATCTCATGTTACCTATTGTCATTTTCTAGATCCTATCAATAACCTAACCCTCCCGGGCTAGTTGTCCAGCCAATCCCCATAAAACTAAAGCCCATGTGCCCCAAAGATACGATGTGAGGGATGGCAGATCTACCATCGCTCTACACCATATACCATTTGCCATCAATTTCACTATCCAGTCCACTGTACTATGAGCCTCGGTGCGTCAATGCATTTTCAAAGCTCGGCTTCGCAAAGCCGCACGATGCATACGGGAAATTACGGGTGGTCTGTCTCCTACAGGTTGGGTCCGTCCGGCATTCGGATTCAGGGGAGGAGGTTTTGTCGGGCCAAGGCTCCAAGCACCATTCCTACGCAGTGCCTTGCGCTCCCAAGCGCAATGGCCAAGCCTTGCCCGGCCGGAGCGCCGCCACCACAAGGGGGCGCCGCTCCGACCCCTTCTCCTTCCCCTCGAACCGGGCCGGCCTTGCCTAACAAAGCGCGGTAGCGACCGTACAGAGCGGGGCCCGGCGCGGATCGCGCACGGCAGTTCTTTCGAAACCGCCGCGGCTACGACACCCGCCGGTTCCCGCTGCACACAAAGCCCGGCACGGACCGAGAGCTCGCGTCGGCTATACGTCGGGCTAGACGCTAACCCAGTCAGCATCGATGCTCGACTTGCATGCTCACACGCATACGCGACCCCTTTTACACTCACATTCACACACCAAGTCGTCCTCTCGCCTTCCATACATTCCCTGCAACTCTATCACCGCACTCTCTGTCCGTGCACACCACCCTGGCACACTCACACACTCCGTTACATACCTCTCTCGTGCACCTTCTTGCACACACCCTCCCGGTACGTACTCCGTACCACTCAAGGGGGTGCACTCTTGCATCCACCCATTCAGCGCAAACCTACTCACGGGTGTACCATCCCTCGTCGCTCCCCCAATCACGCGCTCCACAACCAACTCAGGTGTGCCTCCTCGCACACGCTCAACCATTCCAGGTGTGCATTCTTTCTCACTCGCCACAACCAACTCACTCTCCGTGTCACAATCACTCCCACTATCACACTCTGTCGTGCATTCTCCTTCACACCCGGTATCACACTCTCGCTCCGGCGCCATTCGCACACGCGCGCCATTTTCTCTCACACCACTCACAAGGGACCTTCCACAAGCGCCGGGTTACGCTGGAATCCCAAGCGCACGAAAATCCTTTTGGCGCTAAACACTTTCCCGCCAAATCTCTTAGCACCATATATCACCCGGCTTAACTTGGCGCTTCTTCTTCCTCGCTCCAACACCTGCAAATCTTTATTCGGGTTAACAAGCACGGCATCATGATGTGAACACGGACTTTGCACGCATTCCATTTCTTCCTCCCGTGAGTGCTTTTCTAAGTCCGTCTCTTCCGTCCCAATTTCGACTATAATTTATTTTTCCTTATTAAGCTCGACGGCCGCTGGTGCACATACAATAAGATTTTCCAATTCCGCGGCCGCCGGCTTTCCCATACCCCGGATCGCGATTTCTATACCCGTCCACGTGACTTCGCTTTGCTCACCTTCGCTCACCCCTCGCTTCTCAAGCCGCGTTACCTCGTCGCGTACCCCTGCACCTCTCCCGCTCAACTCGAGGTCCCTCTCCCTCTCCAATTATTTTGCCTCATACGTGGCCTTGTCCCTTGCCAACCCCTCATTCATTTCTTGGGCTTGACCATTTATGTCTTCCAATTGGTCCCCTACTTTGCCCTCGAATCCTGCCAATTTGACCTCTAGGCCCCCAATTTGGCTTCCCATGTCATTTCTCAATTCCCCAAATTTGCTGTCTAACTTCCCAATTTGGCTTCCCAATTGCTCACTGGTACCCCTTGCTCCGTCCCTCTGCAGGTTGATGGATGCCTGTATTTGCGCCATAAATTGCGCCATGAGGGCTTGCATGTCGCCCACCCCCATTAGCGCAGCGGGCGCGGCCCCTGCCGCCATGTGCGAGGCGCCGCCATTTTGTGTGCCTGCAACCCCCTCTACCGCACCTTCTTCAACCCCCCTTCCATTCCTCCCACTTCTTCCCTGGGGTCCTGGGTTGACGCCTACTCCTCCTCTACCTCCTCATTTTCCCCCACCGGCATCCGATCGCCTTGGGTATCCATGGCACGACTCAATTTGGATGTTAAATAAAAATTTTGGCCGCTCGTAATTTTGACCAAATTTTTTAAGATGGTAGAAAATTTGATTCGGGCCTCAAATCCCACTCCCGGACACCAATTGTTGTGGCCAATATGCACAATTGGTGTCCAAAATTTTGTCTAACGAATTTAGTCCCAGGTTCCAGATCCCAACTCCTGACTACCAATTGTTGCGGATCCGGGGGTCAGCGCTCCCCTTACCAAGGGGGGGTTAATCCCCTTGTCTTTTAAACTGGCCGATCCCCCAGCCCTGGAAACTATAACGCTCCTTTGCGGTCGAGATTGGCCAGGGTGATTGGTCAAGATGGAGTCCCAAATACCTGAGTGCCAATTTCTCCGCAAAGCAGGGAGATAATTTCCGCTCGAACCACGGACAGGTGGAAATTGCCGAGCGGTTTAGCAATCCGCGATTCGAGCCGTTAGCAAAAAGACTAACCCGATTCTGAGCGGTTCTAATCGTGCCACGTATACTCAATTGAGAAAAGACGAAAGCGATCGAATAAGAGGAAACCAAAAGGTATGAAGAACAAATATGATTTATTACTATTTAGTCCCAGGTATGAAAAGTCCCAGGCACGAAAATAAAAGAGGAAACGAAAGAAGGGCATGTACAAGGGAAGAAGAAGAAGAAGAAGAAGCAGACACAGGGCAAGCTTATACACACTTAATTAACACGCCCAGGTCAACACTGTGGTGAAAATGTAAGTTGAACCCAGGTGTGATGCTCACTTAAACCACTGGGCGGTGTCTCTAAGACCTCGGGACGTCCGCGACTCGAGGCCACTCCTGAGACTTTATACAATGACATGTAGAATTGAATGGTACGTACCCACTTAATCCCAGGCTTGCTTGCATTGACTGATATATCCAATCTTTCTCATATGATGCCTTGATCCTGACATATATGTTGCATGGTGTATTTTACAGGATGATGTTTCGATCTAATTGAAATTAAACCTATCTATGGGACGAGTTGTGGATCTGGTTGATTTTTCACAACACTTAATTTCAATTATGATCTTCGGAAATGGCGGGACACGAGTCTTGCGATGGCCGGATGAACGCAGATCACAGACGAGCGTTCCCGACATTCTCCACGCTCCTGCGAGGCCCACCTCGGAGTCTTGCGATGGCCGGATGAACGCAGATCACAGACGAGCGTTCCCGACATTCTCCGCGCTCCTGCGAGGCCCACCTCGGAGAAGAATGACCGGCGGAGGACCCGTCGAGCTAGCTCCAGCTACGGAGCACCGACTACTCTCGCCGCCGGTCTGCCTCAAAAGGACCGGATGCGATGGGGACCTCGCAAGCCTTTTTGCGGGACCGCGTCGACGCAAACTGCTCTCCTGAGGCACGAACGCCGGAGCAGGCATGACGGACTCCGGCAAGGCGCCTGCTGAAGGAGGCCACTGGGAAATGTCCTGGGCCGCAACCCCGTCGGAACGACGGACCCACTTGGCGCCGCAGGTACGAGTCAAGCCTCGGTTGCTCGAAACGCTAACGGCTCCGTCCGAGAGAATCATCCTAGATTTGCGTGCCTCGGCCCGAGATGAGAGTCCCACGCGAGTGATCACGACTCCCATGTCGGCCATGCCTCCACACGGCCGGCACACTCCGACCACTCGCTACTCGGTGGATTCGCCTCCTCCGCGGGGGCCGGCACACTCCGACCACTCGCTGCTCGGTGGAACCACCTGCTCCGCGCGAATCGCGCACTGCTCGTCGGGATCACGCCGTGCCTCACACGGCCGGCTCACCCTGACCACTCGCTTCTCGGTGGAACCACCTCCTCCGCGCGAATCGCGCACTGCTCGTCGGGATCACGCCGTGCCTCACACGGCCGGCTCACCCTGACCACTCGCTTCTCGGTGGAACCACCTCCTCCGCGCGAATCGCGCACTGCTCGTCGGAATCACGCCGTGCCTCACACGGCCGGCTCACCCTGACCACTCGCTTCTCGGTGGAACCACCTCCTCCTCCGCGCGAATCGCGCACTGCTCGTCGGAATCATGCCGTGCCTCACACGGCCGGCTCATCCTGACCACTCGCTTCTCGGTGGAACCACCTCCTCCGCGCGAATCGCGCACTGCTCGTCGGAATCACGCCGTGCCTCACACGGCCGGCTCACTCCGGCTGCTCGGGCCCTGCGCCCATCGCGGGCACCACTCTGCGAGGCCGGCGATTCTGATCGCGGCCGTCGAAATCCCACCTACATGTGGCTACTCAACGAGGCCGGCGAACTCCGCTGCCCGGAATCGCCTCAATGGAGGCTCGCTTGGCACCATGCGAGGACTCGTCGCAGCACGGATGAGTTTCTAAGGACGTCGAGCGGGACCTTCATAGCCTTTCACGACACTCGGGCTTATGCTTATGATAGATGATCGTATACCATGTGTATTCTATAAGATGATCGTATACCATGTGTATTGTATATGGCTACCTATGTCTAAAACTCCGGACAAAACACGGCCCGAAAGCTGAACAAACGAGACGCTACTTCAAGGCGTGATATGTATTCGATCCTTTGACCCGAAAGCTAACAAACGAGACGCTACTTCAGGGCGTGATATGTATTCGATCCTCTGACCCGAAAGCTAACAAACGAGACGCTACTTCAGGGCGTGATATGTATTCGCTCCTTTGACCCGACAGCAAAACAAACGAGACGCTACTTCAGGTCGTGCAGTCTATCGCTGCCAAGCATGCTCGCCCTCTCGACTCGGCGTGCTCGCCCCTCGACTCGGCGGGCTCACCCTCTCGACTCGGCGAAGCCGCACTGGTTCAACGGGCCGAGCTCAACTTTCGGTTTCCCTCGTACGCGGTGCGCCCTAGATAATACTTTTCGCTCGTCGGCCGGGTTCGTATTCCGTATACCGATCTCGAGCCCGCTCGAATGCTGCTGCCCAATGAACGCGAGACTTTAGATTTCGGAGTGCTACTTTACTCCGTCTGGGGATACCGCTCAGCTGGAACTCGCCGTCAAACCCGCCCGCACGCGCCCGAACCAATTGATGACGTCATCGACTGAATCACGCGTTTGCTTTACAGCGTCATTAACGTAATTGCGTGCTTCACGCGATCTCATCGGGGATTCGTTTACATTTCCATGTACCTTGGTAAACTACGTACCAAATGTCCTTTACGTAAACGACGTAAACTACGTAACGCGGCGCTACCTCAAGGTCGCGCGCCCGCGCCGTTTAGGGAGTACACGGTGACCTCGTGAAATGGTGACATTGAGCGTCGCGCCCGACGCCCTTGTCACCTGCACAAGTAACGGGGGCACCGTACTGCCTGCTCGCCCTTGACTCTGGGCTTGTTGTTATCGGACAGAGTTCTTGGCTCGTATCCACGCACATTTCGAGACTGCGAGACGCCTCGTCTGATTCCATTTTCCCTCTGCCCCAGACTGACTGTGGCTCAGACTGACCCAGACTGTGAAGGTCGTCTGACTTCGGTATGCAGCGCGCTGTTGCAACCTCGGTGGGGGGGGGGGGGGGGGGGGGGTGGGATCCCTGGAGGTTATTGTTGCTCCCCCGGATGCCGTCCGGTATAACGCCTCCCACCTCGCCCCTCGTGGGGACCCAGGATGACGTCCATGGATGTCTTTGTGTCTTTGTGTCTTTTGAGTCTTTTGAGTCCATGGATGGTCGATCCGAGCCATTCAATGAAGGCGTTGAATGGATGGGGTGGTCGGACATCCGTGGATGGTCAATCCATCCGGGACATCTTGCATGGATGGACAGTCCATCCGGGGCAATGGGTGTCTTTGGGTCTCTGAGTCTTTGCGTCCGTGGCTGGTCGATCCACCCGCGGTCCGGCTGGATCCGTGCCATGCAATGAAGGCGTTGAATGGATGGATCGGTCGGACATCCGTGGATGGTTTGTCCAGCCGGGACTCTCTCTCGGTTTGTGAATGGGACAATTCAATTCGCTGTGAATGGGACAATCCTTCCATCCGGGGCATCCTCTCGGTAGCCGGTATAGCCGATCTTCTCCGATCCTCCAGGCGCTGTACAGCAGGACAGGATTGCCATATGCATCCCGGAGGTTCTGCGCGCTTCGCTGGAGAGGCGCGTTTCGGTCGTTTTTGTCGTCCATCCGGGACGTTCTCGGCAGCCGGTAAAGCCGGTCTTCTCCGATCCTCCGAGCGCTGTACTGCAGGATGGGATTGCCGTATGCATCGCGGAGGTTCTGCACGCTCCACTGGGGAGGCGCGTTCCGGTCGTTTTGTGCGTCGTCGTAATCAGCCATGCCGGTCGTTCGGGCAGCCTAGGGAGGGCACCCGTGGCAAACGTTTTGCTTGAAACTATTCGCCGGAGCTTGTAATCCGTACGCGCTGCCGTCAGAGAGCGCTCGAGTCTCGTGATTTCAAAACAGGGGGACTCCGGGGTATCGCGTAACTCTCGTTATGGCTCTCGTCGGTTCTCTCCCTCGGCAATTCCAGGACATGGATCTAATGTGGATCGACCATGTACCCTTGGGAGCCAAGGCAGGTACAGACTTACTGTAATGGACTTACTATAATGGCCTCCTGTCATGTAATCTTACTTACTGTTACAGCTTACTGTAAAGAGGCTTACTGATTTACACATCTTCCACATCGACACATCTGCCTGAAATGCGTTGCATTGCGACAAATGGACATTCGCTCTTCGACAAGGTACACCTTATGTAATGAGTTGCATATCGCAAAGGTACACCTTACCCAACACATAGGCCTGTGAGACTAGACTATCGTGACTCACAGGCTCATCGTAAAATGAGTTGCATATCGCAAAGGTACACCTTATCCAGCACATAGGCCTGTGAGACTAGACTATCGTGACTCACAGGCTCATCGTCTGCCAGTATCGGACATGTTTGCTAACCAGGCTATGAGTGCGCCTAGAGAACATCTGCCGTCCCTCCCTTCGCCTGATACACCCCTGCCTGAAGCGGTGAGGGCACTGAGGTGCCCCTCCGACACCTGCCTCCAGCGGCTACTCCGAAGCAGGGGACTCCAGATTTGGGGACGTCGTACCCGGTAGTTTCCGAACCTGTGCTGGCGGGGTAATTCGCCACACTGACCTCTACGGGTGGACCGACTGACCTGTACTACTGGTAATGGATTTGTTTCGTATAGCGCTTTCCAGGAAGCCCTAAAGATGCTTTGACAGTGTGCGAAACATAACACAATGGCGCAAAGACAAGAATCAATAGGGATATTTCTTTGATACCCTGATAATGATATAATGACTTCCTCTACCCCATTAATGCTGACGCGCGCTCGCTTCCTGCCTAGTGGCAGCATGGTTTTAACGGCGGGGAGAATGTGGTGAAAATGTAAGTTGAACCCAGGTGTGACGCTCACTTAAACCACTGGGCGGTGTCTATAAGACCTCGGGACGTCCGCGACTCGAGGCCACTCCTGCGACTTTATACAATGACATGTAGAATTGAATGGTACGTACCCACTTAATCCCAGGCTTGCTTGCATTGACTGATATATCCAATCTTTCTCATATGATGCCTTGATCCTGACATATATGTTGCATGGTGTATTTTACAGGATGATGTTTCGATCTAATTGAAATTAAACCTATCTATGGGACGAGTTGTGGATCTGGTTGATTTTTCACAACAAACACAAACAGACTTACACGAAAGGGGAATAGCAGGAAGGAAGGTCCAAGCAGATGGGCCAACGTTGGCTCCGGCCCCGGTTCAGGCTCCATTCCGATCCACGCTCCGGTTCCGCGGTGAAACCCGGCAGGCAGCTCGGTTGGTATTGTCGCGGTTGGTATAGCTGTGACGCTCAATCCTGTCTCGTCTCTCTCTCTGGCTTGCCTTCGACTCACCGACTCTCCCCCACAACTTCTTGTCTGCAGACCGGCTCTCTCACTCTCTCTTGCTCAACTTCGTAAGTAGTCCCACGCGAGCGCTTATATCACACGCTCACGTATCAAGCTGCATGCTTTTAGGACACACCCACCGGTAAGCTCGCCTCGGCCCTGGTTGGTCGGAAGGGTTCACCGACTCCGCCCTTAACAGGGTTACGCCTCGCTCCGATAACTCCTCCCCCTTTTGGTCTGCTCTGACCGCATGGTTAATGGCGTCTTGAGCCAGGCAGCGAACGCTACTGGCAAGCAAGGGAACACAATTTGGAGGGAGGCAAGCCGCAAAATGAACGGGATTGAACAAGGGGCCTAGGTTATTTGATTAATGCAACGCAGAGTCAAACTATTGGAAACAGAGCCTTGATGAAAACACATACTAATGAAATAACTGAAGAAGTTCCTATGGTGTCCTACGTGTTGCAATATGGACTAACTAGGGTGCGACCTTTGACCTTTAGAAGATGGGGATATTTACAGGGAATTATTTACAAGGCTTATTGTTTTACAAGTGACGGTTCTGAAAACCGTAACAATATATATATTGTGAGAAACCACCGGTGAAACCACCTGTTCTCACCCAGATTTGGTGCCCCGCCCACCGCGTGACGTGGCCTCCTTGGAGCCTCACGCGATCGGGAGGCGATTCGGCACGCGATTGGTGGAGGGTCAGGGAGCGCGGTCGCCATCTTATGCAACGGACGCGGCTCGAAGGCTCCGAGTGGGAAATCTCAAAAGGGCTTTCCTTGAATCCTCACGACAGCCGAGTTGGGCTGGTCGATTACAGTTCGGTATTTTACGAGCGAGTAACTCCGGAAGAGAACGAGTGATTCCCGGATCTCGTAGATTGGAACCGCGAGTGATTGCCTGCTTCGTGTTGGAGCTGCTGGCCGACCGTTCCTGCCGGCCTTGTGCGGTGAATTCCATCCTGTTACCCTCCGAGTCCCGGAGATCGTCGATTGGAGCCACGAGTGATCTTACCTGCGTCCTGTTTGGAGCGTCTGTTGCCGACAGTTCCTGCAGGCTTTGTGCAGTTTATTCCATTCTGTTACCATTTATGGTTTTTGTGATCGAGCCAATAAAGCATCGTGCCTTACCCCTAGAAGGCCGATTAAAACACAATTGTGTTTATTGAGTTCTCTCTGTCCACTCCGTGGACTACTTGAAGCCCGGACATTAACGTCCGTATTCCGTGCTGGGAACCATTTCACAGCCGGGATCGCGACAATATATATAATATATATATATATATATATATATATATATATATATATATATATATATATATATATATATATATATATATATATATATATATATATATAAATAAATATATATATATTGTTACAGATACGACTTTGATGGTATGGTGGGCCGAGCGGGATGGCCGCCGTATCCGTACAAGTTACCACAAATTACCCGACTATACTCGACGTTGACGAGCCGCGCTATGCTGGCTCAATAGGAAAGAGAAGACACCCGGCTGGGTTACAATGACACAATACGACACCAGGGGTTCAGTTCTCAAGACCTCCGGAGGAGGTTATATTAAGGCGGAAAAGGTTAGATTACAGGGACAAGAGGGAAACATAGGAAGGTGGGCACTTAGACACAACCTTATATTAACCCTAGACAGACCACAGATAAACGGGACAACGCTGACTCACACGGGATTTGATGGCAAGGAAAGCGGCAGTCGATGGCTCAGGTGCACCTGGCTCCGGGACAGAATCACGTACGGTGGTGTCCAGCAGATGCGGGGAGGTCGCTCAGCGCTCGTGGGTCGCGACTTTGGTGGAGATGCCGGGGAGGTCGCTCAGCGCTCGGGAGGGTGGCGTCTTGTCCTTCCAAGCTCGGGGCGCATCTGACGTCACGTCCGGCGCGGGGCCGCGTATATCCGGCGGGGAGTGACACGCCCTCGGCTCGTTAGCGCCGCCCCAGATGGCATCGGCCCATGGCTTCTCATTGGGTGCGGGGGTTACCGGCTCCGCCCTTGACGAGGGGCCGACAGGGAGCCCCCTTCTGGGTAACCCCGTCGAGCACATGTTCAATGGCGGCCAACCGAGCCGGAGTGAGGACGCAAAGCCGCTGTTGTTGTGGTTGTTGTTGTTGGCGCTTCTTCATGGGGAAGAGATGCGGAGAGGTATGGGGAGGTCCTAAACTTCCTAACAGGTGCCATACAATCACATTCTGGTGCAACGAAGAGTCATAATTAATGGAAACAAGTCCTTAACTGACATAGATTAAGAATAACTAGCAAGATGTCCTATAATTGTCTACGTGTGGTGCGGGGGACCTGGGCACGACATTTAATGGGGGGATGAAGGGGAAGATCGGCTCTAATGGGTGTTGTTTACAGACAATGGGACTAGGGAATGGGGTAAGGGGAGAGTTGGGGAGTATCGGAGAAAATAGGGGAATATTTACAAGCGGATATGGAGGCCAAATTCCATATTCGCAACATTGCACCCTTCTCTACCCTCGGGGCGTCCCGACCCGATAAATCTTTACCTACTTTAGTGTGGCACGCAATGTAGTTCCCTCTACTATTAACTCTACCCTGAGTGCGACAGTTTTATAGATATTCACAAATGAGTAAATATGTCCCCCTGCGACGTTGCACCCTTCTCCTCTCAGAAACACACCCACAGGATAACCGAATCCGGAAAGAATTCTCAAACTAAACATACAGCCGGTAGGGAGCATTATTTACAAGACTACGCTGCTATTTACACTACGATCCAGGACCTGTTTTTGGAGGAACACATGCAGATGTTATGCATAGAGAGAGCGCGCTTGCCAACATCGATACACCAACCCACGAGTGCTCTGTGGCCGACGGCCTTTAATAACGTGCAGAGCACCCTTCCCGCGCATCAAAAGCACCACCCCACCACCAATCGGTGCAGTCACCATTGTTCATTGGAATAAAAATAAATTCGACAACCCCTAACCCTGCAGGTGTCTCTTGCTCTTCTTGTGGTGCACTTGGTGTTACTTAAAAGTGGTTCACCTGTATGGCATAGGTGCCACGTTGACCCATAGGTCCATCCCCGGGTGGTGCTTGGCCGCAAACGAACTGCGGTCCATCGTGGGTGGCCACAAACATTGCGGTCCATATGGTGTATCGATCCCGGCAGCAAGCAGCGAAAGTGCAGGCCCACAACTGCGCAGCCAGCACCTCTTTCTCCTCTCTCTCTACCCCAAAGCCAGATCCTCGGAGGTGGGAGACAAAAACAAGACAAGTGAGCAAGGTGGTAAGGGCGCAAAAGTGCACGCAATGCAAGGTGATGCACACTGGGGGCACATGGGAACCAGGTGAGACAGGTACGTTCCTACCGTACGCCCCCCCCACCAGGTAACCTACATGGCCCCTCCCTTACCCCTTACTGTATCAACAAAACACAACACTACCCATAAACATCTACTTTACAAATCCACAAACATCCCTACTGTCTTCCCCGTTCCTCCCATATACCAAATTCGTCTTCTCTCCCTCCTAACCAATCAAATTTGCCATTTTCAACTCTCATCAAAATTTGCCATTTTCAACTCAACATCAAAATTTGCCATCACCAATTCATCATCAGTCCCTCCTAGGGAGGGAGAGATGGAATCACCCCAATGTCTCATCCACGTCGTGATGCGTCTCACAAATCCAACAGCAATTCTCATTTCTGCAACACAAACAAAGAAAACACAGGTGTGGAGTCATCATCATCACCACAGGTAAGTGGCTGCGTATGGTGCGACAGGTTCATCAATCCTAACTATCTCCTAAATGACTTTAACAACTTTACACTACCCGGGGTCTTTCTCCGGCCAAACCATTGGCCCTCTTACACTATGGGTTCTAAAAACCAATTCCCATTGGCCAAACTGTGGTGCTCTTCAATTTGGGGTCTCACTCCCCCGATTCATCTCCCGGTGCCCTCGTACAATTTCTGGGCTGCGACGTGTACCTCTCCCAGTGGGTCTACCCACCTGCACACCTCCACCACTGCAGTTGCCTCCGAGCTTACCTGCTCCTTACCCTAACCTAACTACCAGGGGAAGGCCCTCTGGCTCTCTCCCCACTCCGTGCCCTCTCTGGCACTGGGCTGCCCGATCCACACCCGGGATCCTCAGGCACCCACTCACAACTACCGGCTCCCAGAGCCCACCTGCGGCCTCACCTGGCCGACATCCTCACAGTGGTGGAGTGCCCAACCAACTACACACACTAACAGGCTACACGCCCAGCCATTTCCACAACACTAATGCACCCATTCACAACACCATTCTGCAACCGCACCACAAATGCCAATATCCAACCACAATTTACCTGCACCCTCTACCTAACACTTACACTACCCGCCCCGGGTGCTCGTGAAAGGGGTCCACTCTTCCCCCATCCACACCTTCGCACCATGCACACCACTCCGTACCACTCACTCCAACTCTCTCCACACACCTGTACCTGCACACCTGTGCTCTCACACCTGGTGCCACCTGCACCCTTCTCTCCCCAAGCGCATTCGCGCTGATCCACTCACTCACTACTCATACACTGCTCCACACACCTGTCCAGTTGCACACCTGTGCAATCACACCTGTTCAATTCTCACACACACAGCATCATCTCAGCTAACTACTCCCTTCTGAAACTTGCGCTTCCCAGTCGTCCCTTTAAACTATTGCGCTCCCTCGTCATTATCATCCATACTAATCTACCTGCGTCCCCACTACAGGTATCAGTCACTAACTAAACTTAACGTCACCTACTGTCATCTTCTAGGGCCCTATCAATATAACCTAACCCACCCGGGCTAGTTTTCACTGCCATACACCCCATAAGCTATTGCTCCTTTGCCCCACCATGGGAAGGATGGTGGATTTGCCATCCCACCACATCGGGGGTCTCTCACTATCAATTTTGCACGTCAAATTTCAACAAATTAAAAATTTGCCAATCACTGCCCATCATCTGCCAATCACTACTGCCAATCCCTTGCCAATCATCAAATTTTGTTTTTCTCTAATTTTGGGTCCAAAACACTAACCTCATCACCCAGTCTACTCACTACTGCCTCTCGGTGCGCCAATTCCTGTCCAAAGCCTGGCTTCGTAAAGCCAAGCAATGGATGCTGGTTGTTTTGTGCCAGCGGCTGGATGCGTCCGGCACTCGGTGCAGGGACGGGGGCTTACCCGTGCCGAGATCCCACGCACCACCTCGGCGTGGAGCCATCCAATGCCCCGATCTCGACCTGCCGGCACGTCTCACCAAAAAGTGGTCGCCATGACGACCCTTTCTATCGGGCTGCCAGCTCCGCCTAGTGGAGCCTGGACGCGGCCGTTCAAAGCGAGGCCCGGCACGCACCGAGGGCCCGATTCGGCTATAAGTCGTTCTAAACTCTACCCCGTCTAACGTCGATGCTTCACCTGCATGCTTCCATCCCGCAGCCCGTTCCTTGCTCACACATCCAGCTGTGCCCATGCTCCTCGTACCCTTCCTTACACACCCAGGTACCCTCATTCCACTCACAGCCTTGGTCACACACCTGACCACCGAACACTTTGGCACACATTCGTCGCTCGCACACCTCACCAATACACCGCTTCGCACCCCCTCCTCGGTCACCTCCTCTGTGACAATCACAGGTGTGCCCTCATTCGCACACCCAACCACGTGCCTCACCACCAACTCCAGCGTGCATTCCCACTCACGCTCTACCATTCCAGGTGTGCATCCTTCCATCCCAGGTGTACATCCTCGCTCACCTGTCACAACTAACTCACGCTCCATGTCACTCTCACTACTTTCACCTCCATTCCTGACAGCGCACTCACCCTTACTCTTGACAGCACACTCTTTCCCCATGCACCTGTCCGTCACACACCTTTCTCGCGCACACTCTCCCGTTACACCCTCTGTAACACTCACCACAGGTGGACACTCTTCCTTACTTCTGACAGCGCACTCTTTCCTCATGCACCTGTCTGTCACACACCTTTCTCGCGCACACTCCTGCGCACACTCTCCCGTCACACCCTCTGTAACACTCACCACACCACGCTTCCATGTGCTCCCTCGCACACGCGCTACGACCGACTCACTCTCGCCAGCACACTCACTCCTTGGCACGCACTTTTTCCTCACACACCCCAGAGTCGGACTTTCTTGCACACCTCCATTTTCGCACACCAGACCTGTCGCACACTTCACCAACGGCCTCTCACGAACACCCGGGTCTATCTCGACCCCCAAGCTTATTAAATCCCCTGGCGCATCATACGCACGACCATATTGGTCACCACTTACACCAGGTCTTCTTCCTCTTCGCTTCTCCTCCCTCACCTGCGAATCCCTCATCCGGTTAATGAGCACATCATCACGATCCAAACACAGACTTTGGACCAATTCTTTTATCTCCTCTTTTATCTCTTTGTTATCCCCTCTCCGTCGCTTCTTAATTTCGCTCACCCCTTCTTCCACTTCTTCTAATTTGTGCCTCACCTCTTTTATTCCCCGGTACGTCTCCTCAAGCTCATCCTCTAAGGCTACCTTGACCGTTTCCATGTGCGTCCTCACCTGCCGGTCCTTCGTCTCCATTACCTCTATCACCTCGTCCAACCTCGTTGTCAGTCCCTCACGTACCATCTGACATTCCCTCTTCGTCGCTACCAAGTCATCTTTTAGTTCTTTCTGTGTCGCCTTTAAACCTCCTAATACCGCAGTGTTCCTTTGAACCTGCTCCGTTAGTCCTTTTTGTCCCTCCGTCAGCTGTTCCACCTCCTGCGTCAGGACCTCTATGCCCCCTTGTAACTTTACAGTCCCCTTTCTCACCTCCTTCTCCATGTGCTCCTCACAGTGCCTCACCTCCTCGCGCACTCCTCCGACCTCCTCACTCACTCCTCTTCTGATCTCCTCTCCCATCACTTGCATCTCCTGCCCAGATGCCACCCTCATCTGCTCCATTTCCTCCCTGTGAGCATCCAGTTTGGTTTCTACCCCCATTCTGACCCCCTCTATCTGCTGCTCCATTTGTTTAACTTCCCTTTCCGCTTGGTCCCTCATGTCCCTCAATTTGCCTTCCATACTGTTTTCTAACCCCTCTAACCCATTTTTCACTCCCTCTATCTGATTCTCCTGGGCAGCCATTCTATTTTCTACCCCCGTTAACCCATGTTTCACCTCTTTTATCCCGTTGTCTAACCCCTCAAAATTATTGTCTAACTTCCCAATTTTCTTGTCTAACTCCTCAAAATTATTGTCTAACTTCTCACCGGTACCCCTCATTTGGCCCTCTAATCGCTCACCCTGAGCATCCATCCGGTTCCCCATTCCCCCATTTGGCCCTCTAATCGCTCACCCTGAGCATCCATCCGGTTCCCCATTACCCCCATTTGGCCCTCTATTCGTTCCATAAGGGCCCTCATTTGCAACATAAAAAGGTTCGGATCCACCAGGGGCGCTGCCACGGTCACGGGCGCGGTGACCAGCGAGGCGCCATTTTGCGCGTCTGCTACCCTCGCTGCTTCGCTCTCCTCACGTCCCTCAATTTGGTCCTGGACCGACCCTGCCTCACTCTCCCCTACCGGACCCCAGCCGTCTTGATCCGCCATAGCGCGACTTGCAAAATTCGAGTTTCGTAAAACAAAACAAATTTCGGCCGCTCCAAATTTTGACCAAATTTTTTTTTTTCCTCTATTCGTTTTTTTTTTTTCCTTCAAAATTTGGTCGGGCCTCGAATCTCACTCCCGACACCAATTGTTACAGATACGACTTTGATGGTATGGTGGGCCGAGCGGGATGGCCGCCGTATCCGTACAAGTTACCACAAATTACCCGACTATACTCGACGTTGACGAGCCGCGCTATGCTGGCTCAATAGGAAAGAGAAGACACCCGGCTGGGTTACAATGACACAATACGACACCAGGGGTTCAGTTCTCAAGACCTCCGGAGGAGGTTATATTAAGGCGGAAAAGGTTAGATTACAGGGACAAGAGGGAAACATAGGAAGGTGGGCACTTAGACACAACCTTATATTAACCCTAGACAGACCACAGATAAACGGGACAACGCTGACTCACACGGGATTTGATGGCAAGGAAAGCGGCAGTCGATGGCTCAGGTGCACCTGGCTCCGGGACAGAATCACGTACGGTGGTGTCCAGCAGATGCGGGGAGGTCGCTCAGCGCTCGTGGGTCGCGACTTTGGTGGAGATGCCGGGGAGGTCGCTCAGCGCTCGGGAGGGTGGCGTCTTGTCCTTCCAAGCTCGGGGCGCATCTGACGTCACGTCCGGCGCGGGGCCGCGTATATCCGGCGGGGAGTGACACGCCCTCGGCTCGTTAGCGCCGCCCCAGATGGCATCGGCCCATGGCTTCTCATTGGGTGCGGGGGTTACCGGCTCCGCCCTTGACGAGGGGCCGACAGGGAGCCCCCTTCTGGGTAACCCCGTCGAGCACATGTTCAATGGCGGCCAACCGAGCCGGAGTGAGGACGCAAAGCCGCTGTTGTTGTGGTTGTTGTTGTTGGCGCTTCTTCATGGGGAAGAGATGCGGAGAGGTATGGGGAGGTCCTAAACTTCCTAACAGGTGCCATACAATCACATTCTGGTGCAACGAAGAGTCATAATTAATGGAAACAAGTCCTTAACTGACATAGATTAAGAATAACTAGCAAGATGTCCTATAATTGTCTACGTGTGGTGCGGGGGACCTGGGCACGACATTTAATGGGGGGATGAAGGGGAAGATCGGCTCTAATGGGTGTTGTTTACAGACAATGGGACTAGGGAATGGGGTAAGGGGAGAGTTGGGGAGTATCGGAGAAAATAGGGGAATATTTACAAGCGGATATGGAGGCCAAATTCCATATTCGCAACAATATATATATATATATATATATAAATATATATATACATATATATATACATACATATATATACATACATATATATATATACATATATATACATACATATATATACATACATATATATATATATACATATACATACATATACATATTGTTACAGACTCGGTGGTGGATGTTAGTTTACCGAGCGGTTTTGGTATGACCACGTCTGCACAAGTTACCCGATTATACCCGAACGTTGACTAATCGCGCTACGCTAGGTCAATGAAGGAAAAGACACACAGCTGGGATTCAAATGACACGACACCAGGGTTCAGTTCTCAAGACCTCCGGAGGAGGTTATATTGTTACGGAAGGTCAGATTACAACTACAAGAGGGACAGCATAGTAAGATAAGCACTTAGACACACTCTTATATTATTCCCAACAGACGACAGATAAACGGGACAAAAGGCTGACTCACACGGGGATTGATTGCAAGGAAAGCGGGTATCGATGGCTCAAGGTGCACTCTTGGCTCAAGGACAGGGTCGACCCGGTCCGGTCCAGAGATGCGGGAGGTTTCACAGCGCTCGTACGTGGCAACTTCTCTCTCCAGGCTGGGGGCGCATCTGACCTCACATCCGGTGAGTCGCTTCGTATCTCCGGCGGGGAGTGACACGCCCTCGGCTCGTTAGCTCCGCCCCAGATGGAATCGGCACGTCGCCTCTCATTGGGTGCGTGCGGGGGGGGGTTACCGGCTCCGCCCTTGACGGGGGACTGACAAGGAGCCCCTTCGTGGTAACCCCGTGGAGCGCATGGTCCGGCGCGCATTGTCAATGGCGGCTAACCGAGCCGGTGTGATGACGCACACTCCCCCGCGCAGCGTCGTTGTTGTTGTAATTGTTGTTTGGGGAAGAAGATGGAAGGAGGTATGGGAAAGGTCCTAAACTCACTACTGGTGCCATATAATCACATTCTGGTGCAACGAAGAGTCAGAATTAATGGAAAGGAGTCCTTAACTGACATAGACTAAGAATAACTAGCAAGATGTCCGAAAGTTGTCTACGTGAGATGCGGTGGACCTGGGCACGACATTTAATGGGGGAAAAAGGGGAAGGTCGGCTCTACTGATTGTTGTTTACAGACAATGGGACAAGGGAATGGGGGATTGGGGATAGTTGGGGAGTATTGGGGAAATAGGGGAATATTTACAAGCGGATATGGAGGCCAAATTCCATATTCGCAACATTGCACCCTTCTCTACCCTCGGGGCGTCCCGACCCGATAAATTTTTACCTACTTTAGTGTGGCACGCAATGTAGTTCCCTCTACTATTAACTCTACCCTGAGTACGACAGTTTTACAGATATTCACAAATGAGTAAATATGTCCCCCTGCGACGTTGCACCCTTCTCCTCACAGAAACACACCCACAGGATAACCGAATCCGGAAAGAATCCTCAAACTAAACATACAGCCGGTAGGGAGCATTATTTACACAAGACTACGCTGATATTTACACTACGATTCAGGACCTGTTTTTGGAGGAACACATGCAGATGTTATGCATAGAGAGAGCACGCATGCTAGCATCGATACACCAACCCACGAGTGCTCTGTGGCCTACGGCCTTTAATAATGTGCAGAGCACCCTTTCCCAGCACGAAAAGCACCACCCCCTCATGTACAGTCAGCACCATCCGGTGCACCAATAAAGTGTCTACAAATCACCGGTGGTGTCGCAGCCGGCCGATGTTCTGCCGCTGGTCTTGCCTTCATGTGGTGCACTTGGCCTTCTTACTTCTTTTAAACAAAATAAAGAAAGGCGCCAACCGCGTCCATTTCTTTATTGTGGCCGTCAGGGGGCCAACTGTTAGTGGTTCACCTGTTTGGCATAGGTGCCACGTTGACCCATAGGTCCTTCCACGGGTGGTGCTTGGCCGCAAAAGAGCTGCGGTCCATTGTGGGTGGCCACAACCATTGCGGTCCATATGGTGTATCGATCCAAGCAGCAAACAGCGAAAGTGCAGGCCCACAACTGCGAAGCCAGCACCTCTCTCTCCTCTCTCTCTACCCCAAAGCCAGATCCTCGGAGGTGGGAGACAAAAGAAAAGACAAGTGAGTAAGGTGGTAAGGGCGCAAAAGTGCACGCAATGTAAGATGATGCACACTGGGGGCACATGGGAACCAGGTGAGACAGGTACGTTTCTATCGTACGCCCCCCCCCCCCCCCACCAGGTAACCTACATGGCCCCTCCCTTACCCCTTACTGTATCCACACAACACAACACTACCCATAAACATCTACTTTACAAGTCAACAAACATCCCTACTGTCTTCCCCGTTCCTCCCATAAACCAAATTCGTCTTCTCTCCCTCCTAACCAATCAAATTTGCCATTTTCAACTTTCATCAAAATTTGCCATCTCCAACTCAACATCATAATTTGCCATCACCAATTCATCATCAGTCCCTCCTAAGGAGGGAGAGATGGAATCACCCCAATGTCTCATCCACGTCGTGATGCGTCTCACAATCCACACAGCAATTTCATTTCCTGCAACAAAACAAAGAAAACACAGGTGTGGAGTCATCATCATCACCACAGGTAAGTGGCTGCGTATGGTGCGGCAGGTTCATCAATCCTAACTATCTCCTAAATGACTTTAACAACTTTACACTACCCGGGGTCTTTCTCTGGCCAACCCATTGGCCCTCTTACACTATGGGTTCTAATAACCAATTCCCATTGGCCAAACTGTGGTGCTCTTCAATTTGGGGTCTCACTCCCCCGATTCATCTCCCGGTGTCCTCGCACAATTTCTGGGCTGTGGCGTGTACCTCTCCCAGTGGGTCTACCCACCTGCACACCTCCACCACTGCAGTTGCCTCCGAGCTTACCTGCTCCTCACCCTAACCTAACTACCTGGGGAAGGCCCTCTGGCACTCTCCCCACTCGGTGCCCTCTCTGGCACTGGGCTACCCGATCCACACCCGGGATCCTCAGGCACCCACTCACAACTACCGGCTCCCAGAGCCCACCTGCGGCCTCACCTGGCCGACATCCTCACAGTGGTGGAGTGCCCAACCAACTACACACACTAACAGGCTACACGCCCAGCCATTTCCACAACACTAATGCACCCATTCACAACACCATTCTGCAACCGCACCACAAATGCCAATATCCAACCACAATTTACCTGTACCCTCTACCTAACACTTACACTACCCGCCCCGGGTACTCGTGAAAGGGGTCCACTCTTCCCCCATCCACACCTTCGCACCATGCACACCACTCCGTACCACTTACTCCAACTCTCTCCACACACCTGTACCTGCACACCTGTGCTCTCACACCTGGTGCCACCTGCACCCTTCTCTCCCCAAGCGCATTCGCGCTGATCCACAACACTCACTACTCATACACTGCTCCACACACCTGTCCAGTTGCACACCTGTGCAATCACACCTGTTCCATCCTCACACACACGGCATCATCTCAGCTAACTACTCCCTTCTGAAACTTGCGCTTCCCAGTCGTCCCTTTAAACTATTGCGCTCCCACGTCATTATCATCCACACTAATCTACCTGCGTCCCCACTACAGGTATCAGTCACTAACTAATCTTAACGTCACCTAATGTCATCTTTCTAGATCCCTACAATATAACCTAACCCACCCGGGCTAGTTTTCACTGCCATACACCCCATAATCTATTGCGCATTTGCCCCACACCATGGGAAGGGTGGCAGGGATGCCACCCTTACCCACCGGGCCTATCGCTCCTCAATCCCCCAGTCCTCTGGCACTAATAAGCCCCCCTTATTCAGAGGTACTGGGTCCCGCCTCGGCATCTAACGCCGAGGCAATCCACGGGGGCGCCTGCTCGCCGGTGTAAGGTCTTATCCGGTCGGCGTGGACGATCCGAGGGAGGGCTCGTGGCCCCATTTTGATCTTTATGACCACGTCACAGATTTGCGACAGGACGACTCCTGGGCCTTGCCAGGGGGAGGTGAGTTTTGGGCACCTTCCCTTCCGCCTCCGGGGATTAAAGAACCAAATCTTCATCCCCGGAGCGTATTGACTCCCCTGGCTCCGGTCGTCGTACCTGCGCTTCATCTTTTCCCCCGCCAGATGGAGTTGGCGGCGGGCGAAGGCATGGACTAGCTCCATGCCTTCCTCTAGGTGACGTGCGTACCCCTCCCTCGGCGGGTTAACCACTGTGTCTGGCACGGGACCGCATAGCAAGTCGGCGGGAGCCCGTAACTCCCGCCCATACATAAGCAACGCTGGACTGCATGCGGTGGCCCCGTGCTGGCTGGTTCGGTAGGCCATGAGCAAGTAAGGGAGATGTTCGTCCCAGTCATCCTGACGGGTGGCGGTGAACAGTGCCAGTTGTTGGATTAGAGTTCGGTTGAATCTTTCCACCATCCCGTCAGATTGAGGTCTTAAAGGCGTTGTTCTGGTTTTCCGAATTGACAGGAGACTGCACACATCTTTTAGCAATTTGCTCTCAAAATTTCGTCCCTGGTCGGTGTGCAACTCCTGTGGAATCCCATGCCGGCACACAAATCCTTCCACGAAGGCCTGCGCTACCACCCCTGCTTCTTGGTTGGGGAGGGCGTAGGCCTCCGGCCACTTGGTGAAATAGTCCATTACAACGAGGATATACTTATTACCTTGGCGGGTGCGGGGCAGCGGTCCTAGAATATCCATAGCCACCCGCTCAAGGGGGGCCCCCACCTGATGTAATTGAAGGGGGGCCCTCATCCTCCGTGCTGGTCCCTTTTTGGCAGAACAGGCGTCGCATCTCCGACACCAGTCCTGTATGTCGCGCCCCATATTCACCCAATAGAACCTCCGGCGGACCCGAGATATTGTCTTTGTCCTGCCCAAATGGCCGCCGGAGCGGGTACCATGCACCTGTTGCAATATGACGTTCTTGAATTTGTCAGGGACTATCACCAGCCAGGAAGTTCGATCAGAGGGAACCTCCACCCACTTGCGATACAAGATGTTGCCTTTCAATTCCAGGGTCTGCCACTGAGCCCAATATGCCTTTGTTTGTGCCCCGAGGGGGGTGACCTCTTCCCCCTTTGGTCTTTGCCCCAATTTGACCCAATTGAACACTGGCCCCAGGACAGGATCCTCCTGCTGGGCCGTGCTCCATGCCAAAGTTCCGAATTCCTCATCTGCGGTTAGTGGCAAAATTGGCCCTCTCACCCGGGTTGCCCGGACAACGAGGGTCGGGTCCGAATCGCCCAATTGTTCCCTCTCCTCGTGTCTCGCACAAAATTTGCAGTTTTCCCCCAGACAAGGACGCCGAGAGAGTGCGTCCGCATTACCATGGGCCTTCCCGGCCCTATGGGCCACATCAAAATCGTACTGCTGCAACTTTTCCAACCACCTTGCAATTTGGCCCTCCGGTTCCTTGAACCGAAGGAGCCATTGCAAGGAGGAATGGTCAGTTCTAACCAAAAATTTCCGCCCGTACAAGTACGGGTGGAAATGGTTCATGGCAGCCAGCATAGCCAATAACTCTTTGCGAGTGACGCAATAATTTCTCTCGGGCCTACTTAAGGCCCGACTATAATAACCAATCACTCTCTCCACGCCCTCCTGTGTCTGAGACAAAACTGCGCCCAATCCTTCCTGGCTCGCATCCGTGTCCAGGGTAAATGTCCCGTCACTAGTGGGGTAAGCTAGAAGGGGTGCGGATGTTAGACACCCCTTCAATTTTTGGAAGGCCTCGTGGCACTCCCGTGTCCAATTAAATCGCGTCCCCTTCTCCGTAAGCCGGTGGAGGGGACGGGCCAACTCCGCAAATTTCGCCACAAAGCGCCGGTAGTAGGAGCAGAGTCCCAAAAATCCCCGCACCTCTTTGATGGTACGTGGTGCGGGCCACTCCTCTACCGCTTTAATTTTGTCTGGGTCCGTTTTTACCCCCTCGCGGCCAATCACGTGACCTAGATAGGCCACCTCTCTTGCAAACAAAGTGCACTTACTCGGGTTCAGCTTCAACCCTGCCTGTCTGAGGCACCCGAACACCTGGTTCAAATTAGCTACTGCCTGGGGGAACGTTTGGGCATGTACCAGGACGTCATCCAGGTACACCAGGCATGACTGCCATGGCATGCCGCCTAGTACATGCTCCATCAATTTTTCAAAGGTGGCGGGGGCGTTACACAAACCAAACGGCATCACAGTAAACTGATACAGTCCCTTACCTGTGGAAAATGCCGTTTTCTCCTTCCCTGCCCTATCCATCTCCACATGCCAATACCCACTCTTGAGGTCCAAAGTTGTGAACCAATTTGAGCCCGCAACGGCATCGAGGGTGTCATCAATCCTTGGCAGGGGATATGAGTCCTTGAGTGTCACGTTGTTTAGCTGGCGATAGTCCACGCAGAACCGCGTGGTCCCATCCTTCTTTTTGACCAGCACAACAGGTGACATCCAAGGACTTCCCGAGGGCTCGATCACACCTGCGTCGAGCATTTTTTCAACCTGCTCGTCAGCTTCCGCCCTCTTGCTCCAAGGGAGCCGTCGGGCGGCCTGACGAATAGGCCGGGCCTCACCGGTGTGGATCTGATGTTTCACCAGGCCCGTACGTCCAATATCCTCGGTGGACAGGGAGAAGAGGTCCAAATGGGACCCAACCAGTTTGTGTAAGGCCTCCCTCTGGGTACCTCCCAACTCTACGCTGCTACGATTTACCATCTTGCAAATGGGATCGGGCCAATTCCTACTTGTTATTGAAGGCTCCCCCCGGGGTCGGCTCGGCTGGACGTTCTCGCCCCTCACTGTCGCGACTTCCTCAACTGGGGTGCAGCCAGCTACCCTCGTGCCCCTTACTATAGTGCATGGTTCTGTACTCATATTTATTACTCGGACGGCCACTACCGGTCCGTCCGTTTTTACAAGGGTGCGGCCCACGATTAAACCCGGTATGGACTGCGCTGCCACCGGTTCGACCAGGCCGCAGGACTCCTGCCATGTTGGGCGAGCTGCCCACCGGGCCGGCACTATCGCCTCGGCCCTTGGGGGGATGGTCACGGCCTCGGAAGCCTCCAGCTCCGCTCTCTCGGCCGTGCTCACTCCTCCTAACGGCAGCTCTTCTACTCCCACCTGCAGGATCCCCCGGCACAAGTCGATTTTACAACCGCTGGCAGTCAACAGGTCCAACCCTATTAAACATGGGTCGCACACCTCCGCCACCCAAACATCTATCTCCCTCCTTACCGACCCTAACTTGAGGGTCACAGAACCACGCCCTATGATCGGGGCCGTTACCCCGGTAGCAAGCTGCAAACTATAATTTTGCAGGCGCTGGATCTTATCCCAGCCACCTGCGCTCGAATCAAGGACCACAGGGCTGATGATCGTGGCGCTAGCTCCTGTGTCCACTACGGCGTCTACCCCCACGCCGGCAATTTTGCATCTAATTGTCAGGCTACCGGTTCCAATTTGGCCACAATAAATGACCTGTCGCGTCAATGAGGGCTCTCCTCCATCCTCTGCTGCCGAACACCGCCCTACGTGCCCGACACCTTCTAGTTTCCCGGGGTCTGGCGGGGGGGTGTCTGGGGTCGGCTAACCCGCTCCCCCCTGGGCGGAGTTGAGGACCTCAACTGCCGGGGATCATCCCGGCGCGCGTTTCGACAGTGCCGCGCCAGGTGACCCAGGCGGTTGCAGGTATAGCACCTCACCTGATAAGGTGCTTGCCTCCGGAATTCCAAATTCCCCCCCCTGTAGGTCCGAATTGGATTACCCGCTCGTGGTCCACCGCGGGCCACCTCCGGGGCCGCCTGCCATGGTCCAGGTCCTGCCAGGCGCTGGTCCACCAGCCTCCGGACCATGCCCGCCAGGTCAGGACCCACGTCGTGGGCGGGCCCCCTAAGGGGTCCGCCCTCCATCGGGGGTCCCACCTGGCGGACCGCCATTGCGAGACGCTCGCCCCCCTGGGCCAGGGGCCTCGCTGCTTCCCAACGGGCCGCAGCATCAGCCGCCTGGCTCAGAGTCTGCGGGCGCCACATGGCGAGCTGTTGCCGGAGCTCAATGTCCGGGAGGGCCTGGATAAAATGGTCCAGCGCCAGGCTTTCCCGGGAATCCGCTGCCATGCTAGCATGTGCGATCCCCACTGCGCGGCGAATGTCGTGGGCAAGTTCCCCGATGGCTTCCTGGGGCTTGCGCTTTCGCAGCGCGAGCTGAGCTTTAACAAGCTCGCTCTGCTGTTCTATGCCGAATCGATTAATTAGGGCGTCGCGGAGGGCTGGCAGGGTGAGAGCACCCGCTGGTAATGCCGTCAGCACCTCCGCCGCCGCGCCGCGCAATGCGGCCACCAGGTGTACTCCACCTTCGTCCTCACCCCAACCGTTGCCCTTACACACACAGTCGAACTGCGCCAGGTACGCGCGTAGATCACTCTTGCCGTCATACGGCGCGAGTGGGACCTTGTGGGACCATCTCGTTTGCGAGTCGTTGCCCGCCTGCCGGACCCCATGCGTCGCCCCTTGCGGGGTCAGCGCGGGGCCGAACCGGCCGGGCCCCCACAGTACATTACCCCCAAGGGGCTCTCGTGCCTCCCCAGTCCCTCCAACAACTACCCCTGTTGGTGTCGATGCATGGGTCACACCTCCGCAACCCGCTACCCATTCCATACCACCACAACCTTGCTCACCCACACCTCGCACCTCTCGTTCCATACCCTCCGGACCAGCCATACACCTCACTCGTGGCCTCTCACGAACATCCGGGTCTATCTCGACCCCCAAGCTGATTAAATCACCTGGCGCATCATACGCACGACCATATTGGTCACCACTTACACCGGGTCCTCTTTCTCTTCGCTTCTCCTCCATCACCTGCGAATCCCTCATCCGGTTAATGAGCACATCATCACGATCCGAACACAGACTTTGGACCAATTCTTTTACTTCCTCCTTTATCTCTTTCTTATCCTCTCTCCGTCGCTACTTAATTTCGCTCACCCCTTCTTCCACTTCTTCTAATTTTTGCTTCATCTCCTTCATCTCTTCGTGCGCCCCTTTTAGTTCTTCCTCTAACTCCACTTTATTTTTTTCTATGTGCTCCCGCACCCCCCGCTCTTTAACCTCCATCACCTCTACCACCTTGTCCATTTTCCTCGTCAGGTCTTCATGTACCGTCTGACACTCTTTTTTAATTACCCCTACGTCCTTTTTCATCTCCTTCTGTGTCGATTTTAATCCCTCTATTACCGCTGTGTTCTTCTTTACCTGGTCCCCCAACTCCTTTTGTCCCACTGTCAGTTGTTCTACTCCTAGCGTCAACTCCTCTATACCACTTTGCAATTTTACAGTCCCCTTTCTCACCTCCTTCTCCATGCACTCCTTACAGTGCCTCACCTCCTCGCGCACTCCTCCGACCTCCTCACTCACTCCTCTCCTGATCTCCTCTCCCATCACTTGCATCTCCTGCCCAGATGCCACCCTCATCTGCTCCATTTCCTCCCTGTGAGCATCCAGTTTGGTTTCTACCCCCATTCTGACCCCCTCTATCTGCTGCCCCATTTGGTTAACTTCCCTTTCCGCTTGGTCCCTCATGTCCCTCAATTTGCCTTCCATGGTGTTTTCTAACCCCTCTAACCCTTTTTGCACCCCTTCCATTTGATTCTCTTGAGCGGCCATTCTGTTTTCTACCCCCATTAACCCATTTCTCACCTCTTTTATCCCGTTGTCTAACCCCTCAAAATTATTGTCTAACCTCCCAAATTTCTTGTCTAACTCCTCAAAATTATTGTCTAACCTCCCAAATTTCTTGTCTAACTCCTCAAAATTATTGTCTAACTTCCCAAATTTCTTGTCTAAACCCTTAAAATTATTGTCTAACCCCTCACTGGTACCCCTCGCTTCGTCCCTCATTACCCCCATTTGGTTTCCCATTACCCCTAATTGGCCCTCCAATCGCTCACTCTGAGCATCCATCCGGTTCCCCATTACCCCCATCATTCTGCTTTCCATTTCTTCGCTATTCTGGGCCATAAGGGCCTTCATTTGTATGAAAAACAAGTTCCAATCCACCGGGGGCGCTGCCACGGTCGCGGGCGTGGACGCCGTGGCCATCTGCGAGGCGCCATTTTGCGCGCCCGCTACTTCGTGCGTGACGGCGCTATTTTGCGAACCTGCTACCCTCACTGCTTCGCTCTCCTCGCGTCCCTCAATTTGGTCCTGGACCGACCCTGCCTCACTCTCCCCTACCGGACCCCAGCTGTCTTGGTCTGCCATAGCGCGACTTTCAAAATTCGGGTTTTTATTTTCGTAAAACAAATTCAAATTTCGCCGTTATAATTTCGCGCGGGAAACGCGCTCCGAATCGATTCTAATTGTTACAAATTTGGGCCTAATAAATTTAGTCCCGGGTTCGAATTCCACTCCTCGACACCAATTGTTACAGACTCGGTGGTGGATGTTAGTTTACCGAGCGGTTTTGGTATGACCACGTCTGCACAAGTTACCCGATTATACCCGAACGTTGACTAATCGCGCTACGCTAGGTCAATGAAGGAAAAGACACACAGCTGGGATTCAAATGACACGACACCAGGGTTCAGTTCTCAAGACCTCCGGAGGAGGTTATATTGTTACGGAAGGTCAGATTACAACTACAAGAGGGACAGCATAGTAAGATAAGCACTTAGACACACTCTTATATTATTCCCAACAGACGACAGATAAACGGGACAAAAGGCTGACTCACACGGGGATTGATTGCAAGGAAAGCGGGTATCGATGGCTCAAGGTGCACTCTTGGCTCAAGGACAGGGTCGACCCGGTCCGGTCCAGAGATGCGGGAGGTTTCACAGCGCTCGTACGTGGCAACTTCTCTCTCCAGGCTGGGGGCGCATCTGACCTCACATCCGGTGAGTCGCTTCGTATCTCCGGCGGGGAGTGACACGCCCTCGGCTCGTTAGCTCCGCCCCAGATGGAATCGGCACGTCGCCTCTCATTGGGTGCGTGCGGGGGGGGGGGTTACCGGCTCCGCCCTTGACGGGGGACTGACAAGGAGCCCCTTCGTGGTAACCCCGTGGAGCGCATGGTCCGGCGCGCATTGTCAATGGCGGCTAACCGAGCCGGTGTGATGACGCACACTCCCCCGCGCAGCGTCGTTGTTGTTGTAATTGTTGTTTGGGGAAGAAGATGGAAGGAGGTATGGGAAAGGTCCTAAACTCACTACTGGTGCCATATAATCACATTCTGGTGCAACGAAGAGTCAGAATTAATGGAAAGGAGTCCTTAACTGACATAGACTAAGAATAACTAGCAAGATGTCCGAAAGTTGTCTACGTGAGATGCGGTGGACCTGGGCACGACATTTAATGGGGGAAAAAGGGGAAGGTCGGCTCTACTGATTGTTGTTTACAGACAATGGGACTAGGGAATGGGGGATTGGGGATAGTTGGGGAGTATTGGGGAAATAGGGGAATATTTACAAGCGGATATGGAGGCCAAATTCCATATTCGCAACAATATATATACATATACATACATATACATATATATATATATATATATATATATATATATATATATATATATATATATACACAAACTCACACTAAAATATTAGAGTCAGGTTATGTTCCATAAAAGTTCAACAAATACACCATGGGAGTTTTCCAAAAATACCTGCAGGATTTCCAAAATGCATGGAGGCAATGTGTTCCACTTGATTTTTTTTCCAAAGGTTTTTCATGGAGGGGAACGTCCCCCAAGAGAACATTCTGAGTCCAAATGGAGGAGAGACCCTTTCTAAAGATGGAACTCTGAGGCCAAACGGAGGTGAGAGTCCCTCGTGACAGCATTCCAAGACGAATCTTCTGAGGGGTATTTTAATATACGAGCAACGGTTCCCGCCCTACGGGTGAGGCTTCAATTGGGAGGCCCATATGAAAAGGCAAAATATCAAAAATTTAAGGCTTTTTTTATTTTAAACGATTTATATAAACACTACCAGAAGTACCCGGCGTTGCAGGGTGGGGGAGGAGAGGGGAACGGGGGGGGGGGCGAGAGGGGAGGGGAGGGGAGGGGAACGGAGGGGAGGAGAGGGGGGAGGGGAAGGGAAGGGGAGGAGGGTAGGGGACAAGGGAAGGGTAGGGGAGGGGGAGGGGAGGAGGGGGAGGGGGAGGGGAGGAGAGGAGAGGGGGGAAGGGGAGGAGGGGAGGAGGGAAGGAGGGGGGAAGGGTGGGGAGAGGGGGAAGGGGAGCAGTCAGAAGTGGAGGCTCTTTTATGGAGAATTTATATCTTAAAGGGGAGAGGAGGGGGGAAGGGGAGGGGCAGGGGATGAGAGGAGGGGGAGGGGGATGGGAGGGGGAATGGGGAGGTGAGGGGGGAAGGGGAGAAGGGAAGGAGGGGGGAAGGGTGGGGAGAGGGGGAAGGGGAGCAGTCAGAAATGGAAGCTCTTTTACAGAGAATTTATATCTGAAAGGGGAGGGGAGGGGATGGGGGAAAGGGAGGGGGAAAGGGGAGGTGGAGGGGAGGGGGGAGGAGAGGGGAGGGGAGGGGAGGGGGGTGGAAAGGGAGGGGGGAAGGAGGAGGGAAGGTTGGGGAGGAGGGGAAGGGGGGGGGAGGGGAGAGGAGGGGGGAGGCAGGAGAGGAAGTGGAGTAGTTCACGTTTCTGAGTAAATGTGACATGTTTCTGAGTGAATGTGGCTCACGTTTCTGAGTTAAGTGTGATGCCGAACAGGAAGAAGAAGAAGCCATACTACCAAATTCGTACACTTCCGGAATTGTTTGATTTTGTTGTATTCAAATGTCTGGTAATTGTTTTGTATTTATTTATGCGAATGTGTATTTGTATATAACTGTCATTTTTTTTTCTATTTTTTTTTTTTTGCCCAAAACACTCCCAGGCACTCACCGATGAAACTCTGAAAGTTTGATGAAGATCCGTTCAGCCATCTCTGAATAAAAAGCGGACACACACACAGACAACAAATAATTTGCCAGGCAATGTACACAGGCTCAAAGGCACACCATCCAAGCATCATTGTAAAAGTCCCTTCGTCAAAGAGCGTCTTATCCCCTTATGAGTGGAGGGCCTCGCTTCCCATACCCAATGCATGACATACTAACCCATATATGGGGAAGGGACTAAGATAATGTTATGCTATGAAATAACTATTCTAAGGGACCTGTATGGTGGTTGCCATTCCTTTGTAGTGGTTTCCCAAAACCACAACAATATATATATATATAGTTATGTTTGTGGGGTTGTGATTACTGTAGTACAGGTAGAATGTATAAATTAGCATGCTCCGAATGTCGTGAAGAAGAAGAACCACCATGTAAAAGTATGGAATTTGTTTAGCCCCGATAGTGGATTAACGTGTATATTTGTCCCCATTGCGAGGGGGCGGGGCATGTTAACTCGCTTAGGGAATAAGGATAAATTATCCCTTGTTCGTCGTACCCTCGGTGATTTATCCCTTGGTCTCATATGGCACCGCATTAGATACGTAGAGCAGGAATCGCCCTAATAATAAAACCAACCGGAAGCCAGGCATCAAGCACCTGCCGCTGACAACCCCAACTTACCAGGCACACAAAGCTCGGGCAGGCCGAGGACACGCCCCGAGGAGCCGTGATTGGCCAGGGCTCCTGATTGTCAAGGAAGGCTGGAGTAAGAAGGGATTCACTGATTGGTGGAGGGAAGGACGAGTAGCGAGCATCTCGCTGATTGGAAGAGAGGACCGAAGACGTCAGGGGATTGCGTGTAAAGTAGTTGGTGCGTGCGAACATCGCGCTTCTCGTGCTGGATGTCAAAGTGGACGGTTGTACTTGCTCGCTGCACGGGGAAGCTTGATCATATAAACGCCGCGTTCCGAGACTTTGCGGACTGAGAGCTGCAATTTTCCAGGCGGGAACGACGCGTGGATGAGCACTGCTGGGCTGCAGTGTGATGAGGCATGGCATAAAGAACAAGAGCGCAGCGAGGCCTACTTCGCGCCAAGGCATGTTCCCATGCACGGACCTCCGGGACCCGTTCGCAGACTGACGAGACCCCACGAGCCGATCTGAGATAAGTCCCACTAAATAACCACACATCTTAATTTTATCAAATGTTATTTTATCCCTTTTTTCTGTGTTTTAAGGCTGGTGTGGAGGATCCCATAGGAATTTAGTTTTACCATCACGCTTTTCTTGTTATCGGTATTTTCTTTTAATAAATCCTTTTGTTATTTTTGTACATTTTAAAATCCGTTTTCGTGTGAGTTTTTTTTTTTTTTGCAGGTTTGGAGAATTGTCGGCGGACCACAGGTAAGACCCTTCATCCCTCCACTCCCCTTTCTTCTCCCACATTTATTAAGTCTGCATTTGAACAGTTCCTGGGAGTTAAAGCTTGCTCGGCTATTCGTTCCTGGGAAAGATTTTAATCGCCAGGAACGCGACAACTGGTGTCAGGTGTGGGATTCGGACCCAGCGGATACTCGGTGTCCGAGGGTTGTGAGATCGACACCAGCTGGGTGCAAATTGTGCCCAGCATTCGGATTTTAAATTATCATTGTACCAGGGTGTCAAATTTTGTTGCAGTAAATTGGCGCAAGAAGCGCAACATCGCGTTTTCGGAAAATTTAAACATTTTCTTTTCTAAGGTAAAATAAATACGCGCACGGGAGAACTACCTCCTCACAGCGGATGGAGGAGGTGAGTGATATGGAAGGTTTGGGGAGCCTGAAGGCTCTGGAAGTGAGCCGGATATAGGGGAATTGGAGGTTAGTGGTGGAACTTCCCCCATGCCGAGTATCAGCCCATCCCCCTCCCCCAACAGGGAGACGGGAACAATGGGAACAGACCCGAACGCTTTCCAGGCCATGTTTGACCAAATGATGAGGGGAATAAATGCTCAGAAGGAGCACAGTGAATGATTGGCTGAACAAATGAGGGGAGATATGAGGGGAGAAATGCAGGAATTAGGGGAGATATGAAGGGAATGAGTAATGAAATGAGGGAAATAAAAGTAGTAGGGTCAATATACAAAAAATAACTCACCTAACCCCAAAAAATTGATACAAAAGGTTTTTCAATGGATTCTGGTACCATTGGGCATGCTAAATAACATACTAAAAATCTAGTAACATCTGATTTCCGGAAAGGGGTCATTTTCAAGATGGCGTCCAAGATGGCCGCCGGGAGCTTAAAATGGCCATATCTCAATTATTATTCAACCTAGAAAGGTGGTTTTGGTGTCTAACCCTGGGTTTTAGGGCCCAAGGAATCCAATTGAATCAATAAAATTACCATCAGTTAATTATTTATTGACAAGTCCAAGATGGCATCCCAAGGTGACATCCTGATCCACTAAAATGGCTCTGTTGAATAGTAGTCAAACTAGAGAGATTTTTTCAGTGTGTATACCTAGGTTTAAGGCACCCAGGAAATCGTCAAAATTACTTAAATAAGCACAAAGTAATCAGGTAATCCAGTAAGCCAGGTTTACCAGCCCATTAGGCATTTGTTGTCTTATACAGTTAGTCGCTATTCATCGTCATCCTCCGACTCCTCTGGAAGAAACTTGTTATGTGGATTGTCACATTCTTCAAGTTGGCACGGTCCACAGGCAGTAGTACATGGTAGTCCATATCGTCTACAAGAGCAGTGGAGTGTCTTGCAGGCAGTGGAGCAGTTACAATGAATGACCTTCAAGAGACTGTCTGGAGCATTACAAGTGTACATTTCTTTTGGAAATGTCTAAAAAATATGGATTTTGTTTATGCATACATGTACCAAATAATATACTTATTCCTTTTGAGATGAAAATAAATTGTTTGTCAGATTTTTCAGTCCCCCCCCCCCCCCTCCCCAATATAAAATAGTCTGTCCCTTGCCATAACCTCTCAAGCTTTGTACAAACCTTTGTCTGTAATGATCACTGAATACTGTGGACTGGAGTCACAGGTGGCAGTGGTGTAGACACATTACACTCTTATCTCCAATCTGAAACACACACTTGGTTCATTAGCTGGTGAGTCGGAGGATGACGATGAATAGCGACTAACTGTACAAGACAACAAATGCCTAATGGGCTGGTAAACCTGGCTGACTGGATTACCTGATTACTTTGTGCTTATTTAAGTAATTTTGATGATTTCCTGGGTGCCTTAAACCTAGGTATACACACTGAAAAAATCTCTCTAGGTTGACTACTATTCGACAGAGCCATTTTAGTGGATCAGGATGTCACCTTGGGATTCCATCTTGGACTTGTCAATAAATAATTAACTGATGGTAATTTTATTGATTCAATTGGATTCCTTGAGCCCTAAAACCTAGGGTTAGACACCAAAACCACCTTTCTAGGTTGAATAATAATTGAGATATGGCCATTTTAAGCTCCCGGTGGCCATCTTGGACGCCATCTTGAAAATGACCCCTTTCCAGAAGTGAGATGTTACTAGATTTTTAGTATGTTATTTAGCATGCCCAATGGTACCAGAATCCATTGAAAAACCTTTTGTATCAATTTTTGGGGGGTTCAACCATATATCGACCCCTCTAAACAGGATGTTAATAAAAATGAGAAACAGATCGGAGAAATGGGTGAGAAAATTAATGCTCAGAATGAGCGCAGTGAACGAATGGAAAATAAAATTGATGTGTTGAAGGGAGAATCGAATGCGCAGAGTGATAAAATTGATGGATGGATGAGTGAATTAAAGGAAGAACAAAAGAATGATCCAGACGGGGCACAGAAGCCATGGGTGGCAGAATTCGAATCAAAACGGGGGAAACCAACAGTGGGAATGGAAGAGTGTGAGACCCAAGCTGATGTGCTTCGGGTACAGGAGGGGAAAATTTTGATTCCAGAATGTGTGGAAGCAAATGGGGAATGTTTGGAGGTAAATAGGGAAAACTCAAAAGTAAATGGGGAATTTTGGGAAGAAAATTTGGAATGTTTGGAAGAAGATCGGGAATGTTTGTTAAATGAAGACCTGGAAGGTTATCGGGCTGGTGTGGATGCCGCAATGCACCAACAAGTGGAGGAATTTGGATTTGTGCAGTGCCAGGGCGGTGGTTCAGAGCAACAGGGGGTAACAATATGGGAGGTCCGTGTAACGGAACCGAACCGGGGGTGTGTAGATGAAGGCCTGTTGGGGCCAGAGTGATTGGGAATAAAAACCACCTTTAGAGGCCATTTTTCCCCGCAAGCGGGGGTTGGCCTTTTTCGGGAACTGTGGTTGTTGTTGTTTTTCGGTCCCCTTTTTTGAAGCAATGTTTTACAGCCGGATGCCCTTCCTGACGCCAACCCTTTTTGCCGCCTTTAACGACAAGCAGGGAATTACCAGTGAACTGGTACTCAAATTTGCCGACCTCGGAAGGATGACAGGCTGAGTCAACCCCCCTGGCGTTAATTCAGTGATTGACCGGGATTCGAACCCAGGATCCTAGGATCCTAAGCCGGCACCCTAGCCGCTAGCCCAACACCAGTGATTGGGAATGATAATGAAAATAATGATTTGACACAGCGGCTGGACACGTGTGACAGTCTCATCAAGGAAGAGGTTCCTCAGGTCCAACCGGGTCTGGGAGATGAGGTGAGTCGGTCCGATGATGAGATTAAAGGGACCGAGGAGACCCTCACCACAAACCACAATTGGGTACAAGAGGCTCCGAAATTGAATGCCCAGCATGGGGGGTGGGGGTGTTTTGGCTACGGGCTGGACTTGGACATGGAAGAGTCGGGAGATCGAGCCTTGAAAAATCAGGTCCCCGTAGAGAATTTGGAACAGCTGCAGGGAGGGGCAGAACAATCCAAATTAAGGGATTGTTACCTGCAGCTGTGGTTTGGCATGCAAGATAAGAATTTTAAAAAAGAAATTGAGATTTAAATGGGAAATTGATAAAATTTAAATGGGAAAAATTGATATGTATATATATATAAATCACAGCTTAAATATTAACACTTGTTATTTGTACATGGAGACGTAATGTAAGCTTATGTATGTGAAGGTCATTTTCTGAGACATTTATTCTCTCAAAGGTAATCTATATACGAGAGCTGTTGGTCTGTCTGTGTGTGTGTGTGTGTGTGTGTGTCGCCATGTTTCTCAGAGATGGCTGAATGGATCGTCAAACTTTCATAGGTTCATCAGCGAGTGCCTGGGAGTGTTTTAGGCTAAAAAAAAATTTGGGGGAAAAAAAAAAAGTTCGTTTTTTTTGGCGTTAAATAATAATAATAATAATAAAATCGCTGGATAATGCCTAAGCCTTTTACAATTTATGACAGTTATATACAAGTACACTGTTGGATAATTAATTAATTTAGCCTTGAATGAAGCTTATTGACTCAATGACTCAATAATTAAGGTCCAAACTTGTTTCAGAAGACATTTGGCTGATTTTAATATAATGTGGGAGTTCTCAATTCACTTTTACAAAAGGCATTATGAAACACTCACTTCAATTCAAAGTAACACATACACGAACAAAAATAAAATCATCACGCAGGCTCAACACGCTACATTCAATACAGGCAACTGGACTGAGAACCTCTCCGAATTTCTGTTACACGGCTATTTATGTTCGAAGATGAAAGCGTGAGAGGTCAGGAGAGAGTCAGAGAGGAGAGATAACATTTCGCCATACAGTCATTTGTTGGATCCATCCATGACAGGCAGCTCCTCCAGGTCGTTATCTCCGCCTCTCCCCGGCCAGGAGTGTCAGATAATGATAAACAGAGATTCTAGCTGTCTTGAAAAATAAACAGAGCTAACCGCCCCTTTAAGATAACATGCTTAGCATGAGGAGTACATCTGGTTTGTCTCAATCTCTAGCCTGGAGAAAACAAGGTTACAAGAGTTCAAATAATAGGGTAACACATTGTTGTTACAAGATTCAGTTCTGTAGTTTAGATCTTTTATATATATATACATACATATATATATATATATATATATATATATATATTTTTTTTTTTTTTGTATACAGAATCTATATATATATATGTATATATATATATACATATATATATATAAATATATATATATATATATATATATATATATATATATATATATATATACATATATATATATACGGAAACGGAGCACGGCGCTCCCCCTTAGCGGGGGGGTTAATCCCCCTTCTATTTGAACTATATATACTAGGGCATGCCCGTACTATATATAAGCTAGGACGTGCCCGTACGTGGGTGCCCGTTCCTTGCCAAAAAAAAAAAAAAAAAAAAAAATTTGTGTAGGGGTGTGTGTGTGTAAACATCCTAGGGTGTGCCCGTACGTGGGTGCAAAAAAACATGCGTGCAAACAACAACAACGAAAAAAAACTTTGAAACCACGTGGCAGTAACGACCACAGAACCCCCCCCCTCTATTTACATGAATGGTTTGGTCCATTCGCAACGACCACAGAACCCCCCCCTCTATTTACATGAAATGGTTTGGTCCAAAGCGAACGGCTTGCGGTGTTTGGTAAAGAAATCGCCATAGCTCGGTAACTACTTGTCCGATTAATTTCAAACCTTGAAAAGGCACATCCTCGGGTCCCCAGCAATATACCTGGCAAGTTTAAAGTATATCGGACCCGTGGTTGTCGAGAAACAGCGGTCACAGACAAACATACACACATACACACATACACACATACACACATACACACATACAAACACACATACACACAGAGATTAATGGAATTATAGATAGATAGGGGACCAAAAAACAACAACAACCACGGTTCCTGAAAAAGGCCAACCCCTGCTTTGCAGGGAAAAAAATGGCCTCTAAAGGTGGTTTTTTTTTTGGTTTTTTTTTTTGCACTGGCCATCTCCGCTCCTGAAGCTGCCCAGCTCCCTCCACGAGGCAGGTGAGCAACTTCGCTCGAGGCCGCGGACAAGATGTTATTTGCCGAGCGGATTAGCAGCCCGCGGCCCGGACCATTAGCAGTACTAAAACCCGATTCTTATGCGTTGGCCAAATCGTGCCACAGGTATTCAATGGGGAAATCACAAAGACGAACGGATGTGAAGAAAGGAAAGCAAAGGTAGGAAGAACAGGGATTTATTATTAATTACTATTGTACAAAACCAAAAAAACCAAGGAGGAGGAAAGAAAACGAAAGTAATTTGCAGAAGAGGAAGAAACAGTGCAATTCTACTTATCTATACAGGCTTACTTAAACCCCAGGACAATACAGACAGAACGAACTCACTCACACGAATAGGGAATTGCAGATTGGATTGGCTGGAGGGAGAGGAAGGTGGGACCACAAGGCTGGAAGGTTTGGCAGGGCGGCACAGCAAGCAGGTCCTCTCCGGGCTGGAAGCGAGCAAGGAGGCGGCAGGCACACGTATTTCGTTGACACGCCTCTGGCTCCCTCAGTCATCTGCTGCGGTCATCTGCTGGTGGGGGCTTCCCCCCCACGGGTTATATAGCCACGCCATACCAAGCCATGGTCACACCTTACCAAGCCGTGCCCACCGAGTCCTGGTTGGGCGCAAGGGCTTCCTGGCTCCACCTCCTGAAGATGATGGGCCGGCCACGCCATTCTCCCCCGAGTTGACCGCATGCGCAATGGAGTTTGGGGTGAAAAAAACCGCCCAATGCAATGGCACTTCGAAGAGATGATTGGGGGAAACTTGAAAAGGGAACTATCTTATGTCATTTGGTGCAATTCAGAGTCAACTAGTGGGAAACAGAGCCTTAAACTAACATAGAATAAGAAATAACTATAGAGAGGTCTATGATGGCCTACGTGTTTGTACATGGACTAGCTAAGGGGATGACCTTTGACCTTTACACACTAAACGGAGGTATTTACAAGAATTACTATTATTTACAGAGGGTGATATTTACAAACACAGGATTCTCAAATCCGCAACAATATATATATATATATATATATATATATATATACAGTATATATATATATAATATATATATATATATATATATATATATATATATATATATATATATATATATATATATATATATATATATATATATATATATATATATATATATATATATATATGTGTGTGTATATATATGTATTGTATGAAGAGTACATTTATTTGTTGTACAATATTTGAATAAAAGGGACTATTTCTTTTTATTCTCTAAACGGGCTGACTTGACTGCGAGGCTCTGAAACCTGACAAGCCTGCCTCTGCATGCGAGCTCGCTGGCCCTGTCCGGACTGTAGAATTGTTAGATCTTCATATAATACAGTTAACACTGATTAATATATGTATTTATGAAGCTTACGTGTTTGCAATTCAAATTTAATTGTTTGCAACGACAAGGTCGAGGCTCCGGGAAATCCACTCGATTTACACAAATTACGTATGCAATTAATTTTGCTTCCACAACACATTCGCATAAATAAATACAAAACAATCACCAGACATTTGAACACAAATAAATCAAACAATTCCGGAAGTGTACGAAGTTGGTAGTAAGGCTTCTTCTTCTTCCTGATCGGCATCACACTTCACTCAGAAATGTGATGAACAGCACATTCAGCAGCATATATTCAACGAAAAGGTGATGAACCCCCTTCCACTCCCCCCACTCCCTTCCTCACCCCTCCCTCTCCTGCCTCCTCCCTCCCCCTACTTTTTTTTAATTTTTTTTTTTAACCTGGGCAACACTAAGGTTCAAGCACTCCTCACACAGGTATGTTTTTCCTCCTTCCCTTCCCCACCTGCCCCCAAAATGGAGAGGCCTGTTAAAGCTACCCCCTCCCCCCAAAATATGTATATGTAGTATTTCTTTCCCCTCCCCCTCCCCTCACCTCCCACCCCCCCCCCCCTTTCACTCCCCCACTCACTTCTTCTCCCCTCACTCCCTTCCTCTCCCTTCACTCCCTTCCTCTCCCCTCCTCCTCCTGTCTCACCATCCCCCCCCCCTCCCCACATCCACCCCTCGCCCCCTCCCCCCCACCCCCGCAATGCCAGGTACTCCTGCTTGTAAATGATAAAGATAAGCTGTGCATGATTTTAAAATGGAAATGATTTACTGCTGAATACATTGCATGAGAATGTTTTTGACTTTTCCATGCACAACATGCACCTTCATACAACACCCAATATTGCGGGAATCACCAGTCATTCAGGTACAATCCTATAATGTTGTACAGAGAGAGAGAGAGAGGTGGAGGGGTGATATCCATGAACCATCACTCAGGTGATCCCAATTGAAGTAATCACAAGAAATAATAAACTCCCTCTAACGAACCTATGATTCATTCATGATTGCAGTTGTCCTTTTTTAATGCATACTTGTCAATTAAAAAATTACCATGTTGACTTTACACGCTCTTTTCAATGGTATTTTTAAATGGGCGTGATTTTGTCGTCACTTGCGCAGACTAGTCGTCTCATAATGATCATTAAGGCATCGGCTTAGATCGTGGCATGACATTCACTTTTGCTTTCCTGACAGTAATTTAAATAATCTCTAAGATAGGACACCACAAAAAAAATCCAAACTATAAATTTGATCATTTTGAACCACCATCATATTTTCCATCCATGTCAGGAAATAAAACCAGATAGGTATCAGGAATGATGAGTATTCTCTGCATGAGCGGAACCCTGAACGATGTGGAGCCAAACATGGACGTGAAGTGTGAAATTGAGGTGCAGTTTGTTTTTCAGCAACACTGCTCAGGGGGGCTGATAGGATGGATCAAAGGTAGTGAACGTCGAACTGTCTAGTTTGGTTTACATTCCTACACCAACTATAAACTCTTGTCCTGCTGCTACAGTCAAGGCAATGTATGAGAAAGTACATCAGCTTCCATGGAAGGGGACTTAATGCCAGTTGCCCTGCCTTCTCACATTTGTCTGTGGACTTCAAATATCCTAAGGTTCCGGACATATTCCGAGTTCCTGCCCTAATCTGCAATGGGCACTCATCACCTGCAGAAATGATGCAAACCTGTAACCAGGTGCCTCTTTCACAAGAACAGGTAACTGATCAAGTCGAATCAAACTTTTATCTCAATCCTCCCATCATGTAAGTGTACCTTTCATCCTGATTCATGGAGCAGGTGAGATGTGTTTACATGATGTTCCATCACTTGTCCATTTGACGCCGTGGCTGGAGCAATGTATGGAAATAGCTTCCAAGGAAAGGCCCAAAATAGAGATAAATCTAACAACATTATCACAAAACAGTTCAACGTGATGTACAACAGCATACACATGTCGCATGTGGAATAGTCATTTTTATGAACATTTCTAGTTCCGTCGTAACTCCAAAGCACAAATTCCTGGAATCATTCACTTGCATATATTAAGCACAAATGCACTGGAGGTTCAATGCACATAAGTAATGCTTCTGAAATCTAATTAGACTCTCCGATATGATTCATGATGTGCAAAAGATTACTTTGGGCTGATTATATATAATATTACAACTTTCTCGAAAAAAAAAACAATTCCACAACTGCTATCGACCTCTTGCACTTGCGCTATCGCTGGTTATTTTATATTTGAGCTGTTTGTAATCTATATGATCATTTCAAATATTTGTAATTAAATAATATATATACAAGGTGAAGCAAAGGTCTCTGTACAGTTGCATATATTTATTGTATTGTATATAATGCATCCAACTTCAATTCATCAGCAAGGTCATGGAATTCATCATCGCAGTTTTTTTTTTTTTTTTGTATACAAGATCGAGGCTCGTGAAAGAGCGAACATTAATCACACAGAAAGACAAACAGACACATAAAACAAATAACATCGGGAACGGTAGACAAGATGGGGAGAGAGGGGGAAGGACACAAACACAACATTTGAGAGCAGGGACCGAGAGACATGGAGACATCAAGAGATCTGTGGGAGGGAGAGGGCTTTGGGGGGGAGGCATGTGAAGGGGGGGGGGGGGGGGGACATCGCAGTTCATCGCAGTTGCATCGCATCGCAGTATCATCGCAGTTGATATGAAATACTTCCTTTTCTCCAAACAAATCCATCCCAGATCACCAATTTGGATTCAGACTTGGTCACTTGGTCAATATATTTTTTGTATTGTATATAACTAGCAACGGTACCCTCCCTACGGGTGCGGCTTCAATTGGGAGGCCCAAATGAAAAGGCAAAATACCAGAAATTGAAGGCTTTTTTTTTTTTTTTTTAAACGATTTATATAAACATCCGTTAAATCATATCACACGCAAATCATCAAAATCTAAACAGTATTTGTAGGATTACAATAAAAGCCACATCAATGTTCATATTGGTAAATATTATTCCATTGTGTTTGGAAAAACTGGAAAATTTGGAAATTGGAAAAATGGGAAAAAATTGGAAAAACAATATAGCCTATTTTACTCCAGGTGTTCCCAGGATTACCCACCCAAAATTTTGTTGCGATCGGTTCAGCCGTTTTTGCGGTACCTGGGAACAGACAGACAGACAGACATTTGGTGAAATATTGTAAGATTGTATATAATGCATCCAACTTCAATTCATCAGAAAGGTCATGGAATTCATCATCGCAGTTGATATGAAATACTTCCTTTTCTCCAAACAAATCCATCCCAGATCAACAATTTGGATTCAGACTTGGTCACTTAGTCACAGATTTGATTCAGACATTCATTCAGATATAGACATGCTGCTTAAACTCTCCCAACAATGGAAGGAGGCCCTCAATGTCAGACATGAGATCAGGGCCATCTCTCGGGACATACAGTCACGCGAAAAAGTAAGTACACCCCATGTAAAGTTTTGACTTTTTCAACATATTTCAACATACAGCTATTTGATCTTCATTTCAACAATATTGATAGATAAAGGTGATATAATATAACAAATATCATGAAACATTTACATTTTGTAGTCCATAGTATAATTTAAATAAACATAAATGCAAATTTCGCATGTGGAAAAAGTAACTACACCCCTACATTTATCACTACTTGAAATACCTAAAATTAGAATCAGGTGCACCAGCCCAGGTGCAAATGCTTAAAACATCGTTAGAGAGGATCTTGGAGGAACCTGTCTTATTTAAACCTCAGACATTTAGGTTTGCTCTTTGTTGTTGAAGTGTGCGGCGTCACCATGCCGAGATCAAAATAGCTCTCTGAGGCCTTCAAAAAGAAGGTTATAGATGCCTATGAGTCTGGGAAGGGATTTAAAAAGATCTCCAAACAATTTGAAATCAATCATTTGACTGTCCGGAAGATCATCTTCAAGTGGAGAAGATTCCAAACAACTGCCAACTTGTTCAGGCCAGGCCGCCCCAGCAAGTTCAGCCCAAGAGCAGACTGCAAGATGCTGAAAGAGGTCTCTAAGAATCCCAGAATGTCATCACGGGACCTACAGGTAGCTCTTGCCACTGTTGATGTCAAAGTGCACGAGTCTACTGTTGTAAGAAGTCAAATCCACAACATTGTCCCAATGATAGGTTTAATGCAAATTCGATCTCTGGCAACACCTGTAAAATACGATCATGCATTATATCAGGCTTATATAATGAAGGAGAAGTCCAGCAATTGACAATCAGTGCAAGCAAGCCTGGTTCATCTAAATATACACACCATTCGAGTCTACGCTGTCACAGATTATATGTCTCAGGAATGATCCGGAGCGATGGTCGTCCGAGTTCTTATAGACGCCTCTCAGTGGTTGGAGAGAGCATAACACCTGGGTTCAACTTCGGTACAATTTCATAACATCTACCATTAGAAAGAGGCTGCACAAATTTGATCTACATGGGAGGTGTGCCAGGAGGAAACCTTTGCTGTCCAGAAAGAACATCAGAGCAAGACTAAAGGTTGCCAATGAACACCTAGGCAAAGACCAGCACTTCTGGAACGATGTGCTCTGGACAAATGAGTCAAAGGTAGAGCTATTTGGCCACAGTACCAGAAGACATGTTTGGTGAAAATCAAAGACAGCATTTGACCACAAGAACCTGATACCAACTGTAAAGCATGCTGGTGGAAATATTATGGTTTGGGGCAGCTTTGCTGCATCAGGGTCTGGGCAGCTCACCATCATAGAATCCACTATGAATTCTTCATTGTATCAGAGGGAGCTTGAGGATAATGTGAGGCCATCTGTCGGAAAGTTGAAGCTCAATCGAAGGTGGACCTTGAAACATGACAATGACCCTAAACATACCAGTAAATCCACCAAGGAATGGCTGAAAAGAAAGAAATGGAGGGTTCTGGAATGGCCAAGTCAAAGCCCGGATCTAAATCCTATCGAGATGTTGTGGGGGGATTTGAAACGAGCTGTGCATGCAAGAAATCCCTCAAACATCGCACAGCTGAAAGAATTCTGCATGGAGGAATGGGCAAAAATTTCTCCCAGTCGATGTCAGAGACTGGTAGACAGTTATAAGAAACGCCTACTTGAGATTGTTTCTGCCAAAGGGGGCAATACCACCTATTAGAGCCAAGGGTGTACTTACTTTTTCTACAGAAAGAAATGGCATCTCTGTTAATTTTTTGTGGAATAAATTATTGCAGTCAATTTTTCATTGTTTTTTGTTCAATTAGATCACCTTTATCTATAGATACTGTTTAAATGAAGATCAAATATTGATATTTGTGTCGGTTTGTCTTTCTGTGTGATTAATGTTAGCTCTTTCACGAGCCTCGATCTTGTATACAAAAAAAAAAATGTCCACATATGTTAAAAAGATTTTAAAAACATTTCATGGGGTGTACTTACTTTTTCACTAGATACTAGGAGTGGAGGAATGGTTGATCAGAGTAGTGATGGCAATGTACAAAAGAGCGCGCACAGCTGTAAGGACGAAGGACGGGAACAGTGGTGAGTTTGAGGTGAAGGTGGGAGTGCATCAGGGGTCGGTACTAAGTCCACTACTATTTGTAGCTGTGATGGAGGTGCTGGCTCAGAACATAAAGGAGGGTTTACCATGGGAGTTGTTGTATGCAGATGATCTGGTGTTGATTGCGGAAAGTATGGATGGACTGAAGGAAAAGATGAACAAGTGGAAGGAATGTATGGAGACAAATGGTCTGAAGGTGAATATCGGAAAGGCGTAGGTGATGGCAAGTGGTAAAGCATGTGGTGAGGTGGAAAGAACTGGGAAGTGGCCGTGTGCTGTGTGCAGGAAGGGTGTCGGAGTGAACTCCATTCAATGTACAATGTGCGCTGAGTGGGTTCATCAAAAATGTAGTGGTCTGAGAGGGTCATTTACCAGTGTGGCAGCTACATTCAAATGTAAGGTGTGCACAGAGGGAGCTGCAGATGGAGGAAATGTTGAGTTGGATCTTGGAGACGGCGTGAAGCTGGAAGGTGTGAAAACATTTTGCTACCTCGGAGACATGCTGAATGGAGAAGGTGGATCAGACTCGGCAACGGTTGCTCGAGTGAGATGTGCATGGAAGAAGTTTCGGGAACTGAGTGGCGTGCTGATGAGGAGGAGAGTGTCGCTGAAGCTGAAGGGAAAGGTGTATGCTGCATGTGTGAGAAGTGTTATGATTTATGGGAGCGAGACATGGGTAATGAACGTAGAGCAGCAACGAAGGCTGGAAAGGGTGGAAATGCGAATGGTTCGATGGATGTGCGGAGTATCGTTGAGAGAGAGGAAGACAAATGATGAATTGCGAAAGATGATGGGAATATTGCCTGTGATTGATGCTGTGAAGAGGAACAGGTTGAGATGGTTTGGTCATGTGTTGAGGAAGGATGAAAGTGACTGGTTGAGAAGAGTGATTGAAGTTAATGTAGAAGGAAGTAGAGGACGGGGAAGACCGAGAAAGACTTGGCTAAAGATGGTGGAAGAAGAAATGCGGGCAAGGGGGTTAACAAGGAGAGATGCAGAAAATAGGGCAAAATGGAGAAGATTGTCATGGGGACCGCAAGGCTAACCCCCGCTCTAGCAGGGAAAATGGCCTTCAAATGCATGTTGTTGTTGTGTTGTACTTACTTTTTCACGTGACTGTATTTCGTGGTTTTGATACAGTCTGGCATCCTTTCTTTCTCTCCAAACTCTCTGCATATGGAATCAAAAACCAACTTCATTCATGGCTTACTGACTTCCTCTACTCTCGTAGCCAACATTTGGCACTCTACGAAACCCTTTATTCTCCTCCCCCTGTCTAACCTGGGGTGCCCCAAGGCAGTGTTCTCAGCCCAGTCTAATTTCTTATCTTCATCAATGACCTCCTTGATTCTCTGGAAAATTATCTTCATCTATTCACTGATGACTCCACAATCTGTGCTGACATTCCTCATCCCTCAGAAGGGCAGGCCGCAAACTCTTCCCTTTCCTCAGACCCTGAAACATCACAAACTGGTTAAACCCTTGGAATACAGTCGTGGCCAAAAATATTGGCACACTTGCACTTTTTTCAAATAACTCACAATATTCTTGAAGAATACATTTAAATTGAGAATGTATTTGGTCTCCACAATTCTATATTTCACTGTTAATATTACAGAACCTTTGTTTTTGATTCAGAACTTAATATATCCTTTTAAATCAGAAAATAAAAATAAATGGCATTGACAAAATTATTGACACCCGAGACTTAATATTTGGTAGCACGGCCTTTGGACAAAATAACTGCATTCAAGCGCTTCCTATAGCCATGGATGAGCTTCCTACACCTTTCTACTGGGAGTTTCACCCACTATTCTTGTGCAAACTGCTCCAGTTCTCCCAGATTTGAAGGGTGCCTTCTCCCAACAACTAATTTGGGAGAAGACTCATTGCTGGCCCCTTCAGAACAGTCCAGCGTTTTGTCTTGTACCATTCCTGGGTGCTTGTCCTGCTGCAACACCCTTGACCTTTGACGGAGACCCAGCTTTCTGACACTAGGTTGATCATTGGGCTCCAAAATGCCTTGGTAATCTCCTGATTTCATGATGCCATGCACACATTCAAGGCACCCAGTGCAGCTGCAGCACAGCAACCCCAAAACATCACTGAACCTCCGCCATGTTTGACTGTCGGGATGGTGTTCTTTTCTTTGAAGGCTTCATTTTGTTTTATGCAAACATAGAGATGATGTGCTTCACCATAAAGCTCTAATTTGGTGTCATCTGTCTGCAGGACATCCTCCCAGAAGGATTTTGGCTTGTTCCGGTGTGTTTTGGAAAACTTCAGTTGGGCTTTCTTATATCTCTCCCAGCAGTGGGGTCCTCCTGGTGCTCCTAACAATAGAACCCCCTTTCATTGAGTTGGTGACGGATGGTACAAGTTGAAACTCGTACCATCCGTCATACAAAGTCCTTCCTTGAAGAAAAACAAAATGGAAGAAGAACCAAATACATCTGGTGCAGCTAAGTTAGGAAGACGAGAGACTAATTTCAAGCACTGCATAAAATTCCAACATTCAGATTGTAAAAGACATGTCACTGAGCCATTGTTAGACGTTTATACAAAATTTCTGACTTCCGTTCAGAAACTAGGGCAGTATGGTGATGGTGACTTTCCAGAGATCAGCTGCCGACTGGGTCACGTGACAGATACTGAATTGAAAGCTAATAAGGCTTCACGGCACTGTACGTGCTATAGAGAGACATGTCACAGTGGTCATCACAGTGGTGCCAGGGTGTGGTACGAGACGGAATGTCAGCAGAAAGATTCCAAATTTTCAGAAAAGACATGGTCGCCCCTCTTCCATGGACAGTACCCTTCGTGTCCAAAGAGTCTGGGCTTGGTCAAAGTGACACTCGTTTCACACATTCATTGGCAGCTCCCTACAAGAAGGGGCTGTGCTTCTTCTGCCAGGCAGACACCACTGGCCAAGATATACATGAGGTGTCCACCTTCAATGCAGGTGAGGAGCTTCAAAATGCAGTGAGAGAGAGCAACAATGAAACATGGAAGGTTCACCTCAGTGCAGCCATCAGTGCAGATGATGCCCATGCCATTGATATCAAATATCACTTGGCATGCTGGGTAATGAATGTACAGCGTGCATCAAAGAGAGGCAGGGACGATACTGCACAGTCTCATTTGGCAGAAACAAACATTGGCATCATTGCGTCAGACATCGAGTTTATTCCCCTTGTGAAAGTCTCCTCAAGTATGGCCCAGTCAGCATGGCTGAGCGACGAACGACCAACATGATATTCTGCAGAAGAATGGTGTACATACACATTCTGCATTGTGAACGTGACATGAAGAATAAACTTATTTCGGACATCGAAGGCATCCACTTCATGAAGCCAAAATGCCGGAACGAGTCTGAACTTTGTGGGATGCTGCCATGGTAGATGTAATGACACAAACTGCTGAAAGGGACCATCCAGATTTTTCAGAGGGCCTCCATCCTGCGAAAAGCCATCGGAGAGCAGACAAGACAACAATAGAAGTTCAATGGAACTTTGAGTGCCAGTGATGCTGAAAGACATGTACACATAACTTTGTACTCTTTCATCAGATGGGTACGACAGGGACCAATCCAGAGTCCACAGACTGAAGTGCGTTGAGCAACAATTTTTTTTATTTTTTATTTTTTGTATACAAGATCGAGGCTCGTGAAAGAGCTAACATTAATGACACAAAAAGTCAACCGACACATGAAACACAAAATAAGGGGAGCGGAACACAAGATGGGGAGAGAGTAGGAAGGACACAAACACAACATTTGAGAGCAAGGACATCGAGATAAATGTGGGAGAAGGAGGGCTTGGGGGGAGGTGGGAGATGTATAAAACATATCAACACTGTAAGGACTTCCAGGAAAGAAGTTGGAATTTCAAAAAAAGTGTATCTGGGGTGAATTAGCGGGGGTAGAAAAGATCAAGGTTTTGGATGGGGGAAGATAAGAGATGGTGGTGAACAGCTGTTTTAAAGACCTGGTGGGAAGAGTGGGATTGAAGGGAGTGAGGGAGTTTGTTCCAGAGGCGGGAGAAAAGGGGAATGAAAGAGTGAAGGTGAGCAGCGAGCCTAGATTTTGGCAGTTTTACCATAAGAGGGTTGCTGGCAGATCTTATGCGACCTGTAGGAATATTAGGGGGACAGAGCACAGGGAGAGCTGGGGGAGCAAGGCCGGAGAGGAGTCGGTAAAAGACAGAAAGACCACCAACCTGCCTGCGGTGAGTGGGTGAAAGGCCCTCGGAGTTAGCTTCATCGCAGGAGATTCCAATGATTCTGAAAGCTTTGGTTTCAACAGCGTGAAGCCGAGCTATGTGTGAGGCAGGAGCACCGGCCCAGAGGGGGGAACAGTATTCCATTGAGCTGCGGATGAAAGCCTTGTATGTAGTGAGGAGCTCAGGTGTGCCAAGGAAGGACTTCGCACGACGGAGGATGCCCAGTCGGCCACTGGCTTTGGAGGCCAGCTTGGAAATGTGGTTATCCCAAGAAAGATCATGGCAGATAGTGAGACCCAAAAGCTTGAGGGACAGAACTTCTTGGAGAGGATTGTTGAGAAAGTAGATGGGAGGGTTTTCCAGTCGGTCTTTTCGGAGAGACATAGTAAGAGTGTGGGATTTGTCAGGATTGAAAGACATGTTCCACTTGTTTGACCAGTCTGTGATTTTGTCCAGGTCTGCAGAGAGTGAGGAGGCTGCAGACTGCCGATCTGAGGGATGAGGAATGGAGCGGCAGATAGTGGAGTCATCAGCAAAGAGATAGAGAGGATTTTCCAGAGAGTAGGAGAGATCATTGATGAAGACCAGAAATAGCACAGGGCCCAGAACACTACCTTGGGGAACTCCAGCCAGAACAGGAAGGGGAGATGAGAGAAATCCATTCAGGGCCACACGTTGCCTACGACCAGAGAGGAAGTCCGCAAGCCATGAGTGGAGATTTCCATGGATACCATAGGAGGAGAGTTTGGTGAGCAGAGCTGGGTGCCAGACCATATCGAAGGCACGTGATATGTCAAGGGAGGCAGCTCTGATTTCCTGTTTGGCATTGAGGACCTCCATCCATTGTTGAGACAGCAGAAGCAGCATGTCCAGAGTAGAATGGCCTGGTCTGAATCCAAATTGATGATCAGAGATCAAGCCATTGGAGAAGAGGAAGGATTTGAGATCCGAAGCAATGATGAATTCCATGACTTTGCTGATAATTGGGAGCAGGCTGATTGGTCTGTAGTTGCAAGGATCTATTTTTGCACATTTTTGTGTAAAGCGGTAATGTTTGCTGATGTCCAAGATGCTGGCAGATGACCTTGAGCAAAAGAGAGGGTGAAAAGAACAGAGAGAGGGTGAGATAGAGCGGAAGAGCAGGATTTTAGGACCCGTGGGCTGATGCCGTCTGGTCCAGTTGCAAACTATTCACACGGATGTCTTCGCCATAAGCCGAAACATCATGTGCTCCTCCAAATTGACGCGTCAGGACACGTACAAACTAACAGACATGGATGTACCTTTCCAATATCGATTAGAATGGCCTTCGTTGCTTGCCATTGGCTGTTAGCCAACCAGGAGTAAAAGGTTTATCGACTTCCTGCAAGACTTCCATCTTTCTGTTAACTACAGTTGGATTCTGAGACTGGGGACACAACTTCCAAGCTTTGTTATAGAGGCAAACAGAGCACAGGGAGCATACCTGCCATCAACCATGCGTAAAGGAGCATTCATCTGCTTTTTGCGGTGGTGAACAACAACTTCAATGAAGACATTCCTGATATAAAATTGACACTCCATGCCACCGCCACTGCACTCCCATCGATGTGAGCAGGCCGAAGACAGCCAGGAGAACACATGCAGACTGAGGCTACATGGCAAGGCCAGGGATCGCTCTATGAAGAATCTGACTACTTCCAATTTCGTATCCTGCTGAACAACAAAGCGGATTTCCAAAAGTCCCACCTTTACTGTTCCACCAAAGTCCCACCAAAGGTCCCACCCCTTTACTGGATTCGAGACCGGCGCAACCAAAGATGTTCCAAAGCTGTTTCATGAACAGGACTCCATGTGGCTACTTTCACGCATATTTGTACGCACTTATGAAGCTGATGATGTCCAATCCATAGACCAATTTCAAGATGACCAATTTCTCAATGATGCATCTCAAGATGCCGACAGAGATGATTCTGCTGATAACAATGCCGAACAAACAGCAAATCGACCTGTCGTTCTATCCTTGTTTTCTTGAGCATGGTTTGTCGTTCTATCCTTGTACTAATTTGGTTCTTCTGGGACATGCCTTCCTTTTGTGTTATCGCAGAATGGCACTCTCATTTGTCAGGGATTTTGAAAAACTCAACCAGTGCACTCAATCTTCACCAAATGTCACAAGGACTTTCAACTTTGTATTAACTGTCAAGAAACATGGATATCTGCTGAAATGTGTATCATCACATTAACACTAGTTTATATTTTCCTGGAAAATTTGATACAATATATTGTTACGGTACGCGGTTAAGGATGGTATGTTTGCCGAGCGGAGGCTCCGCGACCAAACAGTTGTTCCCCGACTAAACCCGATTCACCCAAACGTTGGCCGTATCGCGCCACAGATATTCAATGTGGAAAAGACTAAGACGACGAATGCAAAGAGGAAGAAGAAGACGTACAGAAGAGTAACGGTGTTTATTATTTACACACACATAAGCAAAAAGAGCAGTCACGATTATTTACAGGGAACATGAAAAAGCAGGTAACACAGTGCAAATTACTAGCTTATACAGACTTAGTTTCCCTGGTGTTGATCCCTGGTGTTGGGCTAGCGGCTAGGGTGCCGGCTTAGGATCCTAGGATCCTGGGTTCGAATCTCGGTCGATCGCCGAATTAATGCCAGGGGGGTTGACTCAGCCTGTCATCCTTCCGAGGTCGGCTAATTGAGTACCAGTTCACTGGTAATTCCCTGTTTGTCGTTGAAGGCGGCAAAAAGGGTTGGCGTCAGGAACTTCAAACAAAACATTGCTTCAAAAAAGGGGACCAAAAAAAAAAAAACAAACAAAAAAAAAAAACAACAACAACAACTACTACTACGGTCCCCGAAAAGGCCAACCCCCGCTTTGCGGGGAAAAATGGCCTCTAAACGGTGGTTTTATACAGACTTAGTTTACTACCCAGGACAGCACGAACAGAACAAACTCACGTACGCAAATGGATGGAAGGGTAGGAATCGTTTGGAGGGATGAGCAGGTGGGATCACAGGGCACAGCGAGCAGGTCCACTCCGGGCGGAAAGCGAGGAGCCGGCAGCTCCTTGTATTTGGCTTTACAGCGCACGCCGGCAGCTCCTTGTATTCGGCTTTACAGCGCACGCCGGCAGGGTCACTCGGCGGGTTGAAACGGGGCTGGTTGAAGCGGCTCTTTGTCAAAGGCTTTTCGTATCTCTCCTGCAACTCCGGTGCAACTCTGAACTCTCTCCCGGTGGACTGCCAACCCTCTTACGCACCTGGACTCATCTGCCGTATCTCTGGTCTAGCTTGTCCCAGCGATCGTCGCACCCTTCTCTCATACCTTCAGCGCGGGTCTGACACGCCCTCCTCGGTTTCGGTCCCGCCCTCTCCCCCCCCCCCCCCCCCCCGTGCTCTGTTTCGTGACCTTGTGTGGTAATCCCACGGGCTTGTCTCCTTATTTGGGCATGGGGCTGAATAGCCCCGCCCTTCGTGGCGCGCCCTGGGCTTGCCTCTCCCGGGCGACCCCGCCCCTCTTGTTCAAACAGAGCACGGAGCACATATTCACTATAGCAGCGAAATGAGAGGGCGTGCACCCCACGCTTGTGAACTGCTTTACCCGCAGATGGAGAGTTTGGCTGGGAAATGGAAGTATTGAAGGGGAGCTATTCTTAATTGATTCGGTGCAATGGAGTATTATTTTAATGGAAGACAAGGCCTTACCCTAAAACACATAATAAGATATAAGCTACTGAACAAGGGTTTTATCGGGTCCTTCAATGTGGTGTTTCATGGAATTAACTACCGAGACGCCCTTTTTTCCTTTACACAACTCTGGAGGCAGGAGGGGCCATATCCAACCAATGTTACACAACAATTTACCACTACAATACACACAATCAAAAAAAATGCACTCCTCATATCCGCAACACTGCACCCTCCTCCTCTTAGGCACTTCCTGGGCCTATAACTTTAATTTAGTGTGACACGTAGGTGTAGTTCCCTCTACTTTTAACCTGACCCTGAGTGCGACAGTTTTAAAACATAAATAAATGTGTCCCGCTGCTCCATTGCACCCTGTCTAACAGACTCACGCCCACAGTTAACCGAATTTCGGAATGGTCTTCAAACTACACACTGATGGTGGGGAGCATTATTTACAATTGACGCTACTTTTATTTACAAGACTAACGCAGGACCTGTGATTGTTCTTTCTGGGGGGGAGACAGTCTGCTCTGCATCAATGCACCATGAAAGCACCCAAAAAACACACCAAAGCACCCTCAAGCACCAATCGGTGCAGTCACCATAGTTCATGAATGTTCAATAATAAAAATAACCAAACAACCCCTAACCCTGCAGGTGGTCTCTTGCTCTTCGGCTCCCTCTGCTGGCTATTATTATTTGTTCTTCCAGATGTTGTCTTTTCCTTTGCTGGCGGCCTATTTGCAATAAAATGCACCCAACGTGTCCATTTTTATTTATTTTATTTATGGCCCACAGGGCCGACTAGTGTGGTTTCACCTGTGGGGCATCGGTGCCCTGTGATCAAGGTCCGCCAGCAAGATTTCGGGCCCTCATGGCCGGTTCCAGCAGAGGGGCCATGCCCCAACCCATGGGGTCCATCAGTGGTGCTCGGCCACAGACATGTGGTCCATAATGTGGTGCATCGATGCAGACAGCTGGTTCTGGGAGTTCCGGGCGCACAATGGCGGACTCACGCACGCTCCCCTCGGCGCCCAATGGCGCACAGGTCATGTGGGAGACAAAAGGGGGAAGACAGATGAGCAAGGGGTAAGGTCACAAGGGTACACATCAATAAGGCAATGCAAGGCGAAATGCATACGGAGAGCGAAGTGAGAAAGCTCGTCCCTACCGTACGTCACCCCCCCTGTCACCTACACTACCCTTGCCCTTACCCCATATTTACAAAAATCTACACATTTACAAATTCGTCACTACTGTCACGTCTTCCCCATATTTCCCTTATACCAAATTCGTCTCCACAATCCCTCTATCCAAAATTTGCCATCATCAATTCATCATCAATCCTCATAAGGAGGGAGAGATGGAACACAAAGCACAATGTCACGCCCACGTCATGATGCGTCTCACAATCCAAAACATTTGCACATAAAAAAATAATCAAAACATGGCATGGTGTGGAGTACCTGTCACCTCAGGTGAGTGGATGTAGATGGTGCGAGGAGACTTCAATCCTAACTATCCTCTAAATGACATTAACACACTTTGCACTACCCGGGGTCTCTCCCTGCCAATCCATTGGCCAACTTACACTATGGGTTCTAAAAACCAATTCCCATTGACCAAACTGTGGTGCTTCTCAATTTGGGGTCTCACTCCCCCGATTCATCTCCCGGTGCCCTTGCACAATTTCTGGGCTGTGACGTGTAGCTCTCCCAGCAGGTCTACCCACCTGCACACCTCCACCACTGTAGTTGCCACCCAAGCTTACCTGCTCCTTACCTAACCGATCTAACTGGGGAAGGCCCCTCCTGGCTCTGTCACCCCACTCGGTGCCCTCTGGCACTGGGCTACCCGGGTCCGTCCTCCGGATCCTCGGGCCCCATCCACAACAACTCTACCGGCTCCCAGAGCCCACCTGCGGCCTCACCTGGCCGACATCCTCACAGTGGTGGAGTGCCCAAACCAACTACACACACTAACAGGCTACATGCCCAGCCATTTCCACAACACTAATGCACCCATCCAAATACCATTCTCTCCCCCACACCACAGATGCCAATATCCAACCACAATTTACCTATACCCTCTACCTAACACTTACACTACCCACCCCGGGTATTCGTGATGGGGGTCCACTCTTCCCCCATTCACACCTTCGCACCATCCACTCCACTCGATAGTTTCCACCATACTCACTCCACTACCATCCATTCCAATACTCCAGATATTCCACACTACCAGTTATTCCACACAACCATTCTCCATTCACCTGTTCTTCATACCTGTTGTTGCACACCTGTGCACTCACACCTGGTGCCACCTGCACCCTCCTTCCTTCCTGGACCATTTGGTCAACACAACACACATCACTATCACTCACTCATACACTGCTCCACACACCTGTCCAGTTGCACACCTGTGCAATCACACCTGGTCCTTACACACTTTTCACAATACACTTCTATACACCTCCAACACTCACACGGCATCATCTCATCTAACTACTCCCCTCTGAAACGTGCGCTTCCCAGTCGCCCCTTACATTATTGCGCTCCCTCGTCATTATCATCCACACTAATCTACCTGCGTCCCCACTACAGGTGTCTGTCACTACCTAACCTTAACGTTACCTAATGTCAATCTCTAGGGCCCTACACACGATATATCCCAACCCACCCGGGCTAGTTTTCACTGCCATCAACCCCATAAGTCTAGTGCTCCTTTGCCCCCCTCTGTGAGGGATGACAGAGTTGCCATCCCACCACATGGGGGCATTTCCCACTACCATCCCCCCAGTCCTCTGACGCTACGAGCCCCCGTCGCAAGAGGTACTGGGTCCTGCCTCGGCATCTAGAGCCGAGGCGATCCATGAGGGCGCCTGCTTGCCGGCATAAGGTCTTATCCGGTCGGCATGGACGATCCGAGGGGGGGCCCGTGGCCCCATTTTGATCTTAACGACCACGTCACAGACTTGCGACAGGACGACTCCCGGGCCTTGCCAGGGGGAGGTGAGTTTTGGGCACCTACCCTTCCGCCTCCGGGGATTAAAGAACCAAATCTTCATCCCCGGAGCGTATTGACTCCCCTGGCTCCGGTTGTCGTACCTGCGCTTCATCTTGGCCCCCGCCAGATGGAGCTGGCGGCGGGCGAAGGCATGGACGCGCTCCATGCCTTCCTCCAGGTGACGTGCGTAACCCTCCCTCGGCGGTGTATCCGTGGTGTCTGGCACGGGACCGCATAGCAAGTCGGCGGGAGCCCGTAACTCCCGCCCATACATAAGCAACGCTGGACTGCATGCGGTGGCCCCGTGCTGGCTAGTTCGGTAGGCCATCAACAGGTACGGGAGATGTTTGTCCCAGTCATCCTGACGGGTGGTGGTGAACAATGCTAGTTGTTGGATCAATGTTCTGTTGAATCTTTCCACCATCCCATCAGATTGTGGCCGCAAGGGCGTGGTTCTGGTCTTCCGAATTGACAGGAGTCTGCACACATCTTTTAATAATTGGCTCTCAAAATTTCGTCCCTGATCGGTGTGCAGCTCCTGTGGAATCCCGTGCCGACATATAAATCCTTCTACGAAGGCCTGCGCCACAACCCCGGCTTCTTGGTTGGGGAGGGCGTAGGCCTCCGACCACTTGGTGAAATAGTCCATTACAACGAGGATATACTTATTACCTTGGCGGGTGCGGGGCAGTGGTCCTAGAATATCCATAGCCACCCGCTCAAGTGGGGCCCCCACCTGATGTAATTGAAGGGGGGCCCTCATCCTCCGTGCTGGTCCCTTTTTGGCAGAACAGGCGTCGCATCTCCGACACCAGTCCTGTATGTCGCGCCCCATATTCACCCAATAGAACCTCCGGCGGACCCGAGATATTGTCTTTGTCCTGCCCAAATGGCCGCCGGAGCGGGTACCATGCACCTGTTGTAAGATGACGTTCTTGAATTTGTCAGGGACTATTACCAGCCAGGAAGTTCTATCAGAGGGAACCTCCACCCACTTGCGATATAACATGTTGCCTTTCAACTCCAGGGTCTGCCACTGAGCCCAATACGCCTTTGTTTACACCCCGAGGGGGGTGACCTCTTCCCCCTTTGGTCTTTGCCCCAATTTGACCCAATTGAACACCGGCCCCAAGACAGGATCCTCCTGCTGGGCCGTGCTCCAAGCCAAATCTCCAAATTCCTCGTCCGCGGTTAGTGGCAAAATTGGCCCTCTCACCCGGGTTGCCTGGACGACGAGAATCGGGGCAGAATCGCCCAATTGCTCCCTCTCCTCGTGTCTCGCACAAAATTTGCAGTTTTCCCCCAGACAAGGACGCCGAGAGAGTGCGTCCGCATTACCATGGGCCTTCCCGGCCCTATGGGTCACATTGAAATCGTACTGCTGCAACTTTTCCAACCACCTTGCAATTTGGCCCTCCGGTTCCTTGAACCGAAGGAGCCATTGCAGGGAGGAATGGTCAGTTCGAACCGAAAATTTCCGCCCGTACAGGTATGGGTGGAAATGGTTCATGGCAGCCAGCATAGCCAATAACTCTTTGCGAGTGACACAATAATTTCGCTCGGGCCTACTTAAGGCTCAACTTTCGTAACCAATCACTCTCTCCACGCCCTCCTGTGTCTGAGACAAAACTGCGCCCAATCCTTCCTGGCTCGCATTCGTGTCCAGGGTAAATGCCCCGTTGCTAGTGGGGTATGCTAGAAGGGGTGCGGATGTTAGACACCCCTTCAATTTTTGGAAGGCCTCGTGGCACTCCCGCGTCCAATTAAATCGCGCCCCCTTCTCCGTAAGCCGGTGGAGGGGGCGGGCCAACTCCGCAAATTTCGCCACAAAGCGCCGGTAGTAGGAGCAGAGTCCTAAAAATCCCCGCACCTCTTTGATGGTACGTGGTGCGGGCCACTCCGCTACCGCTTTAATTTTGTCTGGGTCCGTTTTTACCCCCTCGCAACCGATCACGTGACCTAGATAGGCCACCTCTCTTGCAAACAAAGTGCACTTACTCGGGTTCAGCTTTAACCCTGCCTGTCTGAGGCACCCGAACACCTGGTCCAAATTAGCTAACGCCTGGGGGAAGGTCTTGGCATGTACCAGGACGTCATCCAGGTATACCAGGCATGATTGCCATGGCATGCCGCCTAGCACATGCTCCATTAATCTCTCAAAGGTGGCGGGGGCATTACTCAAACCAAACGGCATCACAGTGAACTGATACAGCCCCTTACCTGTGGAAAATGCCGTTTTCTCCTTCCCTGTCCGATCCATCTCCACCTGCCAATACCCACTCTTGAGGTCCAAAGTTGTGAACCAATTTGAGCCCGCAACGGCATCGAGGGTGTCATCAATCCTCGGCAGGCGATATGAGTCCTTGAGTGTCACGTTGTTTAGCTGGCGATAGTCCACGCAGAACCGCGTGGTCCCATCCTTTTTTTTGACCAGCACAACAGGTGACATCCAAGGACTTCCCGAGGGCTCGATCACGCCTGTGTCGAGAATTTTTTCAACCTGCTCGTCAGCTTCCGCCCTCTTGCTCCAAGGGAGCCGTCGGGCGGCCTGACGAATAGGCCGGGCCTCACCGGTGTGGATCTGATGTTTCACCAGGCCCGTACGTCCAATATCCTCGGTGGACAAGGAGAAGAGGTCCAAATGGGACCCAACCAGTTTGTGTAAGGCCTCCCTCTGGGTACCTCCCAACTCTACACTACTACGATTTACCATCTCGCAAATGGGATCGGGCCAATTCCTATTACTTATTGAAGGCTCCCCCTGGGGCCGGCTCGGCTGGACGTTCTCGCCCCTCACTGACGCGACTTCTCTAACTGGGGTGCAGCCAGCTACCTTCGTGCCCCTCCCTATAGTGCGTGGTTCTGCGCTAATATTAATTACTCGGACGGCCACCACCGGCCCGTCCGTTTTTACAAGGGTGCGGCCCACGATTAACCCAGGTATGGATCGCGCTGCCACCGGTTCGACCAGGCCGCAGGACTCCTGCCATGTCGGGCGAGCTGACCATCGGGCCGGCACTACGGCCTCGGCCCCCGGAGGGATGGTCACGGCCTCAGGAGCCTCCAGCTCCACCCTCTCGGCCGTGCTCACCCCCTCCAATGGTAGCTCTTCCACTCCCCATCGCAGGATCCCCCGGCTCAAGTCGATTTTACAACCGCTGGCAGTCAACAAATCCAACCCTATTAAGCATGGGTCGCACACCTCCGCCACCCAAACCTCTATCTCTTGCTTTACCGATCCCAACTTGAGGGTCACAAAACCACGCCCTATGATCGGGGCCGTTGCCCCGGTAGCCAACTGCAAACTATGATTTTCCAGACGCTGGATTTTGCCCCAGCCGTCTGCACTCGAATTAAGGACCACGGGGCTGATGATCGTGGCGCTGGCCCCCGTGTCCACAACGGCGTCTACCCCCACGCCGGCAATTTTGCACCGAATTGTTAAACTACCCGTTCCAATTTGGCCACAATGAATGACCTGTCGCGTCAACGAGGGCTTCTCTCCATCCCCTACAGCCGAACACCGCCCTGCATGCCCGGCACGTTCTAGTTTCCCGGGCCCTGGCGGGGGGGTGTCTGAGGTCGGCTAGGCCGATCGATACTGGGCGGAGTTGAGGGCATCGGCTGACGGGGAACATCCCGGCGCGGAGCTCGACACTCCCACGCACGGTGACCCATCCGAGCACAATTATAGCACCTCACCTGGTAAGGTGCTTGCCTCCGGTATTCCAAATTTCCCCCCCTGTATGTCCGAATTGGGGTACTCTGTCGGGGACTACAGGGTGCCACCACTGGAGCCGCCGGCCATGGTCCAGGTCCCGCTACTCGCCGATCCACCAGCCTCCGAACCATGCTCTCCAGGTCAGGGCCGTCGGGGGCCGGCCCCCTGGGGGGGGGCGACCCCCATCACAGGCCCTACCTGACGCACCGCCACTGCGTGGCGCTCGCCTCCCCGGGCCAGGGGCCTCGCTGCTTCCCAACGGGCTGCAGCGTCGGCCGCCTGACTCATGGTCTGCGGGCGCCACATGGCGAGCTGTTGTCGGAGCTCCAGATCCGGAAGGGCCTGAATAAAGTGATCCAGCGCCAGGCTTTCCTGGGAACTCGCTGCCATGTCCGCGTGTGCAATCCCTACCGCGCGGCGAATATCGTGAGCAAGTTCCCCGATGGTCTCCTGGGGCTTGCGTTTACGCTGCGTAAGTTGAGCTTTAACAAGCTCGCTTTGCTGCTCGATACCGAAACGGTTAATTAAAGCCGCACGGAGAGCTGACAGGGTGAGAGCACCCGGTGGTAAAGCTGTCAGCACCTCCGCCGCCGCACCGCGCAGCGCCCCTACCAGGTGTACTCCACCTTCGTCCGGACTCCAACCATTGCCTCGGCACACGTACTCAAACTGCGCCAGGTACGCCCTCAGATCACTCTTGCCGTCATACGGCGCGAGTGGTACCTTGTGGGCGCCCGAAGGCTGGACCCCGCGCGTCACTCCTGGCAGGATCAACGCGGGACCAAACCGTTCGGGCTCCCACAGTGCGCTATTCCTGGGGGGCTCCCGCGCGTCCCCCGTCCCTCCAAACACTACCCCTCTTGGTGTCGATGCCTGGGTCGCCCTTCCGCAACCCGCTACCCACTCCATACCCGCACATCCTTGCTCACCAGCACCCCCCTCACTCCCCATAGCCAGACCTCCTTGCACACCTCCTCTTTCCACACACTCCGGACCAGTCATACACCTCACTATTGGTCCCTCACGAACACCCGGGTCTAAATCAACTCCCAAGCCGACTGAAGCTCCCCTCACATCATATACATTTCCTCGTATATCGCCACTCACCTCGGTACCTCGTCGTCGCACCTTTTCCGCCACCTGCAAACTCTTTATTTGGTTGGTGAGCACATCATCATGATTTGAACACAGACCTTGCACATACTCCATCACTTCCTCCCTTATCTCCTTTTTAGTTTCCCTCCGTCTCTTCTTAATTTCACTCACCCCTTCTTCCACCTCCTCTAATTTTTCCTTTACCTCCTTCATCTCCCTGTGCGCCCCCTCTATCTCTTCCTCTAACGCCACTTTAACCGTTTCTATGTGCGTCCTCACCTCTCGGTCCTTCGTCTCCATTACTTCTGTCACCTCTTCCAACTTCTTCGTCAACCCCTCATGTACCATCTGACATTCCTTCTGTGTCACTATTAATTCGTTCTTAATGTCTTTTTGTGTCGCTTTTAACCCCCCGATTATTGCAGTGTTCTTTTCCACTTGGTCCACTAGTTCCTTTTGTCCCACTGTCAGCTGTTCTACTCCCTTCGTCAGACCCTCTATGCCCCCCTGTAACCTAGCCGTATTATTCCTCACCTCTTTCTCCATACGCTTTTCACCTCGCTTTACCTCCTCGCGTACCCCCGAAACCTCCTCACTTACACCTCGTCGTATCTCCTCCTTCATCTCCTCCCTCTCTTTTGTAGATGCCGCCTTCATCTGTCCCAATTCATCCCTCTGAGCATCCAGTTTGGTTTCTACCCCGATTTTTACCTCCTCTATCTGCTCTCCCATTTGTTTAATTTCTCGGGCGGATTGCTCCCCTATCTCCCGCAATTTGTCTTCCATCCTATTTTCTAACCCCATTAACCCATTTTTCACCCCCTCTATCTGATTCTCCTGGGCAGCCATTCTATTTTCCACCCCCGTTAACCCATTCTTTACCTCTTTTATCCCGTTGTCTAACCCCTCAAATTTCTTGTCTAATCCCTCACCGGTACCCCTCGCTTCGTCCCTCATTACCCCCAATTGCTCACCCTGAGCATCCATCTGGTTCCCCATTTCTCTCCCCAATCGCTCACTATCAGCCCTCGCTTCGTCCCTCATTCGCTCACTATCAGCCCTCAATCCCACAATTTGGTTTCCCAACCGCTCACTCTGAGCCCTCGCTTCGTCCCTTATTTGCTCACTATTCTTGTCCATAAGGGCCTTCATTTGTATCATAAAAAGGTTCAAATCCACCGGTGGCGCTGCTACGGTCGCGGGCGCGGCAAAATTTGGTGCCGCTACACCCACGTGCGCGAGGACGCCATTTTGTGCACCTGATACCCCCTCAACCACATCCTCCATATACATTTCCCCGAGGTCCTGGGTCGATTCTACCCCGTTTATCTCTCCCACCGGCATCCCGTCGCCTTGACCAGCCATGGCGCGATTTCAAAATTCGGGTTTTGCTTTAAAACACAAATTTCCAGCAGCTCGTAATTTTGAGCGCGTTAAGCGCGCTTCGGGTCCGATCCGACACTTCTGACACCAATTGTTACGGCCAATAGTACAATTGGTGTTCCAAAATTTGGGCTAAATACATTTAGTCCCAGGTTCGAATCCCAACTCCTGACTACCAATTGTTACGCCAATAGTACAATTGGTGTTCCAAAATTTGGGCTAAATAAATTTAGTCCCAGGTCCGAATCCCAACTCCTGACTACCAATTGTTACGGTACGCGGTTAAGGATGGTATGTTTGCCGAGCGGAGGCTCCGCGACCGAACAGTTGTTCCCCGACTAAACCCGATTCACCCAAACGTTGGCCGTATCGCGCCACAGATATTCAATGTGGAAAAGACTAAGACGACGAATGCAAAAAGGAAGAAGAAGAAGACGTACAGAAGAGTAACGGGGTTTATTATTTACACACACATAAGCAAAAAGAGCAGTCACGATTATTTACAGGGGACATGAAAAAGCAGGTAACACAGTGCAAATTACTAGCTTATACAGACTTAGTTTACTACCCAGGACAGCACGAACAGAACAAACTCACGTACGCAAATGGATGGAAGGGTAGGAATTGTTTGGAGGGATGAGCAGGTGGGATCACAGGGCACAGCGAGCAGGTCCACTCCGGGCGGGAAGTGAGGAGCCGGCAGCTCCTTGTATTTGGCTTTACAGCGCACGCCGGCAGCTCCTTGTATTCGGCTTTACAGCGCACGCCGGCAGGGTCACTCGGCGGGTTGAAACGGGGCTGGTTGAAGCGGCTCTTTGTCAAAGGCTTTTCATATCTCTCCCGCAACTCCGGTGCAACTCTGAACTCTCTCCCGGTGGACTGCCAACCCTCTTACGCACCTGGACTCATCTGCCGTATCTCTGGTCTAGCTTGTCCCAGCGATCGTCGCACCCTTCTCTCATACCTTCAGCGTGGGTCTGACACGCCCTCCTCGGTTTCGGTCCCGCCCTCTCCCCCCCGTGCTCTGTTTCGTGACCTTATATGGTAATCCCACGGGCTTGTCTCCTTATTTGGGCATGGCACCGACGGCACGCCCCTTGTGGCGAGCCACGGGCTTGGTTCCTTATTTGGGCATGGGGCTGAACAGCCCCGCCCTTCGTGGCACGCCCTGGGCTTGCCTCTCCCGGGCGACCCCGCCCCTCCTGTTCAAACAGAGCACGGAGCACATATTCACTATAGCAGCGAAATGAGAGAGCGTGCACCCCACGCTTGTGAACTGCTTTACCCGCAGATGGAGAGTTTGGCTGGGAAATGGAAGTATTGAAGGGGAGCTATTCTTAATTGATTCGGTGCAATGGAGTATTATTTTAATGGAAGACAAGGCCTTACCCTAAAACACATAATAAGATATAAGCTACTGAACAAGGGTTTTATCGGGTCCTTCAATGTGGTGTTTCATGGAATTAACTACCGAGACGCCCTTTTTTCCTTTACACAACTCTGGAGGCAGGAGGGGCCATATCCAACCAATGTTACACAACAATTTACCACTACAATACACACAATCAAAAAAAATGCACTCCTCATATCCGCAACAATATTATACACTAGAACGGCACTCAGTGGAGAGCATACCTCCGCCAGGTGGACAGTTTACGTTTTGTATCCCAGGGTAGACCATAAAATAACAATACAGAATCACATTTAATCAAAATCATCTGTCCACAACTTTTTGAGATATCCTGCTATGTATCGTTTTTGGCCCTCTCCCAATTGTGAAGAATCACTTTAAAAATTATACTAGCCGGATCTGGATCTTCACCAAAATCGAATCGATTCTTACCTGTCACACACACAACCTGCCCACCAAGTTTCGTCCAAATCCGTCCATAACTTTTTGAGATATCCTGCAAAATTTTGGTTTTAGCCCCATCTCTCAATGGTGAAGAATCTCTTGAAAAATTAAATAACTCCAATATCCGAATCCATATTCAGATCTTCACCAAAATCGAACTGAATCGTCCTTGTCAGACACCCAACCTGTCCACAAAGTTTCGTCCAAATCCGTCCTTCATTTTTTGAGATATCTTGCGATGTTTCGGTTTGGCCCTATCTCCCAATGGTGAAGAATCACTTAAAAATTAAATAATTCTCATATCCGAATCCATATTCAGATCTTCACCAAAATCGAACTGAATCGTCCTTATCAGACACCCAACCTGTCCGCAACGTTTCGTCCAAATCCGTCCTTAAATTTTTGAGATATCCTGCTATATGTTGGTTTTAGCTCTATCTCCCAATGGTGAAGAATCACTTAAAAATTCTAGTAGCCGGATCCGAATCCGATCTTCACCAAAATCTAATTATTTCGTCCTTGCCGCTTACGCCACCATCTCCGCCCGAATCATCCGAATCCCCGAATTTCGTCAGAATCCGTCCACATCTTGTTGAGATATCTTGTTCACAAACAAACAGATAGACAGACAGGGGTGAAAACATATTTATATTTTTACACCTTCGGTGGCGGAGGTAAATATACTATACACAAGAACAAAATGAATTATTTTTCACACTGAAGAGTTATTAAATATCTTTTAACAATGGTAAACATCACTGCCATCCTAGTAAAGGTAAACAGATACTGAAGTATGTCATTCATCTTAAATAAAATATAAATGATTAAGGTCAAAAAAAAAATCAATTCAAGAATTTACCACCGTTGATGCAGTGTCTATTACACCACCTGATCAAACAAATACATGAGTTTTTCATGCGTGTTCGTGGTGTCCTTTATGACGTCCTTAAAAACAGTAAGTTTCCTGTTTGGAATGATTTTCAATTTTGTTTGACTGCCAGACACAGACAGAGTAGAACCACCTTTAGAGGCCATTTTTCCCTGCAGAGCAGGGGTTGGCCTTTTTCGGGCAACATGGTCCCCTTTTTGAAGCAATGCCCTGAGTCACCACTTTCAACACACAGGGAATTACCAGCAAGCTGGTACTCAATTGGCCGACCTCAGAAGGATGACAGTCTGAGTCAACCCCCCTGGTGTTAATTCAGCGATCGACCGGGATTGGAACCCAGGATCCTAGGATCCCAAACCGCACCCTAACCGCGAAGCCAATACCAGGCTGACACATAGACAGAGTAAAAAAAAATAAACTCTCTCCTCTTTGCAAAATATAAACAACTAGCTGAGGTACCCGGCTTCGCCCGGGTTGAATAAGAATAAGACAAATATATGATGAAAAGAACATGTATATTTTAGAGCAATATCACAGTACATTTCCTACATGACGTTTTGTCAATTTTCAATTTCTCAAAACCTCTTGGTATACAACATTTCTGGTTTTCTTACTTGGTGCCAAGACATAAAGATTGCTTGGTTTTCCAACCCTCGAGCAGCCCACGTACAGCTGGCCATGGGAAGTACCCGGCATTGCCGGGCGGGGAAGGGAGGGGAGAGGGAAGGGGGGAGGGGAGGGGAACGGGGGGGGGAGGGGAGGAGAGGGTGGGGAGGGGAGAAGAGGGGGGAGGAGAGAAGAGGGGGGAGGGGAGAAGAGGGGGGAGGGGGAGGAGGAGAGGAGAGAAGAGGGGGGGGGATGGGGAGGGGGAAGTGGAGGGGGAGGGATGGGGAGGGGGAGGGATGGGAGGGGGAGGGGAGAAGGGGAGGGGGTAGGGTGGAGGGGAGAGGGTAGGGTGGAGGGTAGGGTGGAGGGGAGGGGGTAGGGTGGAGGGGGGAGGGCGGAGGGGAGGAGGTAGGGGGGAAAGGGAGGGGCATGGGGGGAAGGGAGGGGGAGGGGAGGAGGAGGGGGTGGGGGAGGGAGAAAGGGGGAGGGGGAGGGGGAGGGTAGGGGGAGGTGGGAGGGGGAGGGGGAGGAGGAGGGGGAGGGGGTAGGGGGAGGGGTAGGGGGGAGGGGAGGGGAGAAGGGGAGGGGCTAGGGTGGAGGGGGGAGGGGGAGGGGAGGGAAGGGGGGAGGAGAGGAGGTAGGGGGGAAGGGAGGGGCATGGGGGGAAGGGAGGGGAGGGGGGAGGAGGGAGGTGGAGGGGAGGGGAGGGGGAGGGGAGGGGAAGGGGGGGGAGGGATGGGGAAAGGGAGGGATGGGAGGGGGAGGGGGAAAGGGAGGGATGGGAGGGGGAGGGGGAGAGGGAGGGATGGGAGCAGGAGGGGGAGGGGGAGGGGGGAGGGGAGGATGGAGGGGAGGGGAGGGTGGAGGGAAGGGGAGGAGGGGAGAAGGGTAGGGGGAGGAGGGAGGGGGGAAAGGGAGGGGCATGGGGGGAAGGGAGGGGGACGGGAGGGGGAGGGGAGGGGAACGGGGGGGAGGGGGGAAAGGAGGGGAGAGGAAAGGGGGGGGAGAAGAGGGGGGGAGGGAAGAAGAGGGGGGAGGGGAGAAGAGGGGGGGAGGGGAGAAGAGGGGGGAGGGGAGAAGAGGGGGGGAGGGGAGAAGAGGGGGGGAGGGGAGAAGAGGGGGGGAGGGGAGAAGAGGGGGGGAGGGGAGAAGAGGGGGGAGGGGAGAAGAGGGGGAGGGGGAGGGGGAGAGGTGGAGAAGAGGGGGCGGGGGAGAGGGAAGAAGGGGAGGGTGAGGGATGGGAGGGGGAGGGTGAGGGATGGGAGGGGGCAGGGGGTGGGAGGGATGGCAGGTGAGGGGAGGGGGGAGGGGAGGGGAGGGGAGGGGAGGGGGGAGGGGAGGGGAGAGGGGAGGGGGAGGGGGGAGGGAGAGGAGGGAGGGGGAGGGGGAGGGGAAGGGAGGGGAGGGGAGGGGGAGAGGGAGGTGAGGGGGGAGGGGAGGGGGGAGTGGAGGGGGAGGGGAGGGGGGAGGGGAGGGGGAGGGGAGGGGGGAGGGGAGGGGGGAGGGAAGGGGGGAGGGAAGGGGGGAGGGAAGGGGGGAGGGGGAGAGGGGAGGGGAGGGGGGAGGGGGGAGAGGGGAGGGGGGAGAGGGGAGGGGGGAGGGAGGAGGGGGGAACGGCTAGCTTGGCAAGCGATAGCAGGCTTTTACTTTTATTTTTACCTCAATGGGGCTATATATATAGCCCGTGCTTGGAGCCTTCAAGTTCAACATAACGTTTTTTTATGAAAAATAATGCAGATGTATAACAATCCACCAATGCAAGTTCAGAAATGAATGCAGATCCTTTACTTTGCGATACAAACGCAATTTCCGCCTTTCCACTCACGATCGTGGCCTCCACAGTTACCGCGCCTCTTCTTCCTCCTACAACTTCGTCACTACTTTCACTCAAAATGCACGAAATTCTGCCGCATGAAATTATGTAGAGGCCTCGTCGGGGGGATATAAGGTAGATAAGGAAGGCGTTGTAACAACAAAAACAACAGAAGGGAGGAGGATGGTAACAGAAGAATTAAAATAAAAGTGGAAGAACATAAGGAAATGGGAGCTATTCTGGACCCACAGCCAAACCCGACAAACCATTGCAATACACCCCGAACGTCTAGCGCCACCACAAACTACACCATGGAATTGCAGCGGGCGCGGTTTTTTAAACCATTGATATTAAATAAACGTAGCCTAAAACCACCGGGATTTTATGCTGATTCCGAATCTGTGTCTAAAACTTTTCTCCGATGTGTCGTTCTTGAGATATAAGCGGACATCCAGACAGACACACACACAGACACTCCTCCTTTATATATAGAGATGGCACGTCGAGGCCTTCTTTCCGCCAACGAGCCTGACGATCCCCGACACACCTCAGCCAGACGAGATAAGTCCCCACGACAAACAACGTTTATTTTCATTTATCCTCCCCATCTGTGTGTGTGTGTGTGTGTGTGTGTGTGTGTGTGTGTGTGTGTGTGTGTGTGTGTGTGTGTGTGTGTGTCTGTGTGTAGGATTACTCATTAGGAGGATTTTAGTTACTGGCACGTTCATCGTTATCAGATTCCGTTTAATAAATCTGTTTATTTTTGTACATAATTCCGTTTTTGCTTGAGTAAATCTCCACGGGTTTGAGGGCTGCCGTCGGAACCGTGAGGTAAGGAACTTCAGCATCCTCACCCTACCCTCATCCTCCTCCTCCTCCTCCTCCTCCTCCTCCTCCTTGCCCTCCGCCCTCCACAGGTGTATGAACTCTGCCATATTTGAACTGAACGCCTTCGGAGTTAGCGCTTCCTCGGCTAATCTTTTTCCTTGGACGGTTTTAATCGCGAGGAACGCGACAATATCACACTAAAATACGCAATTTGGTGTCTGTCTGTCTAATGATTTTTGACATTCCGTCGTTACTTATCCAATCTCGACCATACTTGACAGGATGACTAAGGGTTACACAATGAAGATTGTAGCACATTCGTTTGCCCCTCTCCGCAAGTGGGTTTTCTCTACGAAGGGGGTTTTCCCCACCATTGCTGCCAATGGGGTTGCATGTTGAGGTGTATATCCGTGTTAAATTAGCTCTATTGCGGCATTTTTCCAAGGCCGCTTCTAATAACAAAACTAACGATAATAGCATAATATTAATGTTATTTCAAAACAATATTAATACTAATAATGTCCCACCTCCCCAAGGGGTTTTTCCTCTTGAACAAACGTCGTGTCAACGTTTATAAATAGCTTATCATGGCATTTTCGTGGGACCAATGGCCTCCACCAGAAGTAAAAATATTATAAACCACAAACACATATGATTAGCTTTTTTAACAGTCACTAATGCTGATTATAACATGAAACAAAGAAATTTGGAGGAATCCCGACATCCGTGAGGTAAGTTTCACTTGCAGAACTGAGAAAAGATCTACTGTAGTCTATATACCCCACAAGGGTTGGGTAAATACCATGACCCTTCCTGGCGCTAACGTGGCGTTTTTCGTGGCGGTACTTTGAAACTCGCTCCTGCTGTTTAACACGAAACTGAAAGGGAGGAAGCCCGGGTTGTGTTCATTTACCAAGCACCTAGCTAGTGCTTGCCAAGCCAGCCGGTCCTAAATGGTTTTGAATGAAGTGCTTGCTCGAATGCTTAAACCACTTGGAGATCTCTCCACAAGAAACTTGGTAAATGAACACACATCCAATGTTCTTGAGACCCATCCATAGATCTACTATAATCTATATACCTCAAAGAGGAATGACACTTCCTGCTGCTCCTGTAGTGAGCGGGTGTACTAGTATATTAAAGTTGCTGAACTTCTCTGTCCGTCAATCCCTCTGTCTGATGCACTCCTTTTTCTGGGACGTCGTTATGTCTGGGACGCCATTACGTCTTGCATCATCTATGCTACGCCTCTACGGACCTCCCAGTGTCCAACACTCAAGCCCATCCCATCATTTCACTGATGGTAGTTGAACACCATAACCCATAGTATCAGACTCTACCTGATTATCTGACATCCTTAGGCAACAGGCTGAATGCTAGATGCTTGGCTTTGGGATGATGGATTTAGTAAGGTTGCGGTGTACTAAGACATCGTTGAAGCAAGCACTAGGCTAGGCCTCTATGGCGGTGTACTATTCATCACTCAATGAGAAGTGGTGTATTACTTCAGAAACCACTTCTGAAAACCGGCTAACAAGCCATAACTCATTAGTCTATGTTTCTTAATAATAGTGTTATCATAATAATATTAATCTTACTATAATTCACTAAATGTCTGTCCATCCGTCCGTTCCCAGGTACCGCAAAAACGGCTGAACCGATCACAACGATATTTTAGGTGGGTAATCCTGGGAACCCCTGGAGTAAAATAGGCTATATTGTTTTTCCAATTTTTCCAATTTTCCAGTTTTTCCAAAAACGATGGAATAATATTTACCGATATGAACAGTGATGTGGCTTTTATTGAAATTCTACAAATACTGTTTAGATTTTGATGAGAATTATGAACCTGCCGCGAATGCGGAAGTGGACAGATTACGGCAATGAGCTGGTTTGATAATATCCCAATACAACTGTCATTTAAAATAGTATTTTGTTAAAGTATCAATTGATGATTGGAATCGAGTGAATACAATTACGATTTTGAATTCGTAATTGTGTTCGCCCAACCGTACGGAACTTCACATCAAGATTTAAATATTTGTTTATGTCACAAATGTTGATAAAAGTTTATTTTTTATATTAATGCTATTTAATTTGTGATTGGAGTTATGCTGTTTGGAATGAAAAAAGAGATATTGAGGTCAAGTGAATGACCAAATGCCGTGATGGTTTCTACTTTCTAAACGTGAAATTCGCAGATCGCCATATGCAGATTCGCCATTGCCTGGGTATGGACCAAACATACCCGTTTGTTTGCGAACGGGTATGTTTTTCATGGAAGTCTTTCACTTACTTGCTGTCCATGTTTGACGTGCGACTGAAGGTGCTACAGGAACGTGGAATTTATTGGTCTAATGCTTTAGCATTCACCGTTTCTGCATTGTCTGTTTGCTTCTGTCCTCCCACCTGTGTGTAGCACGGGTACCTCACTCGTCTTACTATAATTCATCAAATGTCTGTCCGTCCGTCTGTTCCCAGGTACCGCAAAAACGGCTGAACCGATCGCAACGATATTTTGGGTGGGTAATCCTGGGACCCCCTGGAGTAAAATAGGCTATATTGTTTTTCCAATTTCAGCTTTGGTCTCCAGCATTTTCAGGTTTGGACTCCCACATAACGTTATTTTCCCGGGTACCGCACAAACAGCTGCACCGATCGCAACCTGACGAATGAAAACACACAGTTAAAAATAATGACCTCAGACAGAGACCTTTTATAAGGACATGGGTTGAATCCCTGCTTGAGAGAATGTCAACGCCTTCCCCGCCATCACGGTCGTCTCTCCAACTCACAATCCCATGAGATATGCGGAAAGGACGACCCAAAACCAATTATCTTCTTTTTGATTCGTATATAAACATCATTAAAAGTAAATAATGACCTCGGCCAAATTTCAAACGACGTGGGTTTAATCTCCACATGAGATAATTCCACATAGCTATTTGGGCGGTGTATAAGCTAACAGATCGCTGTCTCCATCGATCTTTACAAGGCCGTAACACATATCGGCTCTAAATCCTTTTAACTGTTGACTTGGTAGTTTTTACAATGAAGGAAACATGTATCGGGAGTACATACGACATAGTGATTGTGAATGTGACAGCTCAGAGGCGTCTTTCGCTTCGCATCGCGGTGACGGCGAGCACCAACATAGCGGCTGTAAGATTAAAATCTGGCTTCAAGCCCCCTCACCGGACATTTTCGTTAATGAAGATGTCCATTTGGGAGGCATTTTACTGGTTTATCTGAAATGTACCAGAGTAAACAAATCATTTGGGCAAGGGGCTCTCCAATATTCGATGCGTTCACGGTTTGAATTACGCTGAGGTAATGTGAAGTCGTTTCATGAACGTAATTTCGTAATGTTTTTCGTTTTTATTTTCGTAATCGTTTAATGTTTAATGAACGTAAGAATAATGTTTCATGATCATTAAATTAATGAATGAACGAATGAATGAATGAATGTAATGAATAATGCCATGCGTCGCGTTGGCAGCAGCGACAATATAAAAAGGTTTGCCAAGAACTTCAAAGAGAGAAAAGGAACTTTTATCAGCAATGTCATCTATCCTGAAGTTCTAAGCTGAAGAAGAGGTACAAAATCATTCCATTTTTTTTCTAAAGAAAAGCGTACAGTTGATATCACGATTTGAAACACGATGGAATAATATTTACCGAAATGAACAGTGATGTGGTTTTTTTAATTTAAATTCTAAAAATACTGTTTAGATTTTGATGATTTGCACGTGATATGATTTAACGGATGTTTATACTAGTACCCGACTGCAAAGCCGCAATGAGCCGGCAAAGCCAAAGCCTCTTGCCACTATTTAACCCATCACTATGGCATCAGTTGGTTAGGTAGTTGGTAGTAGGTAGGTGTAGTAGGTACCGTACCTAGTTCAAAATGACACCATTTGCATTCTGGATGAGATTAAAATGTATAAAATTTACTTCTTGATTAATTCGGTGAATTTTGATGATTGCTGACATTGCTGACATTGACATCTCAACTTCGGATATTTCCGGCTGTGAAAAACTATCCCCTACGGCCGCGAGATTTCTAAAAAATAATTCTTCGTCAATTTTGGAATATTAGATGCCGTTTTCAGCCTCCGAAACGCGGTAATAAGCTTTTTTGAAATATTTTTTCAAATGCTCGAATCTCATTGGATCCGGTGTTTGGTGACGATTTTCGTTGAAGATAACCAGGGCCCGGGGAACGAGGTTGGTCTTAAAGTATTTTAATTACAAATTAGAGGTGCATAAGATTGTGAATCAAAAAAAGACGGGTGAAACAAACTCCTATTGAACGTTTTCTCAATTTTTTATGCATACTTCCGCATCCGCAAGATGGCGGCCTCCATTGAGTGATTTGGTGCGTCAAAGCTTGGAATTCTCAGAGGATCCAGCAAAATCTGGTTTTTCAACATAATACGTACGCGTTCATTCACAACACCGGCTTCGCCGGCTATAAATCGTTTAAATAATCATTTGCGCCTCCCAATTGAATCCCCGCCCATAGGGTGGGTACCGTTGCTAGTGGACAAACGTAACGTAAAGTAACGTAACGTAATAATAACGTAACGAAGTGAAATGGACAAACAATACGTTTTTTTCCTTGGTTGTCTATTTTCTTCACCATCACAAAGCATAAATGAGAACAAACATGATGCATTTTGCAACTTGTAAAAAAACTGATGTAATATCTGATAACTGGAAACATAAAATGAATTAATAAAATTGTTTTATTTTGGTGAATAAATGTGCGCATTACTAAAATTAACGCTGGGTTGCTGGCAGTAAACAAAATGTTTCTTCAATTAAAAAACATCTAGCAAAGGGCGGAAGAGCTCCTGTAGCGAGCCAACGGCCATCCAGTAAGGAGGTGGTGTCTTCTAAAAAACACCCATCCGGTTTGGAACGGTTCAAGTCATACCAAAGACTTTTAAAATGTTATGTGCTGCTTCCTTGCTTGAAAAGGATTGAGCATGGCAATCCCCATCGGTTGGCATCCATGGGGAGAAGGAAATTCCTCTTGGGGAAATGCCCCGCTGAGTACGGTGAGAAAAGCGGCGCCATTGCTATGGCGTCACTGGTACCCAGAGTACGGGAAGTTACGGTAGTGATGGCATTTCCTCCAAGCTCAGTGGCTGTAGTGTGTGTGTGTGTGTGTGTGTGTGTGTGTGTGTGTGTGTGTGTGTGTGTGTGTGTGTGTGTGTGTGTGTGTGTGTGTGTGTGTGTGTGTGAACTCTTATTAGCCTTCGCTGAAGACAACAACAACATGCATTTTAAAGGCCATTTTCCCTGCTAGAGCGGAGGTTAGCCTTAGCGGGGGTTCGCTGAAGCATAAATAAAATTAAATGTGCTATTTTCCTACAACATATATAAGTTATGTTGTTCATCTACCATAAGGTGAAGTGACAGATTCAATGCTAGATATGTTCACTATGGCTTTGCGGTCGATACGCCACTTCCCCAAAGCCCCCCCCCCCTCCCGCCTCCAAACCAAGCCCCCTCTCCAAGACATTGCTAAGCAGTTGATGACCCAGGAAATAGAGAGGTGGGTTCGTTTGACAATCATTCTGAAGTGAAAATGTGAGATATTCCAGGATTAAAGGAAAGCTTCCATTTATCAGACCAGAGTCTAATCATCTACAAATCAACAGGGACTCAGCTGCTGTTTGCGTAACAGAAGGATGGGGTACTGTACCGTACAACACAATGCAGAGTCGTCTCCTAATAAGAAAAGAGGGTTTTCCAGAACATTGGAGAGGTCATTAATGTAGATGAGGGACAAGAATGGACCCAACACACTGCCTTGAAGAAGTCCAACCTCCACTGGGAGAGGGAAGGAAAGGCAACACATTGACTGTCTGAGTGGAGCAAGTCAGAAATCTTGGAATAATTAGGCCTTCTATACAACAGGAAAAGAGCTTGGCAAGCAAATCAGGATGCCAGACTGCATCTAATGCCTGAGATATATCCAGCGATACGGTCGTAACCTATTTTTTAGGATTTAGGGCCTCCGACCATTGCTGAGAAAGGAGCCGCAGCATGTCCAGTGTTGAGTGACCAGGACGGAATGCAAACCGATGCTCACAGAATGATGAGATGCTTGAAAACAGGAAAGATTTGCCATCCGAAGTCATAATGTATTTTGTGGGTCTGCTTGTAATTGGAAGCTGGCTCACTGGCCTACGGTCGGTGGGGTCTTTGCCTGCACCCTTATTGGGGAACGGAGTGATGTTTGTCGATCTCTATGCAGAGTGGATGGGGGCAAAGGAGAACAGACTGAATGGGGCAGGGGAATTGTGATTTAAACAAAGTACCTGTATTACAACAATGGTGGCTTTTAATATTTATGTTGTCTGTCAGCAACCTGCGGCAGCAAGTTAAATTGCTTTAAATAAATAAAATAAAAAATTCAGGATTGGAATATATTTCATCTTTACATCATAATATGGGCCTCATTATACATCATGAGGAAAATTTATAATATTTTTAAATATCAACCATCCATCTTATTCTATAGCTGTAAGGCTCTCGGGTCCAACAATTAAATAAGGCCAAGTGCCACCCTGCTTCTTTTGGGGATTGAGGTCAGCAATTTATCATTCGTTAAGGGTGCCGCCGATAACTCTCCTCTTTGAGAAAGACACCGTGGGCAAGTGTGAATCCATCAGCTGCTTATTAAGCTAGAGGTTCCAGGGTACCTGAACTCAACTAGTCTATATCAATATGGTTAGAATATGCATATTAGAACCACAAACTATATATTTTATATGTGCTAAAAATATATGACAAAAATTGTTTTTCAATATGGCCACCCTGCCGCGCCCATTTTTGGGCGTGCAATGCCCAAATGCAATCCCAAACTAGTTTATGTCTTAAAGATGCTGCATAACAAGTTTCATCAAATGTAATCAATATTTGTGACTTTTAGAGCGTAGACGTCAAATTGTTTACAGACAGACAGACAGACAGACAGACGGACGACGACACTGGGTGTCGACAAAAACTCAGCTGGACATAGTCCAGTTGAGTTAAAAATATATGTCACAAAATCTTTGCAGGTACCGTATTATTTATTTATTTTATTGTTACAGGAATTTTTTATTTTTGTCATATATATATTTTTTGTATTTTTATTTTTAATTAATTGACATGTGTGGAAGAAATTACATGCCCAGACCAGGAATCGAACCCAGGTCCTCTGGAAAACCGTACCAGTGCTCTGCCATCTGAGCTATCTGGGCAACCCTGACCAAGCATGTAACTTTCCCACACATATGATTGCCACTCTCTTTCCCTCAATGCTTCCGGGCCACTCGCTGCCAACCATAGGAACACCGACGGCCTACACACGAGAGGGTATTCCTCCAATGGGGGGACAAATCCATGTCTGCAATTAGAAACAGTTATATAAATAAACACGATTATAATTAATTAATTGACATGTGTGGGAAATTTACACGCCCAGACCAGGAATGGAACCCAGGTCCTCTGGAAAACCTGATATATGTGGGAGATTTACATGCCCAGACCAGGAATCGACCCCAGGTCCTCTGGAAAACCTGACAGATGTTGGAAATTTACATGTCCAGACCGGGAATCGAACCCAGGTCCTCTGGAAAACCGTACCAGTGCTCTGCAATCATGAGCTATATGGGCAACCCTGACCAAGCATGTAACTTTCCCACACATATGATTGCCACTCTCTTTCCGTCACTGCTTCCAGGGCACTCGCTGCCAACCATAGGAGCACCAACGAGAGGATCTTCCTCCAATGTGGGACAAATCAATGTCCTCTATTATAAACACTACTGGGTTTTGTTTTTTATTTTTATTTTTTGTATTTTATTTTTGCATTTTTAGTATTTTTATTTATGTAATTACATTTTTTGTTGTTGTTGTTATATTCTATTTTTTGTTACACAGATGAAGGCTTACAATCAAGCTAATTATATCCATAAGCTAATTCACTGATTTACCCTCATATATCTTTTACTGGGACCATGGCTCATGGAAGAGCTGAGATGATACAAAAAGAAGACATTTATTATGATTTCTACAAACAGGTTGTAATAAAGATCGAAATCGTGTTATTTTTTTCACATCCGAAAAACTGCGCAATAACAATCCTGGTTCTTCACACAAACATAGGATTCAATTACAAAATCAGTTTCGTTCCACAAGCAGCACAAATGCAAATGGAATGAAAGGAAATTCACAACAGAAACTGCATGCTCAAAACAGAACAAAACTTAAAACAAAACTCAGATTGTTCTTTTTAAAATGTGAAAAAAACTCTACAAATTAAATGAAAACTTTGAAGTACTGATTGTACGAATAGAGCTGAAACTTCTTGCCAAAAGCAAAACTTTTCTCTTGAGCCCAGCATAGCCTCTACTAGAGTCCCTGTATATAGAGAGTTGTGTCAACTCAAATTTGGACGCCATTTTGTGTCTAAGTGTGTCGGATTAGATATACATGTACATTCGCGATATGGGGTGATATATTCTAAACCTGCTAAAAAAAAATTTACTACACATATTTAGTCTTATTATTACATACAGGTGATATTTGTTTTGTCAAAAACGCAGCTATTGCCGTGAAAAAGAGCTGTGTGGTGATATTAAAAGTGGTATGGCAATGCATATTACAAGCCAACACTGCATATAAGAGCTAACATTATAAGTAAGACAAACCAATGCTGTCGTTCTCTGAATTTTAATAACTTTTAGAAAGGAGTGTAGGCATATCCAATATTTTTTAAAGGGTGCCGAGAGCAATTCCGGTGTAGGACTTCCAGCCGACATATAGTCTAACACACTTAAAACAAATTCTGTACGTGGTATTGCCATATTTCTATAGTGTACAACTTTAGTTTTATCGACATTTATATTCAATTTCCAATGTAATGATTTAACAAGCTGCAAGTCAGCTTCTGTCTCTGACATAAGGAAAACGTCATCGGCATCTAGTAAGATTGAAACGTTCATTTATTACTACACCCTTGCCCAGAACTCTGATGGATATTGCCTGATCGATTAATATGTTTCATAGCTGGCGACTTGGCTGCACAACCCGCAAAAAAATTGAGCAGGTCCCACCCTAAAATTGCTTTTATGATTGCCGATTAGGCTAAAGATTTTAAACCAAAAAAATAACTTGCCTCGGAATAAGTTTTGAATGGACGGACAGACAACTGAAAACAAAACGGACCATGGGTTTCCCACCCCTATAAAATCAAAATTAATTCCCTCTGAAAAAGTACAGTGACATTGCCCGCAGACTACCCAAACGCAGACCAGGCAATGTCACTGTACCGGGACATTTCATCAATCAATGACAATATGCGGTCCGCTACGACTACCCGAAAAAAATTGAGCAGGGTTCTTCCCACGGAAATGCATTTTTGGTCAGCTCCTTGAAGATTATAAACAAACACAAATCACTTCCCTTTAAAAGGGTTTTCAACGGACAGACAACCAAAAAAAAACCGAGCAGATAGAATTGCTTTTGAACATCGATCATTAAGCAGCGTGGGCCTACCTGGCAGAGTCTCGAGGAGTCGATCGCTTTCCAGCTCTTTCGTCTGACTTTCGCTTCCCAAATTTGTCTTCTGACTTTATCACTTGGAAATCTATACATCTTATATTTCCCAGATTGGTTTGAACAACCAAAAGCAGAACAACCAGTCATTTTGTTTGGCAATAAACAACATTCCCGTACCAAGCTGACGGTCACGCACGGTGAAGTTAGACACAAAATGGCGCCACGAAATCACGTGACCAGAAATCTCGGGTCAGCGCATGGCGCAACTCTCTTTATACAGGGACTCTAGCCTCTACCAATCCAGCCATTTTCTTTTTCTCTTTTTCTCTTTCTTTCTCTCTTTCTCTCTTTTTCTCTCTTTCTCTTTTTCTCTCTTTCTCTTTTTCTCTCTTTCTCTTCTTCTCTCTTTCTCTTTTTCTCTTCTTCTTACAAAGGTTCCCTTACAAAGGGGAGATTAAGCCCCTTTTTCCCTCTGGGTATTCAAAACTGCGAGACCGAGTCACCACTTCTGGGCAGACGTGGAAAAGGGTTTCGGGACAAGTTCACGCGTACCTTGAGTACCTACGCCGCAGCGGAAGCACGGATCGAGTCTCGCACGAACCACGCATAATTGCGTACGCCCGAGCGGATGGCGTACCACGTGACTCATGCTGTTATCTTCCTATAGAACCCGATCAGAGCGATCCAATTCGTACCATGCGAGACCAATGATGGAAGGGACAAAACGGTCGAATCAGAAGGAATAACAGATTTATTTACACTATTTACAGGGATTTGGTAGAAGAAAAGGGACACAGGGCAGAACTTAAGCAGTCTTACTTATTTCCCAGACACAGGCCCGATCACTCACATGGGGAAATGGAAGAAGAATGTTCGCGCGCCGAACGCGCCTGCTTCGGTCGCTCCAGGAACAGCTCACCCGGCGTGGCCCTCTGGCGGTCACAGCACGTATCCCGGCGAAAGCAGGCAAGTGGGAAAATCCTCACGGCGCGTATATCGGCAAAGGCAGGCAGGAGGAAAAACGCGCGTCTGTGGCCCGGCGTGGGTTGTCTTTTCAGCGCGATTAATACTGCACAAAGTGCGGGGAGCAGGGCAAGTTCGTGTACAACGGGATTATGCGCATCTACTTCTGAACTCAACTCCGAACTGACTCAGCGCGTCTCCTCTGGGGTCTCATCTGCTCTCAAACTGAGCGCTCCGAACTCATAACTGAGCGCTCCGAACTGACTCGGGGGGGCTCAGGGCACGGGGTTATATGGCCCCGCCCTAGCCTGACTCAAATGTTCCAAACCCCGCCTTTTGCCGCAGTGGTGTCATTCCCCTCGAGCCCCGATTGGTGGCTCGCGCTTACTGATGGCTCCTCCTCCGCCTTCCTTCGGCCTCGGTCGACTTGTTTAGGCCTGCCGCGTGGTATTTCAGCGCCAATACCAAACCAAAGCGCCATAAGGACACCTAATTTTCATTATCCAACTCAACGCAAAACTAACACAGGAAAGGACTACGCTTACATTTACTAAGAAATAACTGAGCTTAAGCGAGGCTACATGTTGTAGTGTAACTAACTAGGAAGGGAAATTAACCTATATTACAAAACCGCAACAATATATTTATACATATACACACACAATACATATATACACACATATATACACACAAGGGTCTCAATAAGTGTATAGTGGTGTAGAGATGGTATCCAACAACAATACAGAGAAGGTAACAAGTGATGCCATTTTAGGATATAAATTTGGTAGAACTACACAGCAGGGAAGCAACGATAATGTGTGTGTTCTGTTTCGAATTTCGAGTAGAGGGAAAACTTTACAGCAATTTCAAACATGATACCATGTCATTCCGCTTCAGGGTTCGTTTATGAAGAGATCTCTCATGGTTGTGGTTGTTTATCGTAGGTACGACAAAGCAGCAAACACCTTCACTCCCACGTATGCATTGTAGTCCCTGTGAACACACATCTTGTGTTTTCCCAAACAATTCATGGAGTGCTATATTTGATGCCTCGTACGCATCGCTCCTTCCCTTTAATCTCCGCATCAAAAAAGTTATACAGACAACACCTTCCTCATGGTAACACCATGCTCTTGGCAACACCTTCCTCATGCCAAAATCTAAACAAACAGAACTGCGTCAAATATATGCACCGAAACATACTAAGAAAGAACAAAAAGCTCTTCAACCAGATCAATGCAAAAATGATGCATCACCACATAACAGATGGAGAGCATACCTCCGCCAGGTGCTGAACACTTTACATTTTGTATCCCACTGATAGGCCATATCTGGATGTGGACCATAACCAAAATCTAATCAGCTTGTTCTTTTTACTTAACCAACTCATTCACCTAGTTTTGTCATAACCTGTCCCTAACCTTTTGAGATACCCTGCTACATGAATATATCGTATTTGGCCTGATTTCTCAATTATGAGGAAACACGTTAACAAATAAATAAAAATCTCGAATTTGGATCTGGATCTCCATCAAAATTGAACCGATTCGTCATTGTCACATACACAACCTGTCCACCAAGTTTCGTCCAAATCCGTCCACAACTTTTTGAGATATCGTGCTCAACATATATACACATATATGTTGTTTGTATACACATATATACACATATATACACATATATATCATGTTTGGGCCGATTCCTCAATTATGAAGAAACACGAAGAAATAAAAACAATCTCGTATTCAGGTCTGGATCTTCACCAACATCGAATCGATTTGGTCTCGTCACACACACAAACTCTCCACCAAGTTTTATCCAAATCCATTCATAACTTTTTAAGATATATCCTGCTATATATCGTTTTTGGTCTAATTTCTTTATTATGAAGAAACACTTTAAGAATTCAAAAAAATATCGTATTCGGATTCACCAAAATCTCATTAGTTTAGTCCACCCAACTCATCCACTAAGTTTCAACCGAATCCGTCTACAACATTTTGAGATATCCAACTATATATCGTTTTTGCCCTTTAACTCAATGGTGAAGATTCACTTAAAGATTCTAGTCGGCAGATATTATATCTTTACCAAAATCTAATCAATTCTTCCTTTTCGCAAACACAACCTGTGCACAACATGTCATCCTAATACGTCCATAACTTTTTGATGGAGGTTATGTTTGTGCTAAGGATGTGCTAAAAAAAAGACTTCTGCTCAAAAAATCCATCCTCAAAAATTGGTGAAGATTAAGTAGCAAACTATAAACATCTTGGATTAACCACAAGTATGCATTCGATAACGTTCGACACTCGTGAAGTGTACAAAGGATGCAAGTGCACTATTAATCGACCCCAAAATAATTGGCCGAATGAAAGATGCAACAAAACGATCGATGATGAGGTTCAGACTCGTACATCAGTCGGACGGAACAAATTGAACCCTGGATGTTTTAATACATCGATGTATCTCCCAGGGAGTTTGTATGTCCCTCCTTTGGTGCTGCCCTTTAATGAAGACGATACATGATGGACTGCATGAGTATCACCTTCAACAAGAGAACATCCAAAATAACAAAGTCCTCCACATGGAAGACCGAAAACGTTTTGCACCAAACAATGAAAAACTAACTAACGGCTGTCACTGGTAAAACGGTATTCCCAAGTCATTGGAATGGAATTCAGACATGAATGTACCTTCACAGCAGCAACAACGGAAAACCAAGAACAACACTAATCAAACTACAAATGACGCATCATACAAATACCTCGGGGTAGAAGAGGTTCACCAAATCCATCACAAACTAGAACGCCACTCAGTTTGTTTTTTTGTTGTTTTTTTTGTATACAAGATCGAGGCTCGTGAAAGAGCTAACATTAATCACACAAAAAGACAAACCGACACACAAAACACAAAAAACAAGGGGAGCGGCAGACAAGATGGGGAGAGAGGGGGAAGGACACAAAAGAGAGGGGGAAGAGGGGGAAGGACACAAACACAACATTTGAGAGCAGGGACATCGGGAGGACTTGGGGGGAGGTGGGAGAGGAACAAAACACATGAACACTGCAAGGACTCTGGGGTTAATTACCGGGGGTAGAAAAGATCAAGGTTTTCGATGGGGGAAGATAAGAGATGGTGGTGAACAGCTGTTTTAAAGACCTGGAGGGAGGAGTGGGATTGAAGGGAGTGGGGGAGTTTGTTCCAGAGGCGGGAGAAAAGGGGAATGAAAGAGTGAAGGTGAGCAGAGAGCCTAGACTTTGGCAGTTTAACCATAAGAGGGTTGCAGGCCGATCTTGTGCGACCTGAAGGAATATTGGCGGGACAGAGCACAGAGAGAGCTGGGGGAGCAAGGCCGGAGAGGAGTCGGTAGAAGACAGAAAGACCACCAACCTGCCTGCGGTGAGTGAGTGAAAGGCCCTCGGTGTTGACTACATCGCAGGAGATTCCAATGATTCTGAAAGCTTTGGCCTCAACAGCGTGAAGCCGAGCAAGGTGTGAGGCAGGAGCACCAGCCCAGAGGGGGGAACAGTATTCCATTGAGCTGCAGATGAAAGCCTTGTATGAGGTGAGGAGCTCAGGTGTGCCAAAGAAGGACTTCGCACGACGGAGGATGCCCTGTCGGCGACTGGCTTTGGAGGCCAGCTTGGAAATGTGGTTTTCCCAAGAAAGATCATGGCAGATAGTGAGACCCAAAAGCTTGAGCGACAGAACTTCTTGGAGAGGATTGTTGAGAAAGTAGATGGGAGGGTTGTCCAGTCGGTCCTTTCGGAGAGACATTGTAAGAGTGTGAGATTTGTCAGGATTGAAAGACATGTTCCACTTGTTTGACCAGTCTGTGATTTTGTCCAGGTCTGCAGAGAGTGAGGAGGCTGCAGACTGCCGATCTGAGGGATGAGGAATGGAGCGACAGAGAGCGAGAGAGCGAGCTCGAGTAGAGCGCATACTCCCGCCGTGGGTCAATTTGGAATAGTACGATATATATATATATATATATACAGTGGAACCTTGACTTACGAGTGCACCAACTTACGAGTTTTCCGAGATACGAGCCGTCGCTCGGGCGGTTTATTGCTTTGAGATGCGAGCCGAGATTTGAGTTACGAGCTTTCGCCACCCGCCACCAGGTGGGTTCCGGTCACGTGGTTATCTTGCCGTGCAAGTATCTCTGCCGTATATCGCTGCTGCTTTGTTTTCGCATTTTGGTTATTTTGGAAAATTTCTTAGTTTTAACCATGGGTCCTAAGAAATTGAGTGCCAAGGGAAGAGAGGATGATGTGCTTGGATATAAAACACGCAATCGTCGAAAAACATGAGCGAGGTGTGCGTGTTGTCGACTTGGTGAGGCGGATGTGAAGGCAGCTGAAGATTTTATTATGACTTTTGCCGAACTGATAGAAGCCGAACGATACATCCCCCAGCAAATCTTCAACTGTGACGAGACAGGGCTCTTCTGGAAAAAGATGCCGAGGAGGACGTATATAACGGCAGAGGAGAAGAGCATGCCAGGCCACAACTTGTTCAGAGTGCCGGCGATAGCTCGCCTTCTCTTTGTGGAAGACACGGTGAGATCCTTAACATCCAACAACTAATGGGACGCAAACGGGGCGCCCAGTTTAGCGGTACACATATTGATGAATCACCCTGCCTGTGATTCACCCGTGACAGGTTATAGCTGGGTCGGGATTCAAACCCAGGCTGGACAGTTTAGAGTCAAGTGTGCGTACCTCCAGTCCAGGCCATCCTGCCAACTTGTATGCTGCATACAGGTGAAATATAAAGCGCGAGATATTTTTATATATACTGTATATTTAAAAAAAAATTGGTGTGGTTTTTGGCGGGCTGGAACGGATTAATAGCATTTCAATGCATTTTAATGGGTAAATTTAATTTGAGAAACGAGCAAATTGAGTTACGAGCTCGGTCACAGAACGAATTAAACTCGTAAGTCAAGGTTCCACTGTATATATTGTTGCGAATATGGCATTTGGCCTCCATATCCGTTTGTAAATATTCCCCTATTTCCCCAATACTCCCCAACTATCCCCAATCCCCCATTCCCTAGTCCCATTGCCTGTAAATAACACTCTGTAGAACCGACCTTCCCCTTTATCCCCCATTAAATGTCGTGCCCAGGTCCACCGCATCTCACGTAGACAACTTTCGGACATCTTGCTAGTTATTCTTAGTCTATGTCAGTTAAGGACTCGTTTCCATTAATTCTGACTCTTCGTTGCACCAGAATGTGATTATATGGCACCAGTAGTGAGTTTAGGACCTTCCCATACCTCCTCCCATCTTCTTCCCCAAACAACAACAACTACAACAACAGAGGGGCGCGGCGCGGCGTGCGGGGAGTGTGCGTCCTCACACCGGCTTGGTTAGCCGCCATGACCATGCGCTCCACGGGGTTACCACGAAGGGGCTCCTTGTCAGCCCCTCGTCAAGGGCGGAGCCGGTAACCCCCCCGCACGCACCCAATGAGAAGCGACGTGCCGATTCCATCTGGGGCGGAGCTAACGAGCCGAGGGTGTGTCACTCCCCGCCGGATATACGCGGCGACTTACCGGATGTGAGGTCAGATGCGCCTGAACTACGGAGAGCAGAGGACGCCACCCCCAGCGCGACGATACCTCCCCGCATCTTTGGACCGGACCGGACCGGGTCGATTCTGCCCTGAGCCCAGGTGCACCTGGAGCCATCGATCCTGCCTTTCCTTGCCATCAATCCCCGTGTGAGTCAGTTTTTGTCCCGTTTATCTGTCGTCTGTTGGGGTTAATATAAGAGTGTGTCTAAGTGCTTGTCTTTCTATGCTGTCCCTCTTGTAGTTGTAATCTAACCTTCCGAACTAATATAACCTCCTCCGGAGGTCTTGAGAACTGAACCCTTGGTGTCGTGTCATTTTAACCCAGCCGTTGTGTCCTTTTCTTTCATTGATTTAGCATAGCGCGACTTAGTCAACGTTCGAGCATAATCGGGTAAACTGTGCAGACGTGGTCATACCAAACCGCTCGGTAAACTAACATCCACAACCGCGTCTGTAACAATTGGTGTCAGGAGTGGGATTCGGACCCGGGACTAAATTTATTAGGCCCAAATTTTGGAACACCAATTGTACCACTAGGGTAACAATTGGTGTTGGGGAGGTAGAATCGATCCGGAGCGCGTTTCCCGCGCTCGACGAAATTATAACGGCGAAATTTGATTTTGTTATACGGAAATAAAAACCCGAATTTTGAAAGTCGCGCTATGGCAGACCAAGTCGGCTGGGGTCCGGTAGTGGAGAGTGAGGCAGGGTCGGTCCAGGACCAAATTGAGGGACGTGAGGAGAGCGAAGCAGCGAGGGTAGCAAACGCACAAAATGGCGCCTCGCTGGTCACCGCGCCCGCGACCGTGGCAGCGCCCCTGGTGGATTCGAACCTTTTCCTCCTGCAAATGAGGGCCTTTATGGAACAAATGGGAGACCAAATTGGAGGTTTGGGGAGCCGGATGGATGCTCAGAGTGAGCAAATGAGGGCTGATAGTGAGCGATTGGAGAACCAAATGGGGGTAATGAGGGACGAAGCGAGGGGTACCAGTGAGGGGTTAGACAATAATTTTAAGGGATTAGACAAGAAATTTGGGAAGTTAGACAATAATTTTGAGGGGTTAGACAACGGGATAAAAGAGGTGAGAAATGGGTTAATAGGGTTAGAAAACAGTATGGAAGGCAAATTGAGGGACATGAGGGACCAAGCGGAAAGGGAAGTTAAACAAATGGAGCAGCAGATAGAGGGGGTCAGAATGGGGGTAGAAACCAAACTGGATGCTCACAGGGAGGAAATGGAGCAGATGAGGGTGGCATCTGGGCAGGAGATGCAAGTGATGGGAGAGGAGATCAGAAGAGGAGTGAGTGAGGAGGTCGGAGGAGTGCGCGAGGAGGTGAGGCACTGTAAGGAGCGCATGGAGACGGAGGTGAGAAAGGGGACTGTAAAACTGCAAGGGGGTATAGAGGAGTTGACGCTGGGAGTAGAGCAACTGACAGTGGGACAAAAGGAGTTGGGGGACCAGGTAAAGAAGAACACAGCGGTAATAGAGGGTTTAAAATCGACACAGAAGGAGATGAAAAAGGACGTAGGGGTAATTAAAAAAGAGTGTCAGACGGTACATGAGGACCTGACGAGGAAAATGGACAAGGTGGTAGAGGTGATGGAGGTTAAAGAACGGGAGGTGCGGGAGCACATAGAAAAAAATAAAGTGGAGTTAGAGGAAGAACTTAAAGGGGCGCTCGAAGAGATGAAGGAGGTGAAGCAGAAATTAGAAGAAGTGGAAGAAGGGATGAGCGAAATTAAGAAGCGACGGAGAGAGGATAAGAAAGAGATAAAGGAGGAAGTAAAAGAATTGGTCCAAAGTCTGTGTTCGGATCGTGATGATGTGCTCATTAACCGGATGAGGGATTCGCAGGTGATGGAGGAGAAGCGAAGAGAAAGAGGACCCGGTGTAAGTGGTGACCAATATGGTCGTGCGTATGATGCGCCAGGTGATTTAATAAGCTTGGGGGTCGAGATAGACCCGGATGTTCGTGAGAGGCCACGAGTGAGGTGTATGGCTGGTCCGGAGGGTATGGAACGAGAGGTGCGAGGTGTGGGTGAGCAAGGTTGTGGTGGTATGGAATGGGTAGCGGGTTGCGGAGGTGTGACCCATGTATCGACACCAACAGGGGTAGTTGTTGGAGGGACCGGGGAGGCACGAGAGCCCCTTGGGGGTAATGTACTGTGGGGGCCCGGCCGGTTCGGCCCCGCGCTGACCCCGCAAGGGGCGACGCACGGGGTCCGGCCGGCGGGCAACGACTCGCATACGAGGTGGTCCCACAAGGTCCCACTCGCGCCGTATGACGGCAAGAGTGATCTACGCGCGTACCTGGCGCAGTTCGACTGTGTGTAAGGGTAACGGTTGGGGTGAGGACGAAGGTGGAGTACACCTGGTGGCCGCATTGCGCGGCGCGGCGGCGGAGGTGCTGACGGCATTACCAGCGGGTGCTCTCACCCTGCCAGCCCTCCGCGACGCCCTAATTAATCGATTTGGCATAGAACAGCAGAGCGAGCTTGTTAAAGCTCAGCTCGCACTGCGAAAGCGCAAGCCCCAGGAAGCCATCGGGGAACTTGCCCACGACATTCGCCGCGCAGTGGGGATCGCACATGCTAGCATGGCAGCGGATTCCCGGGAAAGCCTGGCGCTGGACCATTTTATCCAAGCCCTCCCGGATATTGAGCTCCGGCAACAGCTCGCCATGTGGCGCCCGCAGACTCTGAGCCAGGCGGCTGACGCTGCGGCCCGTTGGGAAGCAGCGAGGCCCCTGGCCCGGGGGGGCGAGCGTCTCGCAATGGCGGTCCGCCAGGTGGGACCCCCGATGGAGGGCGGACCCCTTAGGGGGCCCGCCCCCGACGTGGGTCCTGACCTGGCGGGCATGGTCCGGAGGCTGGTGGACCAGCGCCTGGCGGGACCTGGACCATGGCAGGCGGCCCCGGAGGTGGCCCGCGGTGGACCACGAGCGGGTAATCCAATTCGGACCTACAGGGGGGGAAATTTGGAATTCCGGAGGCAAGCACCTTATCAGGTGAGGTGCAACCGTCTGGGTCACCTGGCGCGGCACTATCGAGCCGCGCGCCGGGATGATCCCCGGCAGTTGAGGTCCTCAACTCCGCCCAGGGGGGAGCGGGTTAGCCGACCCCAGACACCCCCCCGCCAGACCCCGGGAAACTAGAAGGTGTCGGGCACGTAGGGCGGTGTTCGGCAGCAGAGGATGGAGGAGAGCCCTCATTGACGCGACAGGTCATTTATTGTGGCCAAATTGGAACCGGTAGCCTGACAATTAGATGCAAAATTGCCGGCGTGGGGGTAGACGCCGTAGTGGACACAGGAGCTAGCGCCACTATCATCAGCCCTGTGGTCCTTGATTCGAGCGCAGGTGGCTGGGATAAGATCCAGCGCCTGCAAAATTATAGTTTGCAGCTTGCTACCGGGGTACCGGCCCCGATCATAGGGCGTGGTTCTGTGACCCTCAAGTTAGGGTCGGTAAGGAGGGAGATAGATGTTTGGGTTGCGGAGGTGTGCGACCCATGTTTAATAGGGTTGGACCTGTTGACTGCCAGCAGCTGTAAAATCGACTTGTGCCGGGGGATCCTGCAGGTGGGAGTAGAAGAGCTGCCGTTAGGGGGAGTGAGCACGGCCGAGAGAGCGGAGCTGGAGGCTTCCGAGGCCGTGACCATCCCCCCAAGGGCCGAGGCGATAGTGCCGGCCCGGTGGGCAGCTCGCCCAACATGGCAGGAGTCCTGCGGCCTGGTCGAACCGGTGGCAGCGCAGTCCATACCGGGTTTAATCGTGGGCCGCACCCTTGTAAAAACGGACGGACCGGTAGTGGCCGTCCGAGTAATAAATATGAGTACAGAACCACGCACTATAGTAAGGGGCACGAGGGTAGCTGGCTGCACCCCAGTTGAGGAAGTCGCGACAGTGAGGGGCGAGAACGTCCAGCCGAGCCGACCCCGGGGGGAGCCTTCAATAACAAGTAGGAATTGGCCCGATCCCATTTGCGAGATGGTAAATCGTAGTAGCGTAGAGTTGGGAGGTACCCAGAGGGAGGCCTTGCACAAACTGGTTGGGTCCCATTTGGACCTCTTCTCCCTGTCCACCGAGGATATTGGACGTACGGGCCTGGTGAAACATCAGATCCACACCGGTGAGGCCCGGCCTATTCGTCAGGCCGACCGACGGCTCCCTTGGAGCAAGAGGGCGGAAGCTGACGAGCAGGTTGAAAAAATGCTCGACGCAGGTGTGATCGAGCCCTCGGGAAGTCCTTGGATGTCACCTGTTGTGCTGGTCAAAAAGAAGGATGGGACCACGCGGTTCTGCGTGGACTATCGCCAGCTAAACAACGTGACACTCAAGGACTCATATCCCCTGCCAAGGATTGATGACACCCTCGATGCCGTTGCGGGCTCAAATTGGTTCACAACTTTGGACCTCAAGAGTGGGTATTGGCAGGTGGAGATGGATAGGGCAGGGAAGGAGAAAACGGCATTTTCCACAGGTAAGGGACTGTATCAGTTTACTGTGATGCCGTTTGGTTTGTGTAACGCCCCCGCCACCTTTGAAAGATTGATGGAGCATGTACTAGGCGGCATGCCATGGCAGTCATGCCTGGTGTACCTGGATGACGTCCTGGTACATGCCCAAACGTTCCCCCAGGCAGTAGCTAATTTGGACCAGGTGTTCGGGTGCCTCAGACAGGCAGGGTTGAAGCTGAACCCGAGTAAGTGCACTTTGTTTGCAAGAGAGGTGGCCTATCTAGGTCACGTGATCGGCCGCGAGGGGGTAAAAACGGACCCAGACAAAATTAAAGCGGTAGAGGAGTGGCCCGCACCACGTACCATCAAAGAGGTGCGGGGATTTTTGGGACTCTGCTCCTACTACCGGCGCTTTGTGGCGAAATTTGCGGAGTTGGCCCGTCCCCTCCACCGGCTTACGGAGAAGGGGACGCGATTTAATTGGACACGGGAGTGCCACGAGGCCTTCCAAAAATTGAAGGGGTGTCTAACATCCGCACCCCTTCTAGCGTACCCCACTAGCAACGGGGCATTTACCCTGGACACGGATGCGAGCCAGGAAGGATTGGGCGCAGTTTTGTCTCAGACACAGGAGGGCGTGGAGAGAGTGATTGGTTATTATAGTCGGGCCTTAGTAGGCCCGAGCGAAATTATTGCGTCACTCGCAAAGAGTTATTGGCCATGCTGGCTGCCATGAACCATTTTCACCCGTACCTGTACGGGCGGAAATTTTTGGTTAGAACTGACCATTCCTCCTTGCAATGGCTCCTTCGGTTCAAGGAACCGGAGGGCCAGATTGCAAGGTGGTTGGAAAAGTTGCAGCAGTACGATTTTGATGTGGCCCATAGGGCCGGGAAGGCCCATGGTAATGCGGACGCACTCTCTCGACGTCCTTGTCTGGGGGAAAACTGCAAATTTTGTGCGAGACACGAGGAGAGGGAACAATTGGGCGATTCGGACCCGACCCTCGTTGTCCGGGCAACCCGGGTGAGAGGGCCAATTTTGCCACTAACCGCGGACGAAGAATTTGGAGAGTTGGCTTGGAGCACGGCCCAGCAGGAGGATCCTGTTCTGGGGCCGGTGTTCCAATGGGTCAAATTGGGGCAAAGACCAAAGGGGGAAGAGGTCACCCCCCTCGGGGCGCAAACAAAGGCATATTGGGCTCAGTGGAAAACTCTGGAATTGAAGGATAACATCTTGTATCGCAAGTGGGTGGAGGTTCCCTCTGATAGAACTTCCTGGCTGGTGGTAGTCCCAAACAAATTTAAGACCGATATATTGCAACAGGTGCATGGTACCCGCCCCGGCGGCCATTTGGGCAGGACAAAGACAACATCGAGGGTACGCCGGAGGTTTTATTGGGTGAATATGGGGCGCGACATACAGGACTGGTGTCGGAGATGCGACGCCTGTACTGCAAAAAAGGGACCAGCACGGAGGATGAGGGCCCCCCTTCAATTACACCAGGTGGGGGCCCCCCTAGAGCGGGTGGCCATGGATATCCTAGGCCCACTACCCCGCACCCGCCTAGGTAATAAGTACATCCTCGTTGTGATGGACTACTTCACCAAGTGGCCGGAGGCCTACGCCCTCCCCAACCAAGAAGCAGGGGTGGTAGCGCAGGCCTTCGTGGAAGGATTTGTGTGCCGGCATGGGATTCCACAGGAGTTGCACACCGACCAGGGACGAAATTTTGAGAGCAAATTGCTAAAAGATGTGTGCAGTCTCCTGTCAATTCGGAAAACAAGAACAACGCCTTTAAGACCTCAATCTGACGGGATGGTGGAAAGATTCAACCGAACTCTGATACAACAACTGGCACTGTTCACCGCCACCCGTCAGGATGACTGGGACGAACATCTCCCTTATTTGCTTATGGCCTACCGAACCAGCCAGCACGGGGCCACCGCATGCAGTCCAGCGTTGCTTATGTATGGGCGGGAGTTACGGGCTCCCGCCGACTTGCTATGCGGTCCCGTGCCAGACACAGTGGTTAACCCGCCGAGGGAGGGGTACGCACGTCACCTAGAGGAAGGCATGGAGCTAGTCCATGCATCCGCCCGCCGCCAACTCCATCTGGCGGGGGAAAAGATGAAGCGCAGGTACGACGACCGGAGCCAGGGGAGTCAATACGCTCCGGGGATGAAGATTTGGTTCTTTAATCCCTGGAGGCGGAAGGGAAGGTGCCCAAAGCTCACCTCCCCCTGGCAAGGCCCAGGAGTCGTCCTGTCGCAAATCTGTGACGTGGTCATTAAGATCAAAATGGGGCCACGAGCCCTCCCTCGGATCGTCCACGCCGACCGGATAAGACCTTACACCGGCGAGCAGGCGCCCCCGTGGATTGCCTCGGCTTTAGATGCCGAGGCGGGACCCAGTACCTCTGAATAAGGGGGGCTTATTAGTGCCAGAGGACTGGGGGATTGAGGAGCGATAGGCCCAGTGGGTAAGGGTGGCATCCCTGCCACCCTTCCCATATGGGGGCAAAGGAGCAATAGTTTATGGGGTGTATGGCAGTGAAAACTAGCCCGGGTGGGTTAGGTTATATTGATAGGGCCCTAGAAGATGACATTAGGTAACGATAAGGTTAGGTAGTGACTGATACCTGTAGTGGGGACGCAGGTAGATTAGTGTGGATGATAATGACGAGGGAGCGCAATAGTTTAAAGGGACGACTGGGAAGCGCAAGTTTCAGAAGGGAGTAGTTAGCTGAGATGATGCCGTGTGTGTGAGAATTGAACAGGTGTGATTGCACAGGTGTGCAACTGGACAGGTGTGTGGAGCAGTGTGTGAGTAGTGAGTGTGTGGATCAGCGTGAATGCGCTTGGGGAGAGAAGGGTGCAGGTGGCACCAGGTGTGAGAGCACAGGTGTGCAGGTACAGATGTGTGGAGAGAGTTGGAGTGAGTGGTACGGAGTGGTGTGCATGGTGCGAAGGTGTGAATGGGGGAAGAGTGGACCCCCATCACGGATACCCGGGGCGGGTAGTGTAAGTGTTAGGTAGAGGGTATAGGTAAATTGTGGTTGGATATTGGCATCTGTGGTGCGGTTGCAGAATGGTGTTGTGAATGGGTGCATTAGTGTCGTGGAAATGGCTGGGCGTGTAGCCTGTTAGTGTGTGTAGTTGGTTGGGCACTCCACCACTGTGAGGATGTCGGCCAGGTGAGGCCGCAGGTGGGCTCTGGGAGCCGGTAGAGTTGTGGATGGGGCCCGAGGATCCGGAGGACGGACCCGGGTAGCCCAGTGCCAGAGAGGGCACCGAGTGGGGAGAGCGCCAGAGGGCCTTCCCCAGGTAGTTAGGTTAGGGTAAGGAGCAGGTAAGCTCGGAGGCAACTGCAGTGGTGGAGGTGTGCAGGTGGGTAGACCCGCTGGGAGAGGTACACGTCGCGGCCCAGAAATTGTGCGAGGGCACCGGGAGATGAATCGGGGGAGTGAGACCCCAAATTGAAAAGCACCACAGTTTGGCCAATGGGAATTGGTTTTTAGAACCCATAGTGTAAGAGGGCCAATGGTTTGGCCGGAGAAAGACCCCGGGTAGTGTAAAGTTGTTAAAGTCATTTAGGAAATAGTTAGGATTGATGAACCTGTCGCACCATACGCAGCCACTTACCTGTGGTGATGATGATGACTCCACACCTGTGTTTTCTTTGTTTGTGTTGCAGAAGTGAGAATTGCTGTGTGGATTGGTGAGACGCATCACGACGTGGATGAGACATTGGGGTGATTCCATCTCTCCCTCCTTAGGAGGGACTGATGATGAATTGGTGATGGCAAATTATGATGGAGAGTTGGAAATGGCAAATTTGATTGGTTAGGAGGGAGAGAAGACGAATTTGGTTTATGGGAGGAACGGGGAAGACAGTAGGGATGTTTGTTGATTTGTAAAGTAGATGTTTATGGGTAGTGTTGTGTTTTGTGGATACAGTAAGGGGTAAGGGAGGGGCCATGTAGGTTACCTGGTGGGGGGGGGGGGCGTACGGTAGGAACGTACCTGTCTCACCTGGTTCCCATGTGCCCCCAGTGTGCATCATCTTGTATTGCGTGCACTTTTGCGCCCTTACCACCTTACTCACTTGTCTGCTTCTTTTGTCTCCCACCTCCGAGGATCTGGCTTTGGGGTAGAGAGAGAGGAGAGAGAGGTGCTGGCTACGCAGTTGTGGGCCTGCACTTTCGCTGCTTGCTGCTTGGATCGATACACCATATGGACCGCAATGTTTGTGGCCACCCACAATGGACCGCAGTTCTTTTGCGGCCAAGCACCACCCGTGGAAGGACCTATGGGTCAACGTGGCACCTATGCCAAACAGGTGAACCACTCTTAGTTGGCCCCTGACGGCCACAATACAGAAATGGACGCGGTTGGCGCCTTTCTTGATTTTTTAAAGAAGTAAGAAGGCCAAGTGCACCACACGAAGGCAAGACCAGCGGCAGAACATCGGCCGGCTGCGACACCACCGGTGATTTATTAAACACTTTATTGGTGCACCGGATGGTGCTGACTGTGTGATGGGGTGGTGCTTTTGATGCTTGGAAGGGGTGCTCTGCACATTATTAAAGGCCGTAGGCCACAGAGCACTCGTGGGTTGGTGTATCGATGCTGGCATGCGTGCTCTCTCTATGCATAACATCTGCATGTGTCCCTCCAAAAACAGGTCCTGGATCGTTGTGTAAATAGCGTAGTCTTGTGTAAATAATGCTCCCTACCGGCTGTATGTTTAGTTTGCGAATTCTTTCCGCAATTCGGTTATCCAGTGGGTGTGTTTCTGTGAGGAGAAGGGTGCAACGTCGCAGGGGGACATATTTACTCATTTGTGAATATCTGTAAAACTGTCGCACTCAGGGTAGAGTTAATAGTAGAGGGAACTACATCTGCGTGCCACACTAAAATAGGTAAAAATTTATCGGGTCGGGACGCCCCGAGGGTAGAGAAGGGTGCAATGTTGCGAATATGGCATTTGGCCTCCATATCCGTTTGTAAATATTCCCCTATTTCCCCAATACTCCCCAACTATCCCCAATCCCCCATTCCCTAGTCCCATTGCCTGTAAATAACACTCTGTAGAACCGACCTTCCCCTTTATCCCCCATTAAATGTCGTGCCCAGGTCCACCGCATCTCACGTAGACAACTTTCGGACATCTTGCTAGTTATTCTTAGTCTATGTCAGTTAAGGACTCGTTTCCATTAATTCTGACTCTTCGTTGCACCAGAATGTGATTATATGGCACCAGTAGTGAGTTTAGGACCTTCCCATACCTCCTCCCATCTTCTTCCCCAAACAACAACAACTACAACAACAGAGGGGCGCGGCGCGGCGTGCGGGGAGTGTGCGTCCTCACACCGGCTCGGTTAGCCGCCATGACCATGCGCTCCACGGGGTTACCACGAAGGGGCTCCTTGTCAGCCCCTCGTCAAGGGCGGAGCCGGTAACCCCCCCGCACGCACCCAATGAGAAGCGACGTGCCGATTCCATCTGGGGCGGAGCTAACGAGCCGAGGGCGTGTCACTCCCCGCCGGATATACGCGGCGACTTACCGGATGTGAGGTCAGATGCGCCTGAACTACGGAGAGCAGAGGACGCCACCCCCAGCGCGACGATACCTCCCCGCATCTTTGGACCGGACCGGACCGGGTCGATTCTGCCCTGAGCCCAGGTGCACCTGGAGCCATCGATCCTGCCTTTCCTTGCCATCAATCCCCGTGTGAGTCAGTTTTTGTCCCGTTTATCTGTCGTCTGTTGGGGTTAATATAAGAGTGTGTCTAAGTGCTTGTCTTTCTATGCTGTCCCTCTTGTAGTTGTAATCTAACCTTCCGAACTAATATAACCTCCTCCGGAGGTCTTGAGAACTGAACCCTTGGTGTCGTGTCATTTTAACCCAGCCGTTGTGTCCTTTTCTTTCATTGATTTAGCATAGCGCGACTTAGTCAACGTTCGAGCATAATCGGGTAAACTGTGCAGACGTGGTCATACCAAACCGCTCGGTAAACTAACATCCACAACCGCGTCTGTAACAATATATATATATATATATATATATATATATATATATATATATATATATATATATATATATATATATATATATATATATATATATATATATATATATATATATATATATATATATATATATTTTAGGAGTCGCGGAAGGCGAGAGAACGAGGCCATTCGTAGGGTTCGAAGATGGTTTATTGTAACAGCAAGATCCAGCACACTAAACTCGAACGGAAGTCAGCATGCTTATATAAAGCCAAAAGCCCTCTTCGGAGGGTGTGGCTCCGGCAACCGCGCGTGCGTCACGTCCGCACAACCACAAGTCCAACAGGCCCGTGCACGTGTATTATGCCCAAATAAGGTAATCACATAAGGTAACCGCCACATGCGGTTACCTGCACATAAGGTAACCGCCACATACGTCCCCCCAGAATGCACTCCACGGGCCTATGCGTAGGCCGAGGCGACCGAGGGGCTGGGCAAGTCCTCGGGGGAGGCTGCCGAGGTTCCTCGCGGGCCTTCCGAGGTTGCAGGTCGCGGGTGCAGTGCCGAGAAGGCTCGAGCGGTGCACGCGAAAAGCGGGTGAGCCAACCGAGGGGCTGGTCAAGGCCCCGGGGGAGGCTGCCGAGGTTCCTCGCGGGCCTCCCGAGGATGCAGGATCAGAAAAGTATTTGCGGTTGCCGTTTTAGTTGCGCGAGGGTGATGAAGCGGCCGTTCCGCCAACGTCAGTGCGCGCGAAGGTGACGAAACAGCCGTTCCGCCAACGTCAGTGCGCGCGAAGGTGACGAAGCAGCCGTGCCTTCGGAGGGTCTTGGAATAGGTTCGCCCCTCCGGTCGTAGAGGAGGAGCCAAGCGCGGTGCGCGAACCTCAGTCATGGCCGTCGTCGTTACCGAAACTCCGGCATTTCGAAACCGCGTTCGAAACTGCGCCCGAAGCCGTGTGGGAGAAGCCGGCATCAGCAGCTTAGGTGGCTTCCCTGGCTAGGGCGCACTTGCCGTGTTCGTTCGCAGCCCCCGAATCCGTTCGGGGGCAGTCGGAGGTCACCAGTTTAGGAGTCGTGGAAGGTGAGAGAACGAGGCCATTCGTAGGGTTCGAAGATGGTTTATTCATTATTGTAACAGCAAGATCCAGCACACTAAACTCGAACGGAAGTCAGCATGCTTATATAAAGCCAAAAGCCCTCTTCGGAGGGCGTGGCTCCGGCAACCGCGCGTGCGTCACGTCCGCACAACCACAAGTCCAACAGGCCCGTGCACGTGTATTATGCCCAAATAAGGCAATCACATAAGATAACCGCCACATACGGTTACCTGCACATAAGGTAACCGCCACAATATATATATATATACAGAATATATAGAAGATAATGTTTAAAAAAAACAAGGCAATTTCACTTACATTTTCGGATTCAGCGTTCAATTCTACATAAGTGAGTGTATTTTGAGGTATGTGTGACTTCAAATAAAATTGTAAGCCAGGAAAACGTTCGTTTCATTCCTCAGGGATACATGTAAAACTGGCCCAAACGCCAAAACAAAACTCGCTCGTTTTAAGTCGTACAAGCTAATGCGACCACTCATTCTTCTGGGAAGAATCCCGTGCACATGCTTGTCACACTTATAAGTCACCTAAGTCTTTAAGGTCATCAAATACTGACACCGCAATTGACATTCGCTGAGGTAAATGTTGATATCTCTTCTGTTCTGAGATAAAAACCAAAGAAACAAACAAAAAAAACAGTTTTAAAGCATTATACGTATCAAACGATACATTTTATGAAACGGGGAAACCAAATACACACTTTGGTGGTTTTAAAATGACAGATAATGTCATTAGAAAAAAGAAAAATGAACATTGAAGACGACGCTGCTAAAAAGAAATACACCGCTCTAACGCATAACCACGAGTTTAAACTACATTTACAACAAATATGAAAACTATTTTCATATCACAATGTTAAATATAGAATATATAGAAGATAATGTTAAAAAAAAATGAGCCTTATCTTCCAATGGTAAAAAAACCCTTCAAAAAATTCCTGGATCAGGAATAATATCCTGAGCTTCACCAAAAACGAATCAATTCTTCCTTATCCCAAGGGCAATCATCCCACCAACATTCATCCAAATCCGTTCAGAACTTTTCCAGATATCTTGTTCACGCACACACGGACGGACGCGTCGAATGCATTACTCCCTGGCGGGAGTAACTAAAGGACAAGACAATTTCCAAGGAATATCTCTGGAGAACATCGTAATTGCGAAGGCAAATGTTTTCCCAAGCAACAAAATCAGACGTAAACCAGCTCACAGTACCAGTGTCCCAATACAGTTGTGGAATAATAAACTGGGCCCAATCAGGAATCAATAAGCTGGATAGTAAAACAAGGAAAGTGCTCACTACACACGAATTGTTCTAAAAAAAAAACAATGTAACCTGATGATGTACCTTCCGAGACAAGGTGGAGGCAGAAACATCTAGGCGCATTGGAGGATTGGCGGCGTATGTAAACACCTTGGAATCCGATATTTACAGTTTGAAAATAAACACAAAGAAAAAGTGTTACGGATACATCACTTCCGCCTTTGTTGTTATTATGAACTTGAAGGATTTTTAGTTTCAGGTAATATTGTTAAGATTTTTGTGTGATATGGAGATGATTTTAGTAAAAGATAAAAATAAATGTTTGTGAAGGAGAAAGGAAGACGCGGCAAAGAGGCCGGAAGAGGAGGAGAGGAGAAAGCCAAAGCGTGGCAGTGGCAGAGAGGAGACGGCCATTAGAGAGACAGCCGTGAGTCGCATCGAGACCGCGAGCGAACCTTTCGGATATTGGTCGCGAATTCATTGAGGCTTCCTGAGGGATGGATTGCCAGTGACATTGTCATATATTGTGAGTGAAATTCAACCTGTCTCGGGTTTTATCGCCGAGTGCGAGTCGTTGTTCGGAGGGAGCCAGCGCCTCCATTACAGGCCTGTACAGTGTACGCCATTTTGTCCTCGAAGAGGCTGTCTGCCTGGTGCTTCGTGTCTTGTCATTGGGATTGCCATATCGACATCATTGTGTTAATCGCCGTTGGTTTTCAATATCGGCTTGATCGTTGACGTTGGTGGACGTGAGGCGTGGATTACACTCACGTTTTGTCGTATCGTGAGTTCATTGCTTTGAGAGCATTGGGGAATGATGTTGGTACCATCATGTGTGTTGTTCATTTGATGCAAGTGACATTTTCATGGTACTTTCTTTAACAGTGTTATTATTTTGGGTAATGTCGGAGTTTACGGGCGTAAACTGGATAGTGTCGGAGGTTACGGGCGTAAACTGGATAGGCGGCTGCCTTCAAACCAACTGCCTTGACGAATGCTTTGTCGAGTCTTACAGGTAGAGCAGTACCATGTCTTCCCGTCTGATACATCACCACGAGTAATAAAACCACAATGGACATTACATCGAGGGCAAATACAATAATTCTTGATGAGTCTGCGACGTGCACACCACTTAATAATGTCAGGTATTAGAGCCAAAGAAGTGATATTATGATCCTCCGCGACCATAGCGTTATCATCTAAAAATTCATCTTGTGGCACAATAAATCGAGGACCTGGGGGATGACCGCCTGCCACAACTGAGTGCTCAAACTGAACGGATCAATATTTAAAAAAAAATTAATATCGATGGAGGATCATAATATCACTTCTTTGGCTCTAATACCTGACATTATTAAGTCGTGTGCACGTCGCAGACTCATCAATAATTATTGTATTTGCCCTCGATGTAATGTCCATTGTGGTTTTATTACTCGTGGTGATGTATCAGACGGGAAGACATGGTACTGCTCTACCTGTAAGACTCGACAAAGCATTCGTCAAGGCAGTTGGTTTGAAGGCAGCCACCTATCCAGTTTACGCCCGTAACCTCCGACACTATCCAGTTTACACCCGTAAACTCCGACATTACCTTATTTTGTATGTGAGAGTTCTTTATACAACTTGGACGGCGGCAGGGATTTTCGAAGCTCCACACGGTCTCCACGTTTTTCGAAGTTAAGTCTGTTCACAATTGTATTTTGTCGAAACTGTATTTATCTTTCGGTGTGTGAAGTTATTGTGTGCAACTTTGGTTGTTTCTCGGTGTTTATCTTTCATAAATTGATCGTCTGTTTGCCGTGTCGCGAGCAAGGCCTTGTACAGTGTGCACTGTACAACCTTGAGGCTTTGTTTTTCTCTCAGTGGTCCGTCGTTTGTGATCCAATAACTTTCGTTCTCTGTATTCCAAGTCTTTTCACCCATAGCCTACTTCCTTGTGTAAATCTCAACTCAAAAAAAAAAAAAAAAAACATTTCCTTCTCTGTTCTCATTCGTTTATTCATTCTTATTCGTTCGTTCGTTCTTCGACCACGTGTTTCTCCCCCATTTCCCCAGATAGTTTTCACTCATTAACCTTCAATGTTTACACTTTCCCCTCAAGTTATGTATTCCATCATATTTTATAACACCTTTTTCTTCTTCTTTAAAAGGCTGCTTTCGACTTGCTCACCAAATCAATTCATCCCAAAAAAAATATCCATCTCCTATAGTGCCTTTGTTCTACATTCCCTAAACTCTCCTGCACTCCATCCTCCATCCAGCGTCCTTAAACGTATTTTTAACTCGAAGGTCACAAGAAACTCATTTTGCAATAAATGTTCGTTTCCCATAAATCGTACACTTTCAAAAATCCAATCTCACCCCTCCCCTCCAAATCTTCCCCATAACCCCTCCCCTCCAAATCTTCCCCATCACCCCTCCCCTCCAAATCTTCCCCATCACCCCTCCCCTCCAAATCTTCCCCATCACCCATCCCTTTCAAATCTCCCCCCTTGCCCCCTCCCTCCTAAACTACCCCCTCACCCCTCCCCGCCAAGACGCCCCCTCGCCCCTCCCCTCCTAGACTCCTGCCTCACCCCTCCCCTCCAAATCTCCCCCATATCCCATCCCTTTCAAATCCCTCCCCTTGTCCCTTCCCTCCCAAACTCCCCCCTCACCCCTCCCCTTCAAATCTCCCCACCCTCATTGCTTCTCAATTTCCCCCCGCTCACTCCCCCTCCTCAAAGCGTCCTCCCCGCTTCTTCCCCCTTCAAACTCTCACCTCCATCTCCCCCAACCTTCTGCCTCTCTCTTCCCCCTCCTCAAATAACACCTCATTGTGGCTCACCCAATCACCATCAAACCTTTTGTCCGCCCCATCCTTCCCTTTCTCCGAGCTATTCTGAAATCTCTGACACACCTTCAACAGCTCTCCCTACCTCTTCCACCTCTTCCACATCTTACCCTACCCCTCCTCCCCCCTGTGCTGTATCTGATGCTCCCCCTTCCTCTTCATTAACGGTATGGACCTCAAACATCCGGGGCCTTCGTTCAAACTTAACCGATCTCTCCATACAGGTTGCTTCTGTCAAACCAGACGTGATCTGCTTAACAGAAACTTTCCTCCTTTATGATGTCTCTGATTCCATAGTATCTCTCCCGGGCTACTCCCTCCTCCGGTATGATAGACCTGAGCCTCGTCCTGGAGGCGGGGTTGCTATCTTTATCAAAAACTCTTCCTCACTCGCCCTGCACTGCACTCTCTCCACCTCACCCCCAGGAATACCTCTGGCTACGGCTTCCCCTTCGCTCCCACCTCTTGTTCATATGTGTGTTGTACCGTCCACCAAACAGTGATGACTCCATCTACATCTCGCTGTCTGATGATATGGACCAACTTCTATCTACTCATCCCAACTCTCTCTTCCTCATATGTGGTGATTTCAACTGTCATCATGCCAGTTGGCTGGGTGTGGGTACCTCTCTCACCAGCCATGGCTCCTCAGCAAAGGACTTCTGCGACTCACTGGGACTGACACAATCTGTCAATTTCCCGACCCGGATCTCAGTCAACGGAACATCTTCTCTTCTGGACTTGGTTATGACTAACTTCCCTGAAAATGTCTGCTGCTCTTCTTCTGCTCCGATCGGAACATCTGATCATGTCCTTGTTAAAGTGGACATCTCTCTGACCATCCTCAGGGAGCCTGCTCAGCGTCGACGATTCTGGCATTTCACTCAGGCCAACTGGCACGGTCTTCAAGCAGCCATCAATCACCTGGACTGGTCTCCCATCTCTACCACCTCTGACATCAACTCATCCTGGGAATTCTTCCAAAGTAAATTGCTCTCTCTCATGCACAGATTTATCCCATCTCGTCTTCAGTTGTCATACCCTTCCTCCCGTCCATGGTACACGGAATCTTGTGGTGAGGCTGTTGCCCAGAAACAACTTGCCTTCGTCTCCTGGAAAGCAAATCCAACGGAAGGAAATCTCATTTCCTTTCACAAAGCCCGAAACAAGTGTGTGTCCACCCTCAGGAGAGCCAGGAAACAATATCTCTCCGTTCTCAAGACCGAACTCTCTTATCTGTCTCCCTCTTCCAAATCCTGGTGGCGTCTGGTCAAATCCGTTTCTGGTGTTTGTTCCCCCTCCATCCCCTCCCTTACCTCAAACGGCTACACAGCTGACTCCGCACGTGAAAAAGCTGAATGCCTCAACTCTGTGTTTGCCTCTAAATCTTGTGTCCCAAACCCATCCCTCTCTGTACCCACCATACCCAGTCGTACCCTGCTGCTCCTGGACTCCGTGTCCTTTCCTCCTGACAAGGTGGAAAAGTTTCTGTCAACCCTCGACTCTGATTCTGCAACTGGACCCGACGGCATCAGCCCACGGGTCCTAAAATCCTGCTCTGCTGCTCTATCTCACCCTCTCTCTGTTCTCTTCACCCTCTCTTTTGCTCAAGGTCAACTGCCATCTGCTTGGAAATCAGCCAACATCACCGCTTTGCACAAAAAAGGTGCAAAAACAGATCCTAGCAACTACAGACCAATCAGCCTTCTCCCAATTATCAGCAAAGTCATGGAATCCATCATTGCTTCTGATATGAAATCTTTCCTCTTCTCCAATGGCTTGATCTCTGATCATCAATTTGGTTTCAGACCAGGTCACTCTACTCTGGACATGCTGCTTCTGCTGTCTCAACAATGGATGGAGGTCCTCAATGCCAAACAGGAAATTAGAGCTGTCTCCCTCGACATATCACGTGCCTTCGACACGGTCTGGCACCCCGCTCTGCTCACCAAACTCTCCTCCTTTGGTATCCATGGAAATCTCCACGCATGGCTGGCGGACTTCCTCTCTAGTCGTTGTCAACGTGTGGCCCTGAATGGGTTTCTCTCATCTCCTCTTCCTGTTCAGGCTGGAGTTCCCCAAGGCAGTGTTCTGGGCCCCGTGCTTTTTCTGGTCTTCATCAATGATCTCTCTGACTCTCTCGAAAATCCTCTCTATCTCTTTGCTGATGACTCCACTCTCTGCCGCTCCATTCCTCTTCCCTCAGATCGGCAGTCTGCTGCCTCCTCACTCTCTGAAGACCTGGACAAAATCACAGACTGGTCAAACAAGTGGAACATGTCTTTCAATCCTGACAAATCTCACACTCTTACTATGTCTCTCCGAAAAGATCGACTGGACAACCCTCCCATCTACTTTCTCAACAATCCTCTCCAAGAAGTTCTGTCGCTCAAGATTTTGGGTCTCACTATCTGCCATGATCTTTCTTGGGAAAACCACATTTCCAAGCTGGCCTCCAAAGCCAGTCGCCGACTGGGCATCCTCCGTCGTGCGAAGTCCTTCCTCGGCACACCTGAGCTCCTCACCACATACAAGGCTTTCATCCGCAGCTCAATGGAATACTGTTCTCCCCTATGGGCCGGTGCTCCTGCCTCACACCTAGCTCGGCTTCACGCTGTTGAAACCAAAGCTTTCAGAATTATTGGAATCTCCCGCGATGAAGCTATCTCTGAGGGCCTTTCACTCACTCACCGCAGGCAGGTAGGTGGTCTTTCTGTCTTCTACCGACTCCTCTCCGGCCTTGCACCCCCAGCTCTCTCTGTGCTCTGTCCCCCAAATATTCCTACAGGTCGCACAAGATCTGCCAGCAACCCTCTGATGGTTAAACTGCCGAAATCTCGGCTCTCCGCTCACCTTCACTCTTTCATTCCTCTTTTCTCCCGCCTCTGGAACAAACTCCCTCACTCCCTTCAATCCCACTCCTCCCTCCAGGTCTTTAAAACAGCTGTTCACCACCATCTCTTATCTTCCCCCATCCAAAACCTTGATCTTTTCTACCCCCGCTAATTCACCCCAGATCCACCTTGTTTGAAATTCCAACTTCTTTCCTGGAAGTCCTGGCAGTGTCCATATGTTTTATACCTCTCCCACTGCCCCCTTCCCACGCCCCCCCCCCCCCCAAAGCCCTCGCCCTCTCTCAGATCTCTCCATGTCTCCATGTCTCTCGGTCCCTGCTCTCAAATGTTGTGTTTGTGTCCTTCCCCCTCTCTCCCCATCTTGTCTACCGCTCCCTATGTTATATGTTTTATGTGTCGGACGTCGGTTTGTCTTTCTGTGTGATTAATGTTCGCTCTTTCACGAGCCTCGATATTGTATACAAAAAAAAAAAAAAAAAAAAAAAAAAAAAAAAAAAAAAAAAAAAAAAAAAAAAAAAAAAAACAAAAAAAAAAAAAAACTAGAACGCCACTCAGTAGAGTGCATACTCCCGCCGTGGATGGATGGCCGATGCTGAGCCCTATCTTCCAATGGTAAAAAAATTCCTGGATCCGGAATAATATCCTGAGCTTCCCCAAAAACTAATCAATTCTTCCTTATCCCAAGGGCAATCGTCCCACCAACTTTCTTCCAAATCCGTTCCGAACTTTTCCAGATATCTTGTTCACAAACACACGAACACACACACGGACGGACACGATCGAATGCATTACTCCCTGGCAGGAATAATTAGTTGTTTTGTTCTACAATTGCATTGGTGTGGTTTTACCATGGATTCCGTGTTCTAATAATACATCTTAGAACACTCAAAATAATACATCTTTCTGCCGTGTTCCCTCTCGAGACTCTGAGGTTTGGGGAGGAAACGCGTAACAAAAGACATAAAATGTCATAGACCCCATGGATTTAGTAATTTTGCTGTACGGAGTTTAAGGCTGTCAGTCGGCCATCTTTGGTCGGGTTACAAAACAAAATCTTCTGCACATGTATACTCTCATGTATTGTCATTGTGCCAAGTTTGAACAAAATCTGTCCATGCATGTCAGAAATGGTTGAGGACACGTTCAAGTAACAAAATGGCAGCCAGTCGGCCATCTTGTATCTGATTTCGAAAAAATGATGAGCATATGTATGTAACCCATCATTATTTTTCTGTGTCAAGTTTGAACAAGATTGGAACTGACTGAGAAAATTGGATTGGATTTTGATTGGATTGGACTGAGAAATGGTTCAATATTGGTTTTTTCCCCAACTAAAATGGCCACCAGTCTACCAGTTGGCCCTCTTTGATCAGATTGAAAAATAAAGTGAGGTGCAGGTATATTCCATCATGTAATGTGTTTGTGCCAAATTTGAACAAAACAAGGTCTATACATCTCCGAAATGTGGTTGAGGACACATGCATGCACGCATACCACAGATGGATGGACCGATGAGATCCAATCCCTAAGCCCCCATTTTGGACTTAGACAATACATGAGTATACATATGCAGAAGATTTTGTTTCGTCGTCCAACCAAAGATGGTCGACTGACAGCCTACAACCTCAAGGGAATTACCGTCAACCCACAAGGGGGAATTTTTTTTTAATGCCGTGAACAAAGTTTAGTCCATCACACATGATGAAGGTTCTGATCAAGTTTCATCGACATTGTGTGTGTAGTTTTAGAGAAGAAAGCACATACCTACTTTGGGGGGGTCAAACCTGGACACTCTTTGACCCCTGGTAGATCCCCTTACTTAGGGCCCGATTTTTTTTTTTTTTTTTTTTTTTTTTTTTTTGTGCCGTGTACAAACTTTAGTCCATCACACGGTGATGAAGGTTGTGGTTAAGTTTAACCAAACCGTGTGTGTAGTTTCTTAGAAGAAAGCAAATACCAATTTTGGAATGCAACGCCCCCGCCACCGTAAATCCCCCAGACCCTCACTTTATATTGCCATGAACGAACTTTACAACATCATGAGTGATGAAGGTTGTGGTCAAGTTTCGACAAAATCCTGTGTGTGTGTGTGTGTGTGTGTGTGTGTGTGTGTGTGTGTGTGTGTGTGTGTGTGTGTGTGTGTGTGTGTGTGTGTGTGTGTGTGTGTGTGTGTGTTACATACACTTCCGAGTGTTTACATACAGCCTGACGAATTTTTTTTGTTCCAGGTGAGCTAAAACAGCTAAAATATATCCTACTAACCACAGGTCCATGAGCTTACTCCTAATAAAAAGGAAATTAATGGAATCCATCGGCACTGTCAACATCAAATCCTTCCGTTTCTGGAAAGGGCTGATCTCAAACCATCAGTTTGATTTCTGTCTCAGCCACTCCTCCCTGGACAAGCTGCTGCTGCCAAGAATGGATCAAGGACCTGAATTTCAAAATAAAGATCGGAGCAGTCTTTCTGGACATATCTTGAGCATTTGACAAAGTTAGGCACTCTGGCATGCTTTCCAGACTCTCACTCTACAGCATGCAAGGCCCCTTTCACTCATGGCTTGCTGACTTACTTCACTCTCGGTCAACGTGTAGCTCCCGATGGGTCCCGTCATCCGATCTCTCTGGCATCCCCAGGCAAGGCTGCAGTATCCCCAGGCAATGTATTGGGCCCAGTCCTCTTCATCATCTACAACTACATCAACAATCTTTCAGATTCTCTGGAAAATCCTGCTTAAGTCTTTGCTGATGATGCCAGCCAGCCTCTGCCATGGCATCTCTCATCCTTCAGGTAGGTAGACAGCAGCCTCACCTCTCTCCGTAGGCATAGACCATGATATAATCCGTTTGGAAGAAGCTGGTCTAACACATGGAATATGTTTTTCAACCTCGACAAATCTCCCACTCTCATTATCTCTCTGAAAAGACTCTCCGAGAAAAGGTTCATCTAGCAAAGATTTGGGTCTCGCCATCAGCCATGATAATTTGTCTTCGGAAAACCACTTATCGGAGTTGGACTCCAAAGCCAGCCACTGATTGTGCATCGTTCGTCGTGCCAACTCTTTCCTCAACAAATCCAAACTTCTAACATCTTACAAGGCCTCCAACTGCAGCTCAATAGAGTACCGCTATGCCCTTTGGGTTGGCACCTTAGCATCACATCTTAAATGCTATCACATCTTGCACGTGTTGATGCCATGGAAACCAAAGCCCTCAAAATCATTGCAATCTCCTGCGAGCAAGCTGAATGTCTGGGTGTTTTGCTCCGGCATCGCAGACAGATGGGTGGCCTTCTCCTGCCTCCTTTCTTGTCTTGCACCCTCTGCCCTTTCATGCTCAATCCACCAGGATCGTTTCACCGGGGTGCCAACTAGTTTAGTGTCTCCCTGCTCAGGAAGTTTTCATGTCAAAGGGCTTTTTTTTTTTTTTCTTTTTTTTTTGTATACAAGGTCGAGGCTCGTGAAGGAGCGAACATTTATCACACAGAAAGACAAACCGACAAACCGACACATAAAACAAAAAGCATCGGGAGCGGTAGACAAGATGGGGAGAGAGGGGGAAGGACACAAACACAACATTTGAGAACAAGAACCGAGAGACATGGAGACATCGAGAGAACTGTGGGAGGGAGAGGGCTTTGGGGGGGAGGCATGGGAAAGGGGGTGGGAGAGGCATAAAACATATGGACACTGCCAGGACGACCAGGAAAGAAGTTGGAATTACAAACAAGGTGGATCTGGGGTGAATTAGTGGGGGTAGAAAAGATCAAGGTTTTGGATGGGGGAAGATAAGAGATGGTGGTGAACAGCTGTTTTAAAGACCTGGAGGGAGGAGTGGGATTGAAGGGAGTGTGGGAGTTTGTTCCAGAGGCGGGAGAAAAGAGGAATGAAGGAGTGAAGGTGAGCAGAGAGCCGAGATTTTGGCAGTTTAACCATCAGAGGCTTGCTGGCAGATCTTGTGCGACCTGTAGGAATATTTGGGTGACAGAGCACAGAGAGAGCTGGGGGAGCAAGGCCGGAGAGGAGTTGGTAGAAGACAGAAAGACCACCTACCTGCCTGCGGTGAGTGAGTGAAAGGCCCTCAGAGATAGCTTCATTGCGGGAGATTCCAATGATTCTGAAAGCTTTGGTTTCAACAGCGTGAAGCCAAGCTAGGTGTGAGGCAGGAGCACCAGCCCATAGGGGAGAACAGTATTCCATTGAGCTGCGGATGAAAGCCTTGTTTGTGTTGAGGAGCTCAGGTGTGCCTAGCAAGGACTTCGCACGACGGAGGATGCCCAGTCGGCGACTGGCTTTGCAGGCCAGCTTGGAAATGTGGTTTTCCCAAGAAAGATCATGGCAGATAGTGAGACCCAAAAGCTTGAGCGACAGAACTTCTTGGAGAAGATTGTTGAGAAAGTAGATGGGAGGATTGTCCAGTCGATCTTTTCGGAGAGACATAGTAAGAGTGTGAGATTTGTCAGGATTGAAAGACATGTTCCACTTGTTTGACCAGTCTGTGATTTTGTCCAGGTCTTCAGAGAGTGAGGAGGCTGCAGACTGCCGATCTGAGGGAAGAGGAATGGAGCGGCAGAGAGTGGAGTCATCAGCAAAGAGATAGAGAGGATTTTACAGAGAGTCGGAGAGATCATTGAAAAAGACCAGAAAAAGCACAGGGCCCAGCACACTGCCTTGGGGAACTCCAGCCTGAACAGGAAGGGGAGATGAGAGAAATCCATTCAGGGCCACACGTTGACTACGACCAGAGAGGAAGTCCGCAAGCCATGCATGGAGATTTCCATGGATACCATAGGAGTAGAGTTTGGTGAGCAGAGCTGGGTGCCAGACCGTATCGAAGGCACGTGATATGTCGAGGGAGACAGCTCTGATTTCCTGTTTGGCATTGAGGACCTCCATCCATTGTTGAGACAGGAGAAGCAGCATGTCCAGAGTCGAGTGACCTGGTCTGAATCCAAATTGATGATCAGAGATCAAGCCATTGGAGAAGCGGAAAGATTTCATATCCGAAGCAATGATGGATTCCATGACTTTGCTGATAATTGGGAGCAGGCTGATTGGTCTGTAGTTAAAAGGATCTGTTTTTGCACCTTTTTTGTGTAAAGCGGTAATGTTTGCTGATTTCCAGGATGCTGGCAGATGACCTTGAGCAAAAGATAGGGTGAAAAGAACAGAGAGAGGGTGAGATAGTGCGGCAGAGCAGGATTTTAGAACCCGTGGGCTGATGCCGTCTGGTCCAGTTGCAGAATCAGAGTCGAGGTTAGACAAAAACTCCTCCACCTTGTCAGGAGAGAAGGACACAGAGTCCAGGAGCAGTTGGGTTCGACTGGGAAAGGTGGGAACAGAGAGAGATGGGTTTGGGACTAAAGATTTTGAGGCAAACACAGAGTTGAGGCATTCGGCTTTGTCACGTGCGATGTCAACTGTGTGGCCATTTGAGGTAAGGGAGGGGATGGAGGGGGAACAAACACCAGAAACGGATTTGACCAGACGCCACCAGAATTTGGAGGAAGGAGACAGGTTTGAGAGTTCGTGCTTGAGTGAGGAGAGATAGTGCTTCCTGGCACTCCTGAGGGTAGACGCACACTTGTTCCGAGCTTGGTGGAAGGAACTGAGATTGCCTTCAGTTGGATTAGCCTTCCAAGAGGCAAAGGCAAGTTGTTTCAGGGCAACTGCCTCACCACAAGATTCGGTGTACCATGGAAGGGAGGAAGGGTAAGACAACTGAAGACGAGATGGGATAAATCTGTGCATGAGAGAGATCAGTTTGCTTTGGAAGAATTCCCAGGAAGAATTGATGTCGGAGGCAGTGGAGATGGGAGACCAATCCAGACGATTGATGGCTGCTTGAAGCCCGTCCCAGTCGGCCTGAGTGAAATGCCAGACTCTTCGACGCTGAGGAGGCTCTCTGAGAATGGCCAGAGAGATGTCCACTTTGACAAGCACATGATCAGAAGAACCGATTGGAGCAGAAGAAGAGCAGCAGACATTAGCAGGGAAGTTTGTCATAACCAAATCTAGAAGAGAAGAAACTCCATTGGCTGAGATCCGGGTCGGGAAATTGACAGATTGTGTCAATCCCAGTGAGTCACAGAAGTCCTTTGCTGAGGTGCCATGACTGGTGAGAGAGGAACCCACACCCAACCAGGTGGCATGATGACAGTTGAAGTCACCACATATGAGGAAGAGAGAGTTGGGATGAGTGGATAGAAGTTGGTCCATGTTGTCAGAGTGTGAAATGTAAATTGAGTCATCACTGTTTGGGGGACGGTACAGAACACATATGAACAAAAGGTGGGAGCGGAGAGGAAGCCGTAGCCAGAGGTACTCCTGGGGGTGAGGAGGAGAGAGCGCAGTGCAAGGAGAATGAGGAAGAGAGTTTTTGATAAAGATAGCCACCCCACCACCAGGACGAGGCTCAGGTCTATCATACCGGAAGAGGGAGTAACCAGGAAGAGATATTGAGGAATCAGAGACATCTTGAAGGAGGAAAGTCTCTGTTAAGCAGATCAAGTCTGGATTGTCAGAAGCAACCTGTATGGAGAGATCAGTCAGGTTTGAGCGAAGGCCCCGGATGTTTGAGGTCCATACCGTTAAATAAGAGAGAGGGGGAGCATCGGGTACAGGACAGGACAGGGGAGGGGAGGAGTAGGGTAAGATGAAGGATGAGAGGGGGAGGTAGGGAGAGCAGTTGATAGTGTGTCAGAGATTACAGAAGAGTTCCAAGAAAGGGAAGGATGAGGAGGATGAAAGGTTTGGTGGTGAAGGGATGAGGCAGAGTGAGGGGTTGTTTGAGGGGGGGCATGGGACAGTAGAAGGTTGGGGGGGGGGGGTGGAGGCATGAGATAGAAGGGAGACGAGGTGGGGAGGAGGCAACTTTGAGGAGGGGGGAGGAGGGAGAATTTGAGAGGATTGGTATGGGGGGAGATTTGAAGGGGAGGAGTTGGGGGGGAGTTTTGAAGGGGAGGAGTGAGGCGGGAGTTTATGAGGGGAGGGGCAAGGGGGGAGTTTAGGAGGGGAGTTTAGGAGGGGAGGGGCAAGGGGGGAGTCTAGTAGTGGAGGGGCAAGGGGGGAGTTTAGGAGTGTAGGGGCAAGGGGGGGGATTTGGAGGGGAGGGGCAAGGGAGGAGTTTATGAGGGGAAGGGCAAGGGGGGAGTTCAGGAGTGGAGGGGCAAGGGGGGGGATTTGGAGGGGAGGGGCAAGGGGGGACTTTAGGAGGGGAAGGGCAGGGGGGGAGTTCAGGAGTGGAGGGGAAAGGGGGGAGTTTAGGAGTGTAGGTGCAAGGGGGGGGATTTGGAGGGGAGGGGCAAGAGGGGAGTTTAGAAAGTGGATGATTAATGAAAGACGAACATTGATAACAAATTGGGTTTGTTGTGATTTTCAAGTTAGCAATCCGATTCAGAACGATGGAGGAGGGATGGAATGAATGTGAATTTAGACCATGTAGTGAGGGAGACGTATAAGATATTGAATTTCTTTTTTTTGACGTGGAATGAGTTGGAGAGGAAATTGAGAAAAGCTTTTTAAATAGGAAGAAAAACAGCGTGTTGTAATATACCACTGAATAAACCACTGAAGGGGAAAGGTTAAACATATTTAAAATAATATTTAAACAGAACCGTGAACAATCTTATATGCACAAAATACCAACGGGGGGGGGGGGGGGGGGAGGGCCGAGAGGGACCACCACGAGTCACGTGAACAGGGCAAAAGGTGGATGGCAAGGAGATAATGGGGGCGGGGCGAAAAGCACCGCGATACACCTGGAGAGAAAGTACAGGATGAGACAACGGCACACGTGGAGAAAGGAAAAATAAATGTTTTTTTGTTTTGTTTTTGTTTTTTGGGGGGGTGGGGTGGGGTGGGGTGGGGATTTAAAACGTTAGACAGAGAGTATTACGTTCGGTGTGGAAGGGAAAAACTGAGAACCAAGCAAAACACGATGTAGGGGACTTAAGTTAACAAACACCGACAGGGGTACAAGGCCGCACACGAGGCGCAGAACAGGATTAATTAATAACGAGTTTCAGGAAATTCAAACCAAAACTAACTATAAACAAACAATAAAGCATGGACGATAAAGTAACGAGTTGAAATTTGACAAACACACGAATGAAAAAATAACCACCTTGCATGCCCGGAGAGAAACCAAGCCTCCAGGTCGGAAGCTTCAACAACTAGGCCGCGTGGCCGCGCGCGGCACGAGATACTCGACTATTTTTTACAGGTATGAAAGATTAACCCCGATAAAACTTCCGAGGGACACTTAAAAGGTGCACACACGTAAGATAAACAGTTTAGACAAGAATACAAATGTGACAATGACTTGGCTTCGAGCGTGCGCGAAGATCGTGGAACAGCTTCGAAAATCCGTGACCGCCCCGATCAAGATCTCGCGAGATCATTCAATATTCTTGAAAATATTCATTACGAGAAGGCTATGATTAATGGACATTCAAGAGGTCTCTTTCATTTTTGAGTAAATGCAGCAATTTCACATCAATGTAAATTGAAGCTTGGGAGATTACACTACTCACAATGAGTTAGGGATATTGTGGGAGAGAGTTTTTTTTTTTTTAATAGGGGTCAGGGTTATGGTATTGAAATCAAGAATGCTGTGTTTTTTCACTCATTAATAACCATAGAATTAGGACCAACAACTTTTTTCAACATAATCAATACACAAAATCAACCACACCGAAGAACCTGCCAATATCCCTAACTTATTGTGAGTAGTGTAGTTGAACATCAGATATTAGGAATTCGGCTTTCTTGTGAACAGCTGCCCGAGCAATGCACATAAGCAACTGGGGGCTAGGGAAGGGCGACGAAGGGTAGTGAGGGGTTTAAGTTGAATCCCAATGCTATATCACTTTTAAAAATCTGAGCTTAAGTGAAAACACATGCTCTAAGGTGATGTATTGATGGAGGTAAATCATGGGGAACTCTGCATTGTGTAGATTTGACCAGAAAAAGTGCTGCTTGAGTCATAACTCAAAATGCTTTTTTGGGAAGATGTATCCTCCATCCAGGGTCCTGGCCAGCCAGGCATAGCATTGACACCCAGGGCTGTTGCGCAGTCTGTCAACCATGAAGCCAGCTGTCCTGTGATCTGCCTGTACCCTGCAGCCTTCAGCATATTACCTTGTGCACTGATTGCTCTTGTGGCCTATGTAGGGCAAGCAAACTGCTGTGCTTTGATCTCGTTACAAACTGAGGGTGGGGAACAGGGGGGCTGATTTTAGGTTTCTTGCTCAATTATCTTGCAGTCATATACAGTATCAATGTAAAAGTGCTTAAACCCCAATATTGCACAGAAGATTATTACTTTAGGCAGAAGGAAGTTGAACTATCTACAGTATTTTGATGTGCAAGCTTATTATCGTGCTGTAAATGCTAACTAAAAGGCAAAATGTAATCATTTCTTTATGACATTCTGCATTGAAACATCATAATCAGGTTTGCAAATAATAACAAGAAAGAGCAATCGGAGATTGCAGTTCCCCACCAGGACATGTTTGTGTGGTGTTTGTTAGTTACTGTGTCTGTGTGGTGTATTGACGATGCAGATTTATGTGCATACAGCACACAATCAGACATTTTTGGTTTTATTGCATTGATTCACATTCCAGTCGTATGTATTTTATAGACGTACTCGCATTCCAATTGTACAAACTCTATAAACGTACCCACATTCGAATACATACATACCCCACAGATAAAAACATGTTCCTAATAGCATGTACTGCATTGAGATACTCACATTCTTTATTGATTTTGATGTACCATACACTTTATAGAGTGATGAATGCTGCCAAAGCAGTTTCATGGCTAGATTCATAATGCGTGGTTTGCCATTACCTTCCCAGCATTGCTTGTTCATGCTATATCTATCTATAATTCCAGCAATCTCTGTGTGTGTGTGTGTCTGTATGCGACCGCTGTTTCTCGACAACTACCGGTCCGATATACTTGAAACTTGCCAGGTATATTGCTGGGGACCCGAGGATGTGCCTTTTCAAGGTTTTAAATTAATCGGAGAAGTAGTTACCGAGCTATGTCCAAAAAACGATTCAACCAATCAGAGAGCAGCGAGCTATCACGTGTGCCGAACGTGGCGAACAGACTCTGCCTCGGACGGCACATTTGAGAGCGTATTCATTTATTTCCCGTCGGCAAACTATGTTGGCGCTATGTTGGCGTTAAACTATGTTTTAAAACTAATTAAAACTAATTTGCGATTCTTTCGCTTTGTGATGCGATTTGCGATTGCGTTAAACTCGCTCAGGCGTTAAACTATGTTTTAAAACTAATTAAAACTAATTTGCGATTCTTTCGCTTTCCTGCGCGTTTGTGCACGATATGGCGATTTCTTTACCAAACTCCGCAAGCCGTTAGCTTTGGACCAAACCATTTCATGTAAATAGAGGGGGGGGATTGTCACCGTACTCGCAAGCCGTTCGCTTTGGACCAAACCATTTCATGTAAATAGAGGGGGAGGGATTGTCACCGTACTCGCAAGCCGTTCGCTTTGGACCAAACCATTTCATGTAAATAGAGGGGGGGGGGATTGTCACCGTACTCGCAAGCCGTTCGCTTTGGCTTTGCGAATGGACCAAACCATTTCATGTAAATAGAGGGGGGGGATATAATTTTAGATATATATATAGTACGGGCATGCCCTAGTCCTTTCAAATCCTGAACGTCAAACAAACCTTCGATTTTCGTTCCAACCTTCCAAAACGAAAAGTCTTCCAACCATGTGACCCATGACATCAAAAAATCACACCACCTATGATTGGGTACAGGATCATGTGTGTGAAGTTTCGTGGTGATCGGATAAGGTCTGGTTTTCTATCCAAGATGGCTGTGAAACCACGTGACACATGACGTCACCATTTTCACACAAAATGTCGCAATGGTCTGAAATATATTTTAACATTTCGATCGATAAGGTAAGCACTTCCAGAGAAACAACTTTTTGAATATTTTTCTTAAATCCAATATGGCTGCCAAACCATGTGACCAATGATGGGTTGTTTTCAACATTATATCCCCATGGGTAGTCAAACATAGTTAAAATTTTTACATCGATTGGTTCAGTGTTTTCAGAGAAGAACAATAATTTCATTTATGCATATTTACAGAAAATCAAATATGGCTACCAGATGTTGTGACCTTAATCCTTTTCAAACTTTATTCCCCAAGGCTAGCAGATCATGTGTGTGGAGTTTACTGTGACATGCATTGTATAATATATCAATATGTGACATATTGCACTGTATATTATACACACACACATTACAGTCACGTGAAAAAGTAAGTACACCTCATGTAAAGTTTTGACTTTTTCAACATATTTCAACATACAGCTATTTGATCTTCATTTCAACAATATTGATAGATAAAGGTGATATAATATAACAAATATCATGAAACATTTACATTTTGTTGTCCATTGTATAATTTAAACAAACATTAAACAAACATTTCCCCTTCAGTGTCTTATTCAGTTGGTAGATTACAACACGCTGTTTTTCTTCCTATTTAAAAGGCTTTTTTCAAATTCCTCTCCATCTCATTCCACGTCCAAAAAAAAAATTTCAATCTCTTATACGTCTCCCTCACTAAAACCACCGTTTAGAGGCCATTTTTCCCCGCAAAGCGGGGGTTGGCCTTTTCGGGGACCGTGGTAGTTGTTGTTTTTTGGTCCCCTTTTTTGAAGCAATGTTTTACGGCCGGATGCCCTTCCTGACGCCAACCCTTTTTGCCGCCTTCAACGACAAACAGGGAATTACCAGTGAACTGGTACTCAATTAGCCGAATTAGTCTCCCTCACTACATGGTCTAAATTCACATTCATTCCATCCCTCCTCCATCGTTCTGAATCGGATTGCTAACTTGAAAATCACAACAAACCCAATTTGTTATCAATGTTCGTCTTTCATAAATCATCCACTTTCGAAACTCCCCTCTTGCCCCTCCCCTCCAAATCCCCCCCCCCCTTGCACCTACACTCCTAAACTCCCCCCTTGCCCCTCCACTCCTAAACGCGCCCCTTGCCCCTCCACTCCTGAACTCTCTCCTTGCCCTTCCCCTCCTAAACTCCCCCCTTGCCCCTCCCCTCCAAATCCCCCCCTTGCCCCTACACTCCAAAACTCCCCCCTTGCCCCTCCACTCCTAAACTCCCTCCTCACTCTTCCCCTTCAAAACTCCCCCCCAACCCCTCCCATTCAAATCTCCCCCCTTACCATTCCTCTCCAATTCTCCTTCCTCCCCCCTCCTCCTCAAAGCTGCCTCCTCCCCACATTGTCTCCCTTCGATCTCATACCTCCACCGCCCCCAACCTTCTACTTTCCTCTGCCCCCCCTCAAACAACCCCTCACTGTCCCTCATCCCTTCACCATCAAACCTTTCATCCTCCTCATCCTTCCCTTTCTTGGAACTCTTCTGTAATCTCTGACACACTATCAACTGCTCTTCCTACCTCCCCCTCTCATCCTTCATCTTACCCTACTCCTCCCCTCCTCTGTCCTGTACCCGATGCTCCCCCTCTCTCTTCATTAACAGTATCGACCTCAAACATCCGGGCCTTCGCTCAAACCTGACTGATCTCTCCATTCAGGTTGCTTCTGACAATCCAGACTTGATCTGCTTAACAGAGACTTTCCTCCTTCAAGATGTCTCTGATTCCTTAATATATCTTCCTGGTTACTCCCTCCTCCGGTATGATAGACCTGAGCCTCGTCCTGGTGGTGGGGTGGCTATCTTTATCAAAAACTCTCTTCCTCACTCTCCTTGCACTGCCCTCTCTCCTCCTCACCCCCAGGAGTACCTCTGGCTACGGCTTCCTCTCCGCTCCCACCTTTTAGTCAGGTTCACCATGTTTTTTCGTTCAAAATCATGGTAGATTAGCAAACCTATACATTTTTGGAAACGTTATTACATGGAAAATCTGAAAATCAATGTTTACATTTGCCAATTCCGACCAATTCGATTCGACCAATCGCTTCGATTGACCATTCGACCAATTTGATCGATTCGATTCATCGAATTCGATTCGATCGACCATTCGACCAATTCGATTTGCCAATCAATTTGACCGACCTTTGCTTGTGTGGAACGGACTGTGAAAACGATGCGGACTATATTGTCGGATACGACACACAGGATAGTGATGACGAACTCTAAATGGCATATTCTGTAATCGTGTATGTTTGATGCCATTGACTGCCTGTGTATATTTTGTCATTGACTGCCTGTATAGATGTGAAGTTATACTGACTGCATGTGTATATATGATTTTACTGACTGCCTGTGTATGTTTGGTGATATGAATTATTGTGACACATTTTGATGTTATTAACTGCCTGTACAAAATGATAACATGTATTTGATTATGCAACTTATCGCGAATATAAAGACAGTATTTTGCAATTCAAAACCTTTGATTCGTGTCTTACCATTCCCCATAGCACTAATTTGAAACTTTCATTGGATTCCTTGTCCCTGAAAATATAGGTTTAGTATATTTTAAAAAGTTTTTAGGGTAATTAGAGGCAGAAATAGAACAAAATATGTATTTTACAGTGGCCATTTTGAAAATCCAAAATGGCCGCCATACAGGTATCTCTCCAAATGTAAACATTGATTTTTAGTTTCCTTATGCTATAACCTTTCCAAAAATGTATAGGTTTGCTAATCTACCATGATTTTGAACGAAATATAATTTATTGACAGAGTGAACCTGACTATTTTGTTCATATGTGTTCTGTACCGTCCTCCAAACAGTGATGACTCCATTTACATTTCACTGTCTGATAACATGGACCAACTTCTATCCACTCATCCCAACTCTCTCTTCCTCATATGTGGTGACTTCAACTGTCATCATGCCAGCTGGTTGGGTGTGGGTTCCTCTCTCACCAGTCATGGCACCTCAGCAAAGGACTTCTGTGACTCACTGGGATTGACACAATCTGTCAATTTCCCGACCCGGATCTCAGCCAATGGTGTATCTTCTCTTCGAGACTTGGTTATGTCAAACTTCCCTGCTAATGTCTGCTGCTCTTCTTCTGCTCCAATCGGTTCTTCTGATCATGTGCTTGTCAAAGTGGACATCTCTCTGGCCATTCTCAGAGAGCCTCCTCAGCGTCGACGAGTCTGGCATTTCACTCAGGCCGACTGGGACGGTCTTCAAGCAGCCATCAATCGACTGGATTGTTCTCCCATCTCCACTGCCTCTGACATCAATTCTTCCTGGGAATTCTTCCAAAGCAAACTGCTCTCTCATGCACAGATTTATCCCATCTCGTCTTCAGTTGTCTTACCCTTCCTCCCGTCCATGGTACACTGAATCTTGTGGTGAGGCAGTTGCCCTGAAACAACTTGCCTTTGCCTCTTGGAAGGCTAATCCAACTGAAGGCAATCTCAGTTCCTTCCACCAAGCTCGGAACAAGTGTGTGTCTACCCTCAGGAGTGCCAGGAAGCACTATCTCTCCACACTTAAGAATGAACTCTCAAACCTGTCTCCTTCCTCCGAATCCTGGTGGCGTCTGGTCAAATCCATTTCTGGTGTTTGTGCCCCCTCCATCCCCTCCCTTACCTCAAATGGCCAGACAGTTGACATCGCACGTGACAAAGCCGAATGCCTCAACTCTGTGTTTGCCTCAACATCTTTAGTCCCAAACGCATCTCTCTCTGTTCCCACCTTTCCCAGTCGTACCCAACTGCTCCTGGACTCTGTGTCCTTCTCTCCTGACAAGGTGGAGGAGTTTTTGTCTAAACTCGACTCTGATTCTGCAACTGGACCAGACGGCATCAGCCTACGGGTCCTAAAATCCTGCTCTGCCGCTCTATCTCACCCTCTCTCTGTTCTTTTCACCCTCTCTTTTGCTCAAGGTCATCTGCCAGCATCCTGGAAATCAGCAAACATTACCGCTTTACACAAAAAAGGTGCAAAAACAGATCCTTGCAACGACAGACCAATCAGCCTGCTCCCAATTATCAGCAAAGTCATGGAATCCATCATTGCTTCGGATATGAAATCTTTCCTCTTCTCCAATGGCTTGATCTCTGATCATCAATTTGGTTTCAGACCAGGTCACTCTACTCTGGACATGCCGCTTCTGCTTTCAATGGATGGAGGTCCTCAATGCCAAACAGGAAATCAGAGCTGTCTCCCTTGACATATCACGTGCCTTCGATACGGTCTGGCACCCAGCTCTGCTCACCAAACTCTCCTCCTATGGTATCCATGGAAATCTCCATGCATGGCTTGCGGACTTCCTCTCTGGTCGTAGTCAACGTGTAGCCCTGAATGGATTTCTCTCATCTCCCCTCCTGTTCAGGCTGCAGTTCCCCAAGGCAGTGTTCTGGGCCCTGTGCTTTTTCTGGTCTTTATCAATGATCTCTCTGACTGGAAAATCCTCTCTATCTCTTTGCTGATGACTCCACTCTCTGCCGCTCCATTCCTCTTCCCTCAGATCGGCAGTCTGCAGCCTCCTCACTCTTTGAAGACTTGGACAAAATCACAGACTGGTCAAACAAGTGGAACATGTCTTTCAATCCTGACAAATCTCACACTCTTACTATGTCTCTCCGAAAACATCGACTGGACAACCCTCCCATCTACTTTCTCAACAATCCTCTCCAAGAAGTTCTGTCGCTCAAGCTTTTGGGTCTCACTATCTGCCATGATCTTTCTTGGGAAAATCACATTTCCAAGCTGGCCTCCAAAGCCAGTCGCCGACTGGGCATCCTCCGTCGTGCGAAGTCCTTCCTCGGCACACCTGAGCTCCTCGCCACATACAAGGCTTTCATCCGCAGCTCAATGGAATGCTGTTCTCCCTTCTGGGCTGGTGCTCCTGCCTCACACCTAGCTCGGCTTCACGCTGTTGAAACCAAAGTTTTCAGAATTATTGGAATCTCCCGCGATGAAGCTATCTCTGAGGGCCTTTCACTCACTCACCGCAGGCAGGTAGGTGGTCTTTCTGTCTTCTACCGACTCCTCTCCGGCCTTGCTCCCCCAGCTCTCTCTGTGCTCTGTCCCCCAAATATTCCGACAGGTCGCACAAGATCTGCCAGCAACCCTCTGATGGTTAAACTGCCGAAATCTCGGCTCTCTGCTCACCTTCACTCTTTCATTCCTCTTTTCTCCCGCCTCTGGAACAAACTCCCACACTCCCTTCAATCCCACTCCTCCCTCCAGGTCTTTAAAACAGCTGTTCACCACCATCTCTTATCTTCCCCCATCCAAAACCTTGCTCTTTTCTACCCCCGCTGATTCACCCCAGATCCACCTTGCTTTGAAATTCCAACATTTCCTGGAAGTCCTGGCAGTGTCCATATGTTTTATACCTCTCCCACCCCCCCTCCCCTTCCCATGCCCCCTCCCCAAAGCCCTCTCCCTCCCACAGATCTCTCGATGTCTCCATGTCTGTCGGTCCCTGCTCTCAAATGTTGTGTTTGTGTCCTTCCCCCTCTCTCCCCATCTTGTCTACCGCTCCCGATGTTATATGTTTTATGTGTCGGTTTGTCTATCTGTGTGATTAATGTTCGCGCTTTCACGATCTTGTATACAAAAAAAATAAAAAATAAAAATAAATAAAAATGAAAATTTCGCATGTGGAAAAAGTAAGTACACCCTTGGCTCTAATAGGTGGTATTGCCCCCTTTGGCAGAAAGAACCTCAAGTGGGCGTTTCTTATAACTGTCTACCAGTCTCTGACATCGACTGGGAGAAATTTTTGCCCACTCCTCCATGCAGAATTCTTTCAGCTGTGCGATGTTTGAGGGGTTTCTTGCATGCACAGCTCGTTTCAAATCCCCCCACAACATCTCGATGGGATTTAGATCCGGGCTTTGACTTGGCCATTCCAGAACCCTCCATTTCTTTCTTTTCAGCCATTCCTTGGTGGATTTACTGCTATGTTTAGGGTCATTGTCATGTTGCAAGGTCCTCCTTCGGTTGAGCTTCAACTTTCCGACATATGGCCTCATATTATTCTCAAGCACCCTCTGGTACAATGAAGAATTCATCGTGGATTATATTGTTACAGACACGACTTTGATGTTATGGTGGGCCGAGCGGAATGGCCGCCGTGTCCGCACAAGTTACCCGATTATGCTCGAACGTTGACTAAGTCGCGCTATGCTAAATCAATGATGGAAAAGACACAACGGCTGGATTAAAATGACACGACACCAAGGGTTCAGTTCTCAAGACCTCCGGAGGAGGTTATATTAGGGCGGAAGGTCAGATTACAACGACAAGAGGGACAGCATAGAAAGGCAGGCACTTAGACACACTCTTATATTAGCCCCGACAGACGACAGATAAACGGGACAAAACTGACTCACACGGGGATTGATGGCAAGGAAAGCGGGTACTCGATGGCTCAAGGTGCACTCTTGGCTCAAGGACAGAATCGACCCGGTCCGGTCCAATGATGCGGGGAGGTCGCTCTCAGCGCTGGAAGGTCGCGACTTGTCTTCTTCAGTCGGGGGCGCATCTCACGTCACGTCCGGTAAGTGGCCGCGTATATCCGGCGGGGAGTGACACGCCCTCGGCTCGTTCGCTCCGCCCCAGATGGAATCGGCCCATTGCTTCTCATTGGGTGCGTGCGGGGGGGTTACCAGCTCCGCCCTTGACGAGGGGCTGACAGGGAGCCCCTTCGTGGTAACCCCGTCGGAGCGCATGGTCAATGGCGGCTAACCGAGCCGGTGTGAGGACGCACACTCCCCCGCGCCGCGCCGCCCCCATTCTCCTCTGTTGTTGTAGTTGTAGTTGTTGTTGTTGTTGTTGTTGTTGTTATTGTTTCATGGGGAAGATGGGAGGAGGTAAGGGGAGGTCCTAAACTCACTACTGGTGCCATACGATCACATTCTGGTGCAACGAAGAGTCAGAATTAATGGAAACGAGTCCTTAACTGACATAGACTAAGAATAACTAGCAAGATGTCCTATAGTTGTCTACGTGAGATGCGGTGAACCTGGGCACGACATTTAATGGGGGAAAAAGGGGAAGGTCGGTTCTACAGAGTGTTATTTATAGGCAATGGGACTAGGGAATGGGGGATTGGGGATAGTTGGGGAGTATTGGGGAAATAGGGGAGTATTTACAAGCGGATATTGAGGCCAAGTCCCATATCCGCAACATTGCACCCTTCTCTACCCTCGGGGCGTCCCGACCCGATAAATTTTTACCTATTTTAGTGTGGCACTCAGATGTAGTTCCCTCTACTATTAACTCTACCCTGAGTGCGACAGTTTTACAGATATTCACAAACGAGTAAATATGTCCCCCTGCGACGTTGCACCCTTCTCCTCACAGAAACACACCCACAGGATAACCGAATCGCGGAAAGAATTCTCAAACTAAACATACAGTCGGTAGGGAGCATTATTTACAAGACTACGCTGCTATTTACACTACGATCCAGGACCTGTTTTTGGAGGAACACATGCAGATGTTATGCATAGAGAGAGCACGCATGCCAGCATTGATACACCAACCCACGAGTGCTCTGTGGCCTACGGCCTTTAATAATGTGCAGAGCACCCCTTCCAAGCACCAAAAGCACCACCCCATCACACAGTCAGCACCATCCGGTGCACCAATAAAGTGTTTATAAATCACCGGTGGTGTCGCAGCCGGCCGATGTTCTGCCGCTGGTCTTGCCTTCATGTGGTGCACTTGGCCTTCTTACTCCTTTCAAAAATAAAGAAAGGCGCCAACCGCGTCCATTTCTCTATTGTGGCCGTCAGGGGGCCAACTGTTAGTGGTTCACCTTGTACGGCATAGGTGCCACGTTGACCCATAGGTCCATCCATGGGTGGTGCTTGGCCGCAAAAGAACTGCGGTCCATTGTGGGTGGCCACAAACATTGCGGTCCATATGGTGTATCGATCCAGGCAGCAAGCAGCGAAAGTGCAGGCCCACAACTGCGGATCCAGCACCTCTCTCTCCTCTCTCTCTGCCCCAAAACCAGATCCTCGGAGGTGGGAGACAAAAGAAGCAGACAAGTGAGTAAGGTGGTAAGGGCGCAAAAGTGCACGCAATGCAAGGTAATGCACACTGGGGGCACATGGGAACCAGGTGAGACAGGTACGTTCCTACCGTACGCCCCCCCCCCCACCAGGTAACCTACATGGCCCCTCCCTTACCCCTTACTGTATCCACAAAACACAACACTACCCATAAACATCTACTTTACAAATCAACAAACATCCCTACTGTCTTCCCCGTTCCTCCCATAAACCAAATTCGTCTTCTCTCCCTCCTAACCAATCAAATTTGCCATTTTCAACTTTCATCAAAATTTGCCATCTCCAACTCAACATCATAATTTGCTATCACCAATTCATCATCAGTCCCTCCTAGGGAGGGAGAGATGGAATCACCCCAATGTCTCATCCACGTCGTGATGCGTCTCACAAATCCTCACAGCAATTCTCATTTCTGCAACACAAACAAAGAAAACACAGGTGTGGAGTCATCATCATCACCACAGGTAAGTGGCTGCGTATGGTGCGACAGGTTCATCAATCCTAACTATTTCCTAAATGACTTTAACAACTTTACACTACCCGGGGTCTTTCTCCTGCCAAACCATTGGCCCTCTTACACTATGGGTTCTAAAAACCAATGCCCATTGACCAAACTGTGGTGCTTTTCAATTTGGGGTCTCACTCCCCCGATTCATCTCCCGGTGCCCTCGCACAATTTCCGGGCTGTGGCGTGTACCTCTCCCAGCGGGTCTACCCACCTGCACACCTCCACCACTGCAGTTGCCTCCGAGCTTACCTGCTCCTTACCCTAACCTAACTACCTGGGGAAGGCCCTCTGGCGCTCTCCCCACTCAGTGCCCTCTCTGGCACTGGGCTGCCCGATCCACACCCGGGATCCTCAGGCACCCACTCACAACTATCGGCTCCCAGAGCCCACCTGCGGCCTCACCTGGCCGACATCCTCACAGTGGTGGAGTGCCCAACCAACTACACACACTAACAGGCTACACGCCCAGCCATTTCCACAACACTAATGCACCCATTCACAACACCATTCTGCAACCGCACCACAGATGCCAATATCCAACCACAATTTACCTGTACCCTCTACCTAACACTTACACTACCCGCCCCGGGTACTCGTGAAAGGGGTCCACTCTTCCCCCATCCACTCCTTCGCACCATGCACACCACTCCGTACCACTTACTCCAACTCTCTCCACACCACTCATTCTCTGCTCCATGTATTCCACACACCTGCACTTGCACACCTGTGCTCTCACACCTGGTGCCACCTGCACCCTTCTCTCCCCAAGCGCATTCGCGCTGATCCACACACTCACTACTCACACACTGCTCCACACACCTGTCCAGTTGCACACCTGTGCAATCACACCTGTTCAATTCTCACACACACGGCATCATCTCAGCTAACTACTCCCTTCTGAAACTTGCGCTTCCCAGTCGTCCCTTTAAACTATTGCGCTCCCTCGTCATTATCATCCATACTAATCTACCTGCGTCCCCACTACAGGTATCAGTCACTAACTAAACTTAACGTCACCTAATGTCATCTTCGCTAGATCCCTACAATATAACCTAACCCACCCGGGCTAGTTTTCACTGCCATACACCCCATAAACTATTGCTCCTTTGCCCCACCATCTGTGAGGGATGGTGGATTTGCCATCCCACCACATCGGGGGTCTCTCTATCAATTTTGCTCGTCCAAATTTCAACAAATTAAAAATTTGCCAATCACTACCCATCATCTGCCAATCATTACTGCCACTCCCTTGCCAATCATCAAATTTTGTTTTTCTCTAATTTTGGGTCCAAAACACTAACCTCATCACCCAGTCTACTCACTACTGCCTCTCGGTGCGCCAATTCCTGTCCAAAGCCCGGCTTCGTAAAGCCAAGCCATGAATGCGGGTTGTTCTGTGCCAGCGGCTGGATGCGTCCAGCACTCGGTGCAGGGACGGGGGCTTACCCGGGCCGAGATCCCACGCACCACCTCGGCGTGGAGCCATCCGATGTCCCGATCTCGACCTGCCGGAATGCCTCAACAAAAAGTGGTCGCCATGATGACCCTTCCTATCCAGCCGCCCGCTCCGCCTAGTGGAGCACGGACGCGGCCGTTCAAAGCGAGGCCCAGCACGCACCAAGGGCCCGATTCGGCTAAAAGTCGACCTAACCTCTAACCCGGTTACCTTCGATGCCTCACCTGCATGCTTACACCCCGCAGCCCGTTCCTTGCTCACACATCCAGCCGTTTCCATGCTCCTCGTACCTTTCCTTACACACCCAGGTACACCCATTCCACTCACAGCCTTGGTCACACACCTGACCACCGAACACTTTGGCACACATTCGTTGCTCGCACACCTCACCAATACACCGCTTCGCGCCCCCTCCTCTGTCACCTCCTCTGTGACAATCACAGGTGTGCTCTCATTCGCACACCCAACCACGTGCCTCACCACCAACTCCAGCGTGCATTCCCACTCACGCTCTACCATTCCAGGTGTGCATCCTTCCATCCCAGGTGTACATCCTCGCTCACCTGTCACAACCAAGTCACTCTCCTTGTCACTCGTACTACTCTCACCTCCATTCTTGACCGCGCACTCACCCTTACTCTCGACAGCACACTCTTTCCCCATGCACCTGTCCGTCACACACCTTTCTCGCGCACACTCTCCCGTTACACCCTCTGTAACACTCACCACAGGTATGCATTCTTCCTTGCCTTTGACAGCGCACTCTTTCCCCATGCACCTGTCCGTCACACACCTTTCTCGCGCACACTCTCCCGTCACACCCTCTGTAACACTCACCACACCGCGCTTCCATGTGCCCCCTCGCACACGCGCTACGACCGACTCACTCTCGCCAGCACCCTCACTCCTTGGCACGCACTTTTTCCTCACACACCCCAGAGTCGGACTTTCTTGCACACCTCCTTTTTCGCACACCAGACCTGTCGCACACTTCACCAACGGCCTCTCACGAACACCCGGGTCAATCTCGACCCCCAAGCTTCTTAAATCCCCTGGCGCATCATACGCACGACCATATTGGTCACCACTTACACCGGGTCCTCTTTCTCTTCGCTTCTCCTCCATCACCTGCGAATCCCTCATCCGGTTAATGAGCACATCATCACGATCCGAACACAGACTTTGGACCAATTCTTTTACCTCCTCTTTTATCTCTTTCTTATCCTCTCTCCGTCACTTCTTAATTTCGCTCACCCCTTCTTCCACTTCCTCTAATTTCTGTTTCACCTCCTTCATCTCCTTGTGCGCCCCTTTAAGTTCTTCCTCTAACTCCACTTTATTTTTTTCTATGTGCTCCCGCACCTCCCGCTCTTTAACCTCCATCACCTCTACCACCTTGTCCATTTTCCTCGTCAGGTCCTCATGTACCGTCTGACACTCTTTTTTAATTACCCCTACGTCCTTTTTCATCTCCTGTGTCGATTTTAAACCCTCTATTACCGCTGTGTTCTTCTTTACCTGGTCCCCCAACTCCTTTTGTCCCACTGTCAGTTGTTCTACTCCCAGCGTCAACTCCTCTATACCCCCTTGCAATTTTACAGTCCCCTTTCTCACCTCCTTCTCCATGCGCTCCTTACAGTGCCTCACCTCCTCACTCACTCCTCTTCTGATCTCCTCTCCCATCACTTGCATCTCCTGCCCAGATGCCACCCTCATCTGCTCCATTTCCTCCCTGTGAGCATCCAGTTTGGTTTCTACCCCCATTCTGACCCCCTCTATCTGCTGCCCCATTTGGTTAACTTCCCTTTCCGCTTGGTCCCTCATGTTCCTCAATTTGCCTTCCATCCTGTTTTCTAACCCCTCTAACCCCTTTAGCATCCCTTCCATTTGATTCTCTTGAGCGGCCATTCTGTTTTCTACCCCCATTAACCCCTCCTGTATTTCCCCTAATCTATTGTCTAATTTCCCAAATTTCTCGTCTAATCCCTTAAAATTATTGTCTAACCCCTCTCCGGTACCCCTCGCTTCGTCCCTCATTACCCCTATTTTGCCCTCCAATCGCTCACCCTGAGCATCCATCCGGTTCCCCATTACCCCCAATTGCTCATTCTGAGCCTCCATCCGGTTCCCCATTTGTCCCATACTGCTTTTCAAACCTCTAATTTGGTCTCCCAATTGCTCACCCATTTGTTCCATAAGGGCCCTCATTTGCAGGAGGAAAAGGTTTGAATCCACCAGGGGCGCTGCCACGGTCGCGGGCGCGGTGACCAGCGAGGCGCCATTTTGCGCCCCCGCAACGTCGGGCGCAACGACGCTATTTTGTGCGTCTGCTACCCTCGCTGCTTCGCACTCCTCGCGTCCCTCAATTTGGTCCTGGACCGACCCTGCCTCACTCTCCCCTACCGGACCCCAGCTGTCTTGATCCGCCATAGCGCGACTTTCAAAATTCGGGTTTTTATTTCCGTAAAACAAATCAAATTTCGCCGTTATAATTTCGAGCGCGGGAAACGCGCTCCGGATCGAATTCTACCTCCCAACACCAATTGTTACCCTAGTGGTACAATTGGTGTTCCAAAATTTGGGCCTAATAAATTTAGTCCCAGGTTCGAATCCGACACTCCTGACACCAATTGTTACAGACACGACTTTGATGTTATGGTGGGCCGAGCGGAATGGCCGCCGTGTCCGCACAAGTTACCCGATTATGCTCGAACGTTGACTAAGTCGCGCTATGCTAAATGAATGATGGAAAAGACACAACGGCTGGATTAAAATGACACGACACCAAGGGTTCAGTTCTCAAGACCTCCGGAGGAGGTTATATTAGGGCGGAAGGTCAGATTACAACGACAAGAGGGACAGCATAGAAAGGCAGGCACTTAGACACACTCTTATATTAGCCCTGACAGACGACAGATAAACGGGACAAAACTGACTCACACGGGGATTGATGGCAAGGAAAGCGGGTAGTCGATGGCTCAAGGTGCACTCTTGGCTCAAGGACAGAATCGACCCGGTCCGGTCCAATGATGCGGGGAGGTCGCTCTCAGCGCTGGAAGGTCGCGACTTGTCTTCTTCAGTCGGGGGCGCATCTCACGTCACGTCCGGTAAGTGGCCGCGTATATCCGGCGGGGGAGTGACACGCCCTCGGCTCGTTAGCTCCGCCCCAGATGGAATCGGCCCGTTGCTTCTCATTGGGTGCGTGCTGGGGGGTTACCGGCTCCGCCCTTGACGAGGGGCTGACAGGCAGCCCCTTCGTGGTAACCCCGTCGGAGCGCATGGTCAATGGCGGCTAACCGAGACGGTGTGAGGACGCACACTCCCCCGCGCCGCGCCGCCCCCATTCTCCTCTGTTGTTGTAGTTGTAGTTGTAGTTGTTGTTGTTGTTTCATGGGGAAGATGGGAGGAGGTAAGGGGAGGTCCTAAACTCACTACTGGTGCCATACGATCACATTCTGGTGCAACGAAGAGTCAGAATTAATGGAAACGAGTCCTTAACTGACATAGACTAAGAATAACTAGCAAGATGTCCTATAGTTGTCTACGTGAGATGCGGTGAACCTGGGCACGACATTTAATGGGGGAAAAAGGGGAAGGTCGGTTCCACAGAGTGTTATTTACAGGCAATGGGACTAGGGAATGGGGGATTGGGGATAGTTGGGGAGTATTGGGGAAATAAGGGAGTATTTACAAGCGGATATTGAGGCCAAGTCCCATATCCGCAACAATATGATGGTGAGCTGCCCAGGCCCCGATGCAGAAAAGCTGCCCCAAACCATAATATTTCCACCACCATGCTTTACAGTTGGTATCAGGTTATTGTGGTCAAATGGTGTCTTTGATTTTCGCCAAACATGTCTTCTGGTACTGTGGCCAATTAGCTCTACCTTTGACTCATCTGTCCAGAGCACATTGTTCCAGAAGTGCTGGTCTTTGCCTCGGTGTTCATTGGCAAACTTTAGTCTTGCCCTGATGTTCTTTCTGGACAGCAAAAGTTTCCTCCTGGCACACCTCCCAAGTAGATCAAATTTGTGCAGCCTCTTTCTAATGGTGGGCTAGTGCACTTTGACATCAACAGTGGCAAGAGCTACCTGTAGGTCCCGTGATGACATTCTGGGGTTCTTAGAGACTTCTTTCAGCATCTTACGGTCTGCTCTCGGGCTGAACTTGCTGGGGCGGCCTGGCCTGAACAAGTTGGCAGTTGTTTGGAATCTTCTCCACTTGTAGATGATCTTCCGGACAGTCGAATGATTGATTTCAAATTGTTTGGAGATCTTTTTAAATCCCTTCCCAGACTCGTAGGCATCTATAACCCTCTTTCTGAAGGCCTCAGAGAGCTGTTTTGATTGAGGCACGGTGACGCCGCACACTTCAACAACAAAGAGCAAACCAAACTAAATGTCTGAGGTTTAAATAAGACAGGTTCCTCCAAGATCCTCTCTGACGATGTCCTAAACATTTGCACCTGAGCTGGTGCACCTGATTCTAATTTTAGGTATTTGAAGTAGTGATAAATGTAGGGGTGTACCTACTTTTTCCACATGCAAAATTTGCATTTATGTTTATTTAAATCATACAATGGACTACAAAATGTAAATGTTCCATGATATTTGTTATACTTATATTATATCACCTTTATCTATCAATATTGTTGAAATTAAGATCAAATAGCTGTATGTTGAAATATGTTGAAAAAGTCAAAACTTTACATGGGGTGTACTTACCTTTTCACGTGACTGTGTATGTATATATATATATATATATATATATATATATATATATATATATATATATATATATATATATATATATATATATATATATATATATTGTTGCGGATCTCAGCGCCGGCCTTTTCCCCTTCCCAAGGGGGGATTAGTCCCCTTGTCTTTGACTAGCCGACGGGACCCGGGACCGATGACGTCCTTCCCGGACAGCGCGAAGTAGGGTCGTATGACTAATCACTATTACCTAATTACTCGCGCTGACCGGAAACGAGGAAATAAGCCCCGCCTGAATCACGGGTGTTGGTGGAAACGCCGAGCGGTAGCGAACCCGTGACCTGAGCCGTTATCAATGACTAAACCTGATCCAAGCGGTTCGTAATCGTGCCACGCTTACCCAATGGAGGAAATGACTGAAACGGTCGAATTTGGAAGAAAGGAATAACACGATTTATTTACACTTTGTACAATAAGAAGAAGAAGAATACACAGTGCAGTCTTAAACAGTCTTAACTTATCCCAACACAAACGGGCCCGTCACACTAAGACACACTCACGGTGTTGCAGACGAACAGGTCGATGGTCCAGGAATGGCGTCCAGGCAGCTCGCTCTCCGGTCCCCAACTTGCACCACAAA